>NC_045429.1:52793031-53116920 GCF_902635505.1 Sarcophilus harrisii
AAATGTATAATCCTAAGCAACACAACTCAGTGAAGATAGTGCTGGACTTGGAGTTTGGAACACTTGGGTTCAAATCCTATTTCTGACACCTTTAGTTGTGTGACACTGAGCAAATATCTGAACTTCATTTTTCTCATCCATAAAATGGGAATAATAACACTTGTAAGAACTGGCTCACAGGGTTGTTTTGAAGGCTCAAACAAGAAAATTAAATTTAAGGCTTTGTAAACCCTAAGGCATAATAGAAATGCTAATTATTATTACTCTGCTGGTATCCTGCTTTAGCCCAGCCTCTCTTATGATACTCTTGTTTAAGTTTTTCAATAAATCTTTCACAGAATTCCCCAATGCCGAAGAGTTCTTTCTTTTCCCGAAATCTTTTGCATCCCAATGTGTCATTTTGATTAGCAAGCTATTATCTCTTATTCTCACTATTTGCACATGTTCCATTACTACTAACGCACATGTTGTTATTGGTTATGCACAACAATCCACTTATTCCCACTCTACACCTTTCTTCTGCCCTTTGGAATATTTATAATTTTATGCATCTAAAACACTTGTTTTTACATAGAAACATTAAAAGAGTATCGTATTAAAGTGATGAACTTTTGGATCATATACAATCTTCAAAGAAAAGTCTGTAATGACTCTTTAGTCCCTTTTCTTGGATTGTAATAGAGTTGAAACTCATCATTTCATACTTATGGTGAACTTTTTTTTTCTCTAAAGAGTATCATCTTGTTTTTGATTACCACAAAAACCCTCTTTCTAGGTACTTACATGGCTTCATGAGACTTTTCTTCACATTGGTATGTAACTCATTTGTTGAGAAACAACTTTTTGCAGATACTATGGAGGGGAAGTGGTAACTCAAGAGTTTTGTAAAAGGAAAAACAGTTTTCAAGGCCCTCTCAATAGAAAAAATCATATAAATATCTGAAACAAAGGATGTCAGTGAATAAGAGGTTCCAAGTTTAGTGTCCTTATACTATAAGGATTATATATATATATATATATATATATATATATATATGACTATATATGTACAATTATAAGCTAAGTGATTTGAGGAATATTTTCAATTCTATAGGATCAAAATTAATTGAATATGATTAAGAAAAACAAAAGGTTTAGGTGATCAAGAAACAATAGAAATATGAATAGGAAGTGTTATTGTCTTTGATGTCTTGCCATAGATATAGAAAAAGACATGAAAGACGTCAGCGAGGACATATATAACCAGAGAAGGACTGCATTATAACATAGATACAATTGGATGCTATACTGGTATCCCTGGTCTGCCATCTGCTAACTTTATGAACATGAGAAAATTATATCACCTCTTTGAATCTGTTTCCTCATCTGTAAAATTAGAAAAAGGAGAGGAGATGCAATCTTGATCAAATCACATAATCCCTGTGAGTTTCAGTAACCTTTTGTGTAAAACTGGGTTGAGGGGAAAGAGAATGAAGTAGATGATTCCTAAGGTCCCTTTCAAGTGAAACACTTATGATACTATGAATCAAAGAAAGGTATGAATTTAATTGAGCAGAGTCCTCATATAGAGTTATAAGAAAACATGAACAAAAATGACAAAAGATAAAAAAGCAAGGATGGCTTGGTGTCTGAACCAGTAGAGGAACTACCCATATCAGGGAGATCACAGATTCTATTAAAATAACTCAAATATGAGAAAAATCAACAGACAGGTAATCTATAATATTAGTATGGGGCAGTGGTGACCAGCACCAGCATCAAGACAATCTAAGTACCATGTTCCACCTTATATTTTCAAAGTAATTGATAGTCACATATACAAAAGGAAGACAGGTGATAAATGTACTCTAAATTTCTCAGCTCCTAGAACAAGACCAATCTCAAGAGAAGCTATTATTTCTATGAGTTCACTTAAATAATTCATTTTCTCTTTCATAACACATGGTACAGAGAAAAGTAATGGTCTAGCTTCTAATGAAATATATTCCATTTAGAAAATCTTTAGGTTTCATTTTCCTCATCTGTAAAATAAGAAAAGTGGCTAGGTGATTTCCAAGATGCCTTTCAGCTCTGATATTCTCCTTTATAGTCCTTTTGCATGATACTTATTATCACCATAGAGGGTATAGATGAAGGACCCCTTTGAAAAATGGGAAAACTGCCTATCTTTATGAATTTAATTTTTAAAAACTGGACTAAATTTTCTGGCTATATTCCATTGTAATTGCCTTAGATGTTACCAATTAAATTTGTAGATACTTCTTTATTTCCTAAGTCTTACAGAATGGGACATATTCAAGTTGTATGAAGTTCACATCAGAGTAAAAATCAGACAACCCAAAATAGTAAGAATTAACAGTTTTGTTCTCTTTCTCTCCCATTCCATCCTCAGTAATTAGACTTTGAATAAGTGGGAGAAATGGTATTCGAGAAGTGAGAAGAAAGCTTGAAGTAGTGATCTTAATAATACATCTGTATTCAGCACCATGGTCAGAGTCTGGTAGAGTTGGAAGAACATTTCAGAACACAAGGTTAGAATAGAGTAGAGGAAGACAAGAGATGTTATGTTTAATTCAATGATGAAAACTATCTCAGACTTACACATGTAGGGTTTGGGTGATTAAAACTAAAATACCCACTAAAAAGCACCTTCAAACTACTAACCCAGCTTTCTTCTATCTCCCATAGTCATTAACCAAGGGAAGGGGTTACTCTTTTAAATATGTGCCCTGGTAACTGCTTCCACAGATGTGACTTCCCTTACCTCCTTGACAGTTAGCTATTGAAGAGACAGAAGGAAAAAAGTTCTCAAAGTCTTTAGTTTTATCAAATTATTCACCATCAGAAACTGACATGGTTTTATCAAGGAAAATGGCACTAAGAAAAATGTGTAACCATCTGTAATAGGACTAATATTCACCAGCATTTCTTTACATGGATTGGGTCTTCACCTCTTCCTTCCCTCATGCTAGAGGTTTTAGTCTTCCCCAAAGGGAAACAAAATTGTATCTAGAACCTAATTTTCCTGGCATATCCTTTACCTTTATTCTCGATGTGGGGCAGTTCCAGACACCCCCTCCTTCTCTCCTGAAACAGAAATTAGCTTTTCCTTAAAAGAAGATAAAATGCTATTACACTTGATTGGCTCCCAGCTTCCTTACAGTTCCAAACAGCTTTTTGGTCACCTTAAGGGCATAAAATGTTCTAGTCACAAAGAAGCTGCATCCTTCTAATCTGGTGGCTTTATGAAGATCATACTAGTTTCTACATCTTTCATCATCTCCAACTTAATAACTAGACTCATTTCCAAATAACTCCTTTCCAAAGAGCAGGATACATCAAAAGAAGCTAAGTGTCACTGTATCCTTGTTGCATATCCATGCTATATTAGAGCTAAGTAAACTTTCTTTTGTTTACTGTTCAATGACTCATGAGTGTCTCATTCCATCCCACAATAAACCTGAATTGAAGACTGGCATTAGGCCCAATTCTTCCACCATCTGCTTTACTGATTTGCTCTAAGGACCACAGGATCTTTCCATCTGCTCTTCAACTGAAACCTCCTAGATGTTTTATCTATTCTATTAGAATGTGAGCTCTATGAGAACAGGGACTATCTTGTATTTCTATTCATGTTCCAATATTCTGGACAGTGCTTTGCACACAACTATCTAATAAATGCTTTTTCATTCATTCAATTTGCTTCCAATCTTAGTATGCAACAATAACAATAGCTGATATTTAGGGTTTTGAAAATACTTTACATACAAGGTATCCCTATACAGTTTTATTTATGCTTCATATAATCCTGTGAATTAAGTATGACTAAGAATATTATTCCAATTTCATATATATAGCAAATTTATACATTCCAATTTATAAGCAAGGTTTGGAGAAGTTATGTGATTTGCCCGTGTTCACACAGCTGGTAAGTATTCAAAGTAAGCTTCAACATCAGGCCTTTCTGACTCAAGTTTAAAAGTTCATCCACGGGGCTAGGTCATCTACATAGCTCTTAACACTAGAAAGGTAATGTGACAATGAGAAGATGAATGATTTGTTCTTGTGATATAAGTCTAAATCCCACCCCACTATGGATTGCTGTGTGACTATGACCAAATCACTTAAACTCCCTGGGACCTTTTGCATTACCTGTAAATACAATAGATGGTATGCAAAGTTTCTTCCATTAGAAGATGTTAAGGCTTTTTTAAAATAAGTAACTTTTTTTTTCATATAGGCTAAAAAAAAAAAAAAACTATGCAATAGCCTTCTTTCAAATAACTTAGCTAGAATTTGGCATGTCCAATGACCAGATAAATGAAGGTCTACTTTAGGGATCTAATTCATCTTAATCAAATTGCTAAAAAGATTTTGAAATAGTTGGGATTATAGACATCTTGAGAGATAAATGATGCTACATCCTCAACCGCTCTCAAACTAAACCGCCAAGCATTCCAACTCTACTGCAGAGAGCACAACTCCTTTGGGCTGGCCACATTTTTTGAATGCCAAACATACACTTGTCAAAAAGACTATTTTATGGAGATCTTACACAGGGCAAGTGCTCCCAAGATGATCAGGAAAAAGTGATACAAGGACACCCTCAAGGTCTCTCTTAAGAACTTTAGAATTGATTGTATGACATGGGAGTACTAGCACAAGATTGCCCAGCACGGTGTGCCCTCATCAAAGAAGGTGCAAAGCAGAAGTGAATTACCACAAGAGAAATGTGAGAAATGCAGAATTAGAGAGTCCACCCCAAAATAGTTATATAAACTATTTGTGTCCAACCTGTGGCAGACCATTCTGAGCTCATATTGATATGATCGTCCACAATTAGACCCACTGTAACTCGATTCTAACATAGTGATGTCATTTTGGTCTCTTTGAGAATGAAAGACGACCAACCACTATTTAGGCAGAATATATAGAGGCCATTTAATCCATACATTCATTCATCTTCCTCTTCTCCAATTAGCAAACAATTCCTAGTTTCAGAATGTTAATACTTGTTCATGTGTGTCCAAAACACTCTCTCAGATTGGATCTACATGACATCCCAAAAAGATGAGTGATAAATAATCCAAAAAAATTCTCTTGGGAGTACAGTTTTTAGAAGTTGTTGTTTTTTTTTTAATTTTCATTAAACCATTTAAAGGGTGTTATGGTATTATATGGACTTAACTGAAAAGCTGCTATTCCAGTGGAGTCCTGGTGGAGTCAAATTAATAGTTCTCTTGATTCAATAAAGATTTCTCAAGTATTTACTATGTTTAGACATAGGGGAGATATAAAAATAAGTACAACATGGTCTTATTTATAAATTCAGAGAGTTGATAATCTAATTAGGGAATTAAGGCATAAACAAGTAACCAAAAATACATAAATTCAAAAATAGTGACATAAGAATTCAGAAAAAGGAGATACATTAACTCACAATATTAAGGGAAGAGGTTGAGCAAAAAAGGTTTCATGGATAAAGTAATATTTGATTGAGGCTTTGAACCAGCAGAAATAGAAGGGGGGAAAGTATTAATTTAATTTGCTTTATTTCAGAATTAAAAATAGCAATCTTTCTCTGATATACTAAACTCCTCAGAGACACCCAGTTTCATTTTTACATTCCCGGTTCTGTGGCCCAATATATAAGTAAAAGAGTTGGTCTTATGTGCGTGATAAGTATAAGAAGCAAGTTTCAGTCAGGTCTTTCTGACCCTTAATTCCAGAATTTTATCCACTGGGTCATGTTACCTTATTTACATATTATCCCTACTCATAATAAGAAACAAAATGGTAAAATTACTTGAACTAATAAATAAGACACAAGAAAGATATGAACATGACTAATCTAGGAATCCTATGATCTGGGTTTGAGTCCCTGACTCTGCCACTGATTGTTATGTGATTTTGAATAAGTAACTTCAAATCTCTGAGCCCTTTTTCATTATCTGTAAAATTAGGCTTTTCATTAGATGGTCTAACTTCACTATAAATAATCTTCATTGTATGGTTGAGGAGGTAGCACCTTACTCAAAGATATCATCCCACCTACCTGTATTGGTATACACATGACACCATCCCTTCTTTGTTCTCACCACAATGGAAGCACTGGTTTGAAGGAAAAACCTCCTGTATTATCACTTATCAGTGAATATATTTACAAAATTAGTTTGCTTTTCTGCCTTATTTAGTAGAGGGAACATAATGGAATCTGCAGTAGCACTTGTTATGTCTGGGTATCTCAAGACATTTGGACTGATATACTGAAATCCCAGATTCCACTCTTACTGGTATGGGAGAAGTGACCTATCCCCAATATGACAGAACTGACCTATCCCCATCAGGAAGTAGAAGTAGAGCTTTTCAAATCTTATTTGAGAAATTTATATGAAAATAGTATGAAAGAAGATACATACAAAACCCAAGTCTTTTCCTAGGGCAATGTCTCCTTCCCTTTTGTTCCTAACTTTTGCAGAAATCAAGTTTGGTGACCTCATTTGCTCCTCTTCTAGAATGGTAATTCCCTTTCATCACACCCCAGCTGTTATATCAGATAATGCCAGCTGTGGCATCCCTGCTTCTTTGTCAAATCACCTAACATACCACTTTGCCAACTAGAGTGTGGGGACACAGGCATACTTTGAAGGTGTCCTTGGTGTATCAGGATTTACCAAAGTACATAAAGTTGAACAAAATCTTAGAAATCACATATTCCAACTCCCTCATTTTACAAACACAGAATCTGAGGGCTTTCCCAAAGTCAAAGAGAGAATTAGTGACACAACCAGAATTAGAAGCCAGACTTCAAGTATCTAGTAAAATTTTTTGCCCCATTAGATTCCCCCATCCTGAAGCTTCTTATACCCATCCTGAAGCTTTTTATGCTCATTTCTCATACACTGGTTTTGCCCAGTTTATGACCAGGAGATTAGAAACTTCTAGCTTAAGGCACACCTGTTACATAAATCCTTCCCTGATTATTCTAACGTTTTCTAATTTCTCCAGTGTATAAACTCCATATCACCCAGAATACTAGTTTTACAATATACATCACATGCAATGTAGACCACAATCCATAAAAAAAAAAAAATTTCTGAAATGAAACTGTTTCTACTGTCAAGGGACTTACAACAAAGCATATATAAAGTAAACATAGACATAGGTAGAAGATATATGCTAAATAAATATAAAGCAGCACTATAGAAGAAGGCGTTATCAGCCGGGGAAAACAGGAAAGGCCTGAGCTGACTCTTGAAGGAAACCATGAAGTATAAAAGATAGAGGTAAGGAGAGAAAAGCTTTTCAGGAATAAGAAGAGGCAAAAGCAAAGACATAGAAATGGCAAAGAGTTGTGTGTGAGAACAGGAAGGAGACCATGCATGGAAAAGAATAATGTATAAAGAGGCGAAAAATTAACAAGGACTAGTTTGTGAAGGACTTTAAATTCCAAGAGAGTAATTTATATTTTATCTATATTTATACTTAGTATCTTGAAATGCTCGTTGAGTCTTTTATAGATTATATTATTATTTTTCCATAAACCATCCTGGATTAAAGGGGAAAGTTGTAGTCCCCATACTGGTTACTTGGTTGGGCTGGGATATGGGTGTGAGGGTGGGTATTTATGTGTGCATGATGTATGTGCTTATCTATCTACATAATTTGGTGAGGGTGTAAGGGACAGATTGACAAATAACTGAAATATGTGTATGGGTTCAATTGTTGGAAAGGAAACTTAGTTGTCTGAAAAAAAGCAGAGAATCAAGGACTTAACACTTTGGAGCCTAAAACAGATTGAGTCTACCCACACCAAGATAACATCTGAACAGCTGGAAGATTCCATTGATTTAATTTAACACTGTTCAATCTACAAAATCAAACAAGCTTCAGAAATACTAGCCTCTATTTATGAAATAGTCTTTAAAAATGTGTCTAAGGACATCTACTGAATCTTGCTTACTTGTTTCTACTGTCTTAATGTAGGAAGGACATGAAATGGTGGCTCCCTACTTTAACATGAGCCCTCTGCAGCCACCTGGTTGAAATCAACTAGGTGGGGGGGAGGGAGGGAGGGAATCAGAAAACAGTGAGAGGACAAGTCTTCACTGCTTGAGCAAAGAACCAATCATTTAGACAGGAAAAGGGAAAACATCCTTCACTTAAATTATCCTGTAGGGCCCTGTCCTCCAACCCTTGATAATTACCCAATTCTATATTTCCTTTTGGTTATGGGAAACAAGAGGGAATGTCAACCTTTTTTTCCCATCAGAAACCTAGTTAAATATCAACAAAGGATATTTATAGCAATTTACAATCTGCAGAGTGCTTTACATATATCTATCTCATTTGTGATGATATCAAGCCTGCTACTTTCAACTATCTCCCCACTTTTTTCCCCCAGAGGAATAGACCCCAGAGAAGCACTCTGTCAATGCCATCTTGGAGAAATTGAATGTCAATGAGATTCAGGTTCAGCTCATGCAACTTATTTCATCAGGAAGTAGGGTGCATATGTTGTGGAGCTCTTGATATTCACCATCAGTAGCTCCCTTCTAATTATGGATTCTGTTAATAGCTGGGGGGCAGGAAAAGAGATCGTGGAGAAAGATGACAGAAAAAAAAAATCTCTACGGGGGTGGGGAAAGCCCCCGAATATTGCCCTGGAGAATCTCAGAAACTCCTGCAGATTCCAGCTTTGAGGCCAGCAAGCACTAAATCTGCAGGAACCCCAAAAGAACAACAAAAACCCTTCCTTTCCCCATCCTTGCCTGGGCAGCATGCAGAATGGCAGGTGGAAGAAAACGGGGTAGCAGGAAGACACCCTACGATGCAAGTTAAAGTAGTTCTCCCCAAACCACTAACCAAGCCCCTGCTCCCCCAACCCCCCAAGCGCAAACACCTGCTCCAGGAAAGCTTACTCTGGCTTTCTTTCTTCCCCTCCTCCCCACTAAGGCCCAGCTCCTCTCCAGTTAAGAAAGCCGGGGCGGATTTAACGTGGTATTACTTTTAATTAACTCTGCCTCGCCAGTCCTCCACGAACAAGGTAGGAATTAATCTGGCAGGCCCCGCCTGACGTAACATGGGAAAGCGGCGGCCCAGGGAAGGAAGGGGGGGGGGGGGAGAGAGAAAAGGGGAGGGGGGTAGCGGGCGGGCGGGCCAGGCTTCGGATTGCCGGCTGTGGCTGTGACCTCTGTGCGACCCGCGGGGCTCCGGAGGGGACCGAGAGCCAGGGACACAGACTGAGGGAGAGAGGGAGGGAGAGAAAAAACAAACCCGAGGACTCCATTCTCCCCGGGCTGGAGATGAAGAAATTCTTTGGTTCGGGGGGGAATTAAGGAAAGGAGAAATGTTAGTACACTTTTAATTGGAAACCGAGTTCCTCTTTGAGAGCAGCGTGTTTACTTAGGATTGGGCATTAGAACTCAGGGGAGGCTCTAATTGAAGTGAGGGCTTTGGAGATTACGGGGAACATATGGCTCTACCGCCTGGCTCTTTATCTGCATTTTCTCATAAAACTGCCTTTCGTTTGTGTCCTCTTCTCACCCGCTTACATTTCTAAAGGCGTCTTTGAAAAGGCAGGCAGAATGCGCGGGGCTTATTTAATGCAGGGGGCTCAGACCCTGGAGTGGGGAGCACCTTGCTCGCGGCCTCGCATGGGTGAAATTTACATCCCGTCCTCTGCTTCCCACTACCCCGCGCGCTTCCCTCCACTCTCAACCTATCATCCACCACCTCCGTGCCCGGCTGGCCAGGGGCTGACCCGTGTGAGAGTCACCCGGTATTGACTCCCGTCTTGGATGAAGTAGGGGGGAGAGAAAAATAACTAGCGAACGCCACCGAGTTGGAGTGGAATTCAAACGGCATTGAACTAGAGCAAGACCCAGATGGGGTTGTCAAGGAAACAGGAGATCTCCCCCATACATAGCCCCCACTTTAAGCGTACGGAGGGGGTAACCTCATGCTTCAGGCCTGTCTGCAAACGTGGAACCTGAATTCATCCTAAACCAGGATGAATTGGGAAAGAATTATATGACCCTTTGCAGGCACCAAATCTCCTCTGAGCATCATTACCTGCACCCAGTAGTATTAGGCCAGAAAGGAAAAGAGGAAGGAAGTAAAAGTAAGGTTTCAAAATGCTTTGAGTTTGCCTTAGTTCCTCATCATCTGCTTTTAATTCAAGCCCTGGATATAATAGGTGGTTGCAGTGGAGATCACAGATTTAAACTAGAAAGGGACCTTATAGGTCATCCAGATAATCAATCAACTGGCAAACTTTTAAATGCCAGCTATGTGTCAGGTACTGTGCCACTTGGCATACAAAAAACAAATACAAATGAAACAATCCATTCTGTGAAGTGGTTATATACATGCAATACACGCACTCATATATTTATGTATATAGTGCATCTATATGTGTACATATATGTATATATAATGTAAAAATAATAAATGTGAGTATAAGATGATTAAATAGAAGGAAAATAAGAAATGAGGATGTTTAAAGTTGTCAAAAAGAGGAAGTCAGTAAAGATTTTATTTGGGAAATGGTGCTTGAGCTTTGTCTTCAAGGAAGCTTTGTCCTTCAAGGGAGGAATTCGAGGAGGTGGAGGTAAGGAAGACAGTATTTCTCATCGTGGAAGATGATCACTGCAAAATCACAGAGATGAGAGAAGAGACCATATGTGAAGAAAAAAGAAAGGCTAATTTGATGAAATCACCCACAGGGTGTAAGGAGAGTAATAGAAAACAAGACTGAAAAGATAACTTGGGGAGGGTCAAAGGCTTTAAAAGCCAAACAAAGAAGTTTGATTTTATCTTAGAGCCAATGGAGAAGCAAAAAGTTCACTGAGTAGATATGTGTGCTTAACAAAAGTGGAAATTGGACTGCAGTGAGGAGAAATTTAAGGCAGGAGGATATTTAGATATCCCTCCCAAAGATGACAAACACGTGGCCCAGGAGCAGCATCTCCTAAAAGGGATCCAAATTAGATTAACATGCAATTGGCAAATATTTCATGAAATAAATAAAAATACAACAAAATATATAATATTACAGTTTAAAACTAAGTCAATATGCATCCAACAAGGATCCTTATGTACAAATTAGTGACCCCTGTTTCTAAGTGAACCATTGGTCCAATCCAACTTTTTCATTTTACAGATGAGGAAATTGAGATCTGAAGAGACTAAGTTATTTGCTTACGGTGACATAAATGAAAATTGAATAGTAGAAGAAGGAATCAGACTCTAAATACATTGCTTCAGGCACTCCCATGTTTCCACATCCGAGCTTGGCTAGAACAGCTTATCTTCCCTCTCTCCATCCATCTGAGAAGGAAATGAGCTTCTAAGCCCAGCCCACCTATTTATCCTCAACCCCTTGAGAAGAAGCTTTGAGGTTACAGGTTGGGGGTGGAAGAGGCAGGTGGAAGTAGGGGTAAGAGGCAGGAGAAAGAGTAATGGTAATATTAAAACAACATCTACTATAATCTACTATAAATTCTCAGGAAGTACTTGATGGATTAAATAGTAGAGGGAGGATAGCACAGGAGTGAGGGCAATAGTGATAGACTTGAATAGTCATATATGGTCAGTGTCTAGCCTCCCACACTCTCACCACAGACTGGAAGCTTATTTGGCAGGGGATGGAGTTTGAGCAAGATGGAGAACACCATAGCCTTTTTCCTCCTTCAGCTCTCCCACTTACCTGAGAACCAATGGTGGAGATAAGATAGGACAAGAAAGCAGGGATTGTGGTTATTTTGTTAGTCCTCTTTTGTTGATTGATTTAGGAAAAATTTCTTAAGTCCACTTAGTCATTTGTCTCTTTGAAGATGAATACTCTCATATCTCCCAAAGGCCAAACCTTCTAAATGCTGAGATATTGTCTAAAGAAAGACACCTTAGAAACTTATATGCGATTTGGTATAAAAACAACCTTTCCTGCATGTTCTACTATATATTTTAAAACTTAACTTTTAAGCTTTAAAATACACTTTTAACACACACTCACTCACATGCAGTCTTATTGTTGTTTACACTGACAGTTTCAATAAATATATTTTTTAATAAAACAGTAAGTTTAAAAGAAAATTTCAAGGTTCATTTTCTAATCTTTGAAGATGAAATTACCTAGAACAAGTACTGTGCTCTCCCAATAAACATCCCGTAAAGTCACTTGTAAGGCTGGATGGACCACGACTCTGAAACAAATGAAGATTATACTTTTTCCTTCATGTTTTGGGATATGTTTTAGGCCTGGATCTAGGAATTATTCCAAAGTAATGTCCATATGTTTTATTGATGTCTTTTTTACCTTAGGAGAAAAGTCATTCCTAAACCACAAGAAAAACATGATGTTCTAATTCACTAAGATTACCAAAATTATGTTAATGACAATAATTCAGTATTTCAAGAATCCATTTTTTCATATTTATTGTCTCTCTTCATTAATACAAAATAGGATCCCATTAATGATTTTTATCAGTAACTGCCACTGGAGGAAAAGTGATAAATATAGAAAAACCTGAAGGTTGTAGTCACATCTAACTGCTTTTTAAAATCGTTAAGGTTTACAGCAACAGGTCATTTTCCTCCCAGTGAGTGTTTGTTCAGTTTGAGGCCTCTGGCAAAACTGTTATGATGAGCATTGCACTGACAACTCACTGAAATGGATACAGTCAGTTTAGGGTCAAGTCAATCCAAAGAGGTGACTCTCGCTCAATTCACCTCCCAATAACCAGACCCCTAGGGCTCTCAACTCTGCTGCCTGAATGGCTTTCTACTCTCACCTTTCTATTATGATGGATGCTACTGTTCTATAAAAGAATAAAGGATGATCCATTGATAGCAAGGTATTATCTCTCAAGTTTCAGGTAACAATGTCTTAGATTCTCCAAGGAATTAGATTAGCGCATAACCAAGACTTCAGCTGGGATTCCCTTGGAAAAATTTTCAGGTATTATAGTGGATTTAAGATATGTGCCTTACTTCTGATTAATTCAAGATGATTCATATGGCTGATTACAGTAGGTGATTAATTGCATTGTTTGAGACTTGTTCTGACTTCTGTTGCTGTTGTTCCATCTAGTTTTCCTCCATTCTGTGACTACATCATTTCAACTCATATTTCTCTTTCACAACACAACTATAAGCCACTAGAGAAACTAGAATGTTGAGATCGGTAGAAATCCTCCATCAGGAAAACAATTTAAAGCATGTAGTGATTCAATAAGATTATCTTCTTATGAATATCAGTGTATAATTATTGTTATTATTATAATACAATTCATCCTCAAGACAAAGTCTGTCACCTCCTTCTCCTGTATGATATAGAAGAATCTTATCAGACTAAAGGGCTAGTTAGTGTATGGGTGAAGATATAGATCAGGATAACTGGTTCTTCTTTTGGATATCCAAATATTCTAATGTCACCCAAATAATACCCTAACTAATTTTAATGCCTTTGTTCATATCGTACTCTACGTCTTTAATGTACTAATGTTCTTCTATAATTATTCTATGGTTACTCATAGCCATCTTTTAATATCCTATTTACCTCCCATCTCCTCCATGAAGCCTTTCTTGGCCCTATCAAGAAGGAAACTATTTCTCCCTCATCTCATCTTCTAAAGGACAGATAGTTCATATTATTTATTGTTAGTTATCTATTATTTACCTTCTTCCTGGTACAATTTCATTGATTACTTTCTCACTTGTATTTATCTTACCTCCCCAACTACAATTCTTTTCAATACAGTTAAACTTTAATTTTTTTCATGATATTCTTACAGACAAGAAAAATATAATTGGGCTAACTGACAAAGTATTTAGATAGATTCAAAACTAATAGAGTATCTGGTGCTAGAGAATAGTAATTAATTTACCAATAATATACCAATTTACCTATAAAATACCAATTAATTTACCAAAGTAAAACCAGAAGAACTTCTCCAATGGAGACCTTCAATAATCTATCTTTGGTATTATGCTTTTTAACATTTAATTACTATTTTGATCAGAAGTTCTTAACCTGGAGGCCCCTGACCTTGACTTTTTTAAATAATTGATCCCAATTTAAATATATTTAGTTTCATTTGCAATCTATATTTAATCATATGTAATAAAGAAGGTTATTCCAAAAAGGAGCACAGAGAATTCACTGGACTGTCAAAGGAATCTATGATATAAATAAGGTAAAGAATTCCTATTGTAGAAATAGACATTATGCATTTATCAGATTTCCAGATAACAAAAACTGAGGAGGGCTAACATATAGGGGAATGAAGATGGGATCCTTCATAAACTTAAGTAGGTCTAAATGATAGATCAAGTCTAATAAGATGAAATTTAAAAGAGGTTTGACAAGTACAATGATATTTGTAACATGTAAAAAGACTTAGAGGAAGGTCTTTAGAGTGGGGTAACTCTTTTTTGGAAGATCTATGGGAAAGTTGGACGTGTTCCACAGGATGTCAAAGTAGAGATAGAATGTTATCGCTTCTAATGGAAGAAGTACCTAGGTATATGAGATCACAAATCCTTCAAAGGGTTGAGGGATGTTTATGTTAGTCTCAATACCTTATACAGTGGTTCTATCTTATTTATTTCATCTGCATGCCTTACTATGCCAACTATAACATAGCCATTCAATAGTTGATTAATTGATTCAATTGCACATTTGTTTTCAATATTTGCTGTTGCTTTTTCAGTGATCTGCATTTGGGGTGCATTCCCTTTGATCATACCTAACACATATACACAACAGTGCTCTTAGTCTTCTATGATCACAGCAGCATGCTAAACACATGCTACAAACATTGGTTAATATGCCAGTGTGGAAAGGCAAATAAAGCTATGCATCTGGTCCTTGAAATGTAGACCTGGTTTTTCATTCCCTCAGGTTTTTATTTCTTGGTTATTATAGGGAGGTCTACAGAGGGTAAAGGGTTGGATTAGCTCTGACTTTATCTGGCATCTATGTACTTTTATGACATCCATCACCGAAGTATTCAGAGAAAGCAATAACCTGGTTCACTCCCAATCCTTAATAAGACATATAAACATACAGTCCACCATCATTTGAACCTTCTTCAAACACACATTTTCCAAACCTACAAATTGTATTCAGAAGCCTTTAGTGCTTTTCTTTCTCCATTGACTCCAGGACTTAGGGCATTTGGAGGTGATTTTTTTCCCCCTCTATGCTGAGATCCCTTGTTCAGAAGTCATACTAGCATGTCAAGATCAGTATTCAAATCTTTTAGAAAATGCATTAGTTGAATTTATGAAATGTGATTTATGAGGTCCAAGTCAGAATGTTAATGCAATATTATGCAGTAAAAATTTCCTGGGCTTTTTGATAGCAAGGGATTCATTATTTCTTTCTGGCATATTTGATTGGAGAATGGTGCTATTGAGGACAAAGTCATGGATTAAGTCCCTATAAAGGCAAGTTAGATTTGTTCTGTTCCATGGCAACAATTTTGAATATCAAGAAATCATCTTATTTGGGTAAGCTCAAATTATTTCCCTTCATAATCTTTCCCTTTCAGACACAATGAACTTGCTTATCATTCTCTGTCCTAACCCTACTGTCTCTTATATCCATGCCTTTACTCACATTTCCCCCTGAATTTCTAATAGGCCACCCCACCCTCTCTCACCTATTGAAATATTTCTCTTCATTCAAGGCACTTAAGGTTTTCTATGTCTCTCTACTACCCCCAATAGGAAGCAATAATTTCTCCTTGAATCTCTCATTTGTAACTTTCAATATCTTCTTTGCATTTATCCTATTCTTATGTTGAAATTATTTGCATACATATCTGATTTTACTACTAGTTAGTTTTTGAGCATTTATTTTATTCACTATGTGGAAGCACTGAACTAAGCAGTAAGGATATAAAGAAAAAAAAATTCCCTACTCTCTAGGAGATTATATTTCAATGGGACAAAATATTTAAATAATTTTATACATAAAAGATATTGATATAAAGAGAATGAATGGAAGACAACTTTAAAGACAAAAGACCTATACGAGTTGTTAATCTGGGGACTTTGAACTTATTTTTTTTTCAAATATTATTACATTAGAATCATTTTCCTTTGTAATCCTATATGTTTTATTTTATGCATTTAAATATATTTTCCTAACAAGGCATAAACTTGTTCTGTGAACAAAAAAGAGGGGGAACTAAGTATCCTCCCTTTAGCAGCTTGGGAGACAGGGAAAAGCCTTCTTCAAAAAGTGGGATTTGTTAAGTCAAGAAGAAAACCAGGGCAAATCAGAGGAAAATATAAGGGAGCAGAAGATTCCAGGCATGGGGAACAGACAGCACAATGAATGAAATCAGGAGATGGGGTACAGTGTATAAGAAATATCAAAATAGTCCAATATAGCTGGATTATAGAGTTGATGGAAAGGAGTAAGTATATAATTAGAAAGATAAGAAGGGTCCAGGTCATAAAGACATTTATATGTCAAACAGAGCAATTTAGGTTGAATCTTAGAGATAAAAGGAAAGCTCTAGAGGTAATTGAAAAGGGGAAAGATGACATGGTCAGAATTACACTTTAGGAAAATCACTTTGGTAGTCAAGTGCATATGGATTAGCATGAGGAGAGGCTTAAAAATGAGCATTTGAGGATGCCACAAAGTTTGAGGGCTTTAATAAATTGGAGAATGGTGATACCCCCCTGTAGTAATAGACAAGTTGGAAATAGGAAAGGGCTTGGGGGAAAGTTAATGGGGAATTTTTAAAAAGATATTTGAAATATCTGTGAGATACCCATTTCAAAATGTCCAATAGGTCCAAGAGTGAGGTTACACCTGTTTATATAGATCTGAGAATTTTTTGCCTAGAAATAATCATTGAACCTATGGTATCTGATGACATCCCCAAGTGAAAAACTATAATGTTGAGAGAAAAAAGAGCCCAAGAGATACCCTTGGGTTCCCCTAGCATTAATAGGCATGACATGGATGGAAATCAAGGAAAAGACACTGCAAAAAAGTGAGTGCATAATAGGAATAAAATCAGATAATAATTGTGTAATGAAAACTTTGAGAGTTAAGAACATCCAGGGAGAAAGAAAGTCATAAACAATGGCAAAGACTGAAGAAAGGTCAATAAGAATAAAGATTGAGAAAAGGCTGTTAGATCTAGCAATTGAGAAGTTTTGGGTAACTTTGGAGAGAGTAGTTTCATTTGAACAGTGAGATTAAAACTGAGAATGGATATGGTTTAAAAGAGACAAAGAAGAAGTGGAGATATGTAGCGTCAGTGACTTTTCCAAGGAGTTCAGTTAGGAAGGGAATGAGGGATGTAGTATCATAATTATTTGGAATTATGGAATCAAGTGAGGGTTTTTGAGGATAGAAGATACATAGCTTTATCTGTAGGAAGCAAAGAAATAGCTGATAAATATGGAGAGAATGAAGCTAAGAGAGAGGACAGGAGATGGTTTTGGAAGTAGTATGCTGGAGAATATAAGAGGGGATTGGATCAAGTTTTGAACTTGATATAGAGAAGGGTGACCGCTTTCTGTGAAATTGTGATTAAAGAGGAGATAGTTGGAGAGGTAAGATATCTGAGTTATGTGAAATGAGGAAGACCATGATTTGGACAAAGACCAGGGTTAGGAGTTGTAAAGCAAAGGGAAACCTAAAATGAGTAAAAGGTATCATCAGATAAAACAATTTTATAATTTTTAGACATGGAAACAGAATACCTGTAAGTGATAGCAAGATAAAGGAATGACTGTTTCTCTGTATAGTCATGATAAAGTAAAGAAGTGTATCTTGAAAACTGAAAAAAAATGAGACCAAAGTATAAATAAGAATTGGTAACAACCTTTCCCTGAAGGCCTCTCATAATACTTTATTGTGATTTTCTAATGTAATTATCATATAATATTACACATTATTGTTATCTTTGGAGATACTCTTTAACTAGATCATAAGCTTCTTTAGAATCATTATTTAGAGGAATCTGGAGAGATTTCGGGGACAGGTTGGTCGAGTTCTTGCCTTTACTTTGCCATCTTGGCTCTGCATCCTAGACTATGATCTTCTTAAAGGAAGAAATATATCCTGTTGTTTAGGATGGGATAATGTTCCCAATGATCATTAGTGATAGATACTATATTTTATTTCATCTTTATATCTCCTAGTACAGTTCTGGAAAGAATATAAGAACTCTGGAACAAATCCAACAAAATGTTAGTTAACAGTGACTGAATTCAAAGTTTGAGGACTGTCTATCAATAGGAAGAATCAGTGATTATTTAAGTACTCTGGAAATGTTGATGCCATTTATCTGTTTCCTATTAACTTTCAGCAATTCAAGAATGATGACCTACCTATGATCAATAAAGTCCATTGAACAAATCACAATATAAATCAGTAAATCAATTGATTTCAAGTAGATAGGTATCTGGAAATCAACCCATCCCTTCAATGCACAAGTGCAGAAGGCACCTCTCTTCTTCAGTCCTGCAGCTCACAACATCAGAGCTAGAAATCTTTTTGAAAATAATACTGTCTTAATTTTATACTTATCTGACAGAGATGTGACTATAATCAAGACAGATCATTAACCCAAGAACCTGGTAGAATTAATTCTCCATGACCCTGTCTTCTACTTCTTTTCTTATCACCATGATACTTAACACAATGCTGAGCACATAACTAGCAGTTACATAGAGCTTTAAGCTTTGGAAAATGATTTACAAATCGTATCCCAATCGGTCCTCATGGTAACCTTGAGTAATAGGTACTACTATATATCCTATTTTATAGATGAGGAAATTGAGACAAAGGGTTCTGGAGTCACATAACTGATAAAAGTCTGAAGCAGGATTTGAGTTCTGCCTGATTCCAGGTCCAGCATTCTATCCATTGTACCATTCAGCAGCCTACAACTGGTACTCGGCAAATCCTTCTTTAACTTTACAGACTTGCGATTACATCAGTATGGAAGATCCCTGCACTGAGATAGACCATTACTCCTCTGCTCCATAGTAAATGGTCTTCATTGGTTATGGTGACTGAGGAATGGTGGGAAATCAAAAATATTTGTGTCAAAAGATGGGTCAGCCCAAGAATGAAACATGAAGAGGAGCAGATAGAACCTATACCACGAATCAGAGCTTTTTCCCATAGAATACAAATAGGCAGTATCTGAGACACTGGTAGCACTCTGTGTTCCACCAAACATCAAGGAGCATTCCCAATGAAAGGAATGAATTACCCTGCTATGGACTTGGGAGAGGAGAAATGTTGGATGACATTTGAGAGATGGATGACTTGAAAACTAGTCAGAAAATATGCTGCCTTCCTAAAGCAAGTACCCTAAAGAGTATCTTATAAAAATCATTGAAGCCAGTGACTCTTGACCTTCTTTTTCTGATGCAAGTCTGGAAGAAGGCAGAATAGAAAGAACTCTCATGGTTCTGAAATCCTGAATGAAGACTGAAGAGATGACATTTTAATTTCTTCTTCCATTGGAAGGATATCCAAACAAGCGAACAATTGCCACCTATTATATACCAGTCACTGGGGATATCAAAATAAAACACACACACACACATTCACACACACACACACCACCACCACCACCACCATTGCCATCACCACAAGCAGCAGAAACTATTCCTGTTCTCAAGAACAGAATAGAAGAAACAACATGTAAAATACTATGTATGGGCCAGAAAATTCCAAGTTAAATTGAGGGTAATATCAGAAAGAAGAAACTAATGCTGAAAAGGACTAAGAAAGGCTTCTTCTTAAAAAAAAAAAAAAAAAAAAAAAAAAAAAAAAACATAGGATTTGAGTTAATTCTTGAAGAAGCCAGGGAAGTCAAGAGGCAGAAACAAAATTAGGGTAGGGTGAGGAGGAGAACAGTACTCTAGAAGTGGAGGAAGGTAAGTGAAAAGGCACAGATGACAGATGGCGTGTTTGAGTAATAGGTAGAATGTCTATATTGTTAGATCATATTATACTAAAGGAAAGTATTAAAAAAAAAAAACTAGAAAGATAGGAAGGGGATAGATTATGAAAGCTATAAAAGCCAAATCAAGGATTTTATATTTGATCCAGGAAGCAATAGGAAGTCACTAGAATTTACAGAGTAGGGTAAGTGACATGGTCAGACCATTTTAGGAGGATCATTTTGGCAAGTATGTAAAAGATAGTATAGCACAGTTAGGTGGTAACATATTACATAGAGAGTTGGATCTGTAGACAGAAAAACTCTTCTTCCTGAGTTCAAATACAGCCTTAGACACGTACTAGCTGCGTGACTCTGAACAAGTCACTTAACCCTATTTGCCTCAGTTTCCTTATCTATTAAATGAGCTGAAGGATGAAATAGCAAGCCACTCCAAGATCTCTGCCAAGAAATGGGGTCATGAGCAGTTGGACACAAATGAAAAATGACTTCACAACAAGAAATAATGGATGAGAGATTTGTAAGCCTGAAAGTGCTTATCAAGTGACCACTTCTCCCTTTTGAGAGATTATTAATAATTTAGTCTAATATTTTACCAGGAATCACTTTTCCATTTATAAGACTAGGGTCTCAGCTTCTTTTTGTAATCTCCTGTTCCTCCATACCCTCTACAAAATCAGCTGTTCACTTTTTCTCTACTTCTAATTCACAGCTAATATACTTAATCAGTATAACACTGTCACCTCACCTGCTGCTGAGTCCTGTTGTTTCTATTTTTGAAAAAATCATATACATCCCCTTCTCTTTTTGCAATAGTGATTCCTGGTAAGATATTAGACAGATTATTATTGAGCTCTCAAAAGGAAGAAATCTCACTTGATAATCGTGACATACTCATACAGCACTTTCAGGCTTATAAAGTGTTTTCTTCTCAGTTACCCTCTGGGACAGGTGGCATAAGAATTATTATCCCCATTTTATAGATGGGGCAACTGAAGCTCAAAGGGATTAATTTGTTAATTGACCAAAATCACATGGCTTGTAATTGCTTCAAGCATGATTTGAATCTAGGGTTCCTAGATTCAAGCTACTTCAAATAAAGTCAGACACCAAACTGTCTCTTTAGAAAAGGCCATCATCCTGGGGCCATTTCAGAGGAAAGAATTGTGTAGAAGAAAAAACTGAGGTCATGAGAGAGCGAGGTTCAAATCCCACCTTTGCTACTTATTGCTGGGTGACACTGAGCTAGACACTTAACTTCTTGGAGACTGGGTTTCTTCATATGTAAGATGGGGATAATCCCTCTACTATCTACTTCACAGGGTTGTTGTGAGGAAAGGGTTTTGTAAACCTTAAAGTGCTATATAAACATGAGCTATTATTCCCATTGTTTTCACTCCAAAAGGGGAGGGAGCAGGCCGAGATGCTTTCCTTAGTAACCCTGGCAACGGGAGGATTTGCCAGCCAGCTTGTTGGAAGTTTTCTGATGCTGGCTACAGAATCCATCACGACTTTAATGATTCTGCCTCAAGACCACAGGCAAAGCACAGACCCAAGGATGAAAGAATAGCAGATCAACAATGAGTAAATGCCCTGAATCTGTTCTCAGTTCTGCCAGATTATACAATCACAAAATTGCAACATTCCAGAGTTTGAAGGGACATGAAGTGTGCATTTGAGTCTAAAATATACCTGAAAAGAATCTTTCTACAAGGGTCCAAAGATCTCCAAAGAGGCATGCACTACATTCATTGGCATCCCATTCAATGTTTGATTAACTGTCAACTAGTGATTCCTTATATGAAACTTAAACTTTTGCAAATTTTGTAAATTTTCTTTTTGTAAATCTCCCTATTGCTCCAAATTCTGTCATACGGATCTAATAGGACAAGTATAATCCCCCCCTTCAGATAGCAGTCCTTTATATGCTTGAAGACACCCATCACATAGCCACTAATGCTTTGTTTCCAGGCTCAACATTCCATTTTCTTTAACAGAGCTTCATTCTCCATGAACTTGAGACCCTCTACCATCCCTGTCACCTTCTTCTAGATGCCTTCCAATCTATTAATGTTCTTCATAAGAAAACACAATATTCTAAGTGTGATCTAACCAGTCTACAATAGTACTGTCTGAATAACAATATATAGACTTTGTTGTTGTTCATTCATTTCAGTCCTGTCTGACTCATATGACTCCATTTGGTTTTCTCTTGGCAAAGATACTGGTATGGTTTGCCATTTCTTTCTCCAGTTCATTTTGCACATGAAGGAACTGAGGCAAACATGGTGAAATGACTTCCCCAAGGTCATACAGCCACTGTGTCAGAGGTTGGATTCAAACTCCAGAAGATAACCCTGCATTCTAGTTACTGTGCTATCTAACAGCCTAATTGATTTCTCACCTAATATTTAACATTAACATAAATCATCATCTTGAACACACTCTCCTGGGCTTGGCCCAGTTTATCAACATCCTTCTGAAAACATGTTCTTCCAGAAAGAGGACTGTGGGAACTGAGTATGGATCAAAACCTAGCATTTGCACTCTTTGTTGTTTGCTTGCATTTTATTTTATTTCTCATTTTCCCCCCTTTTTGCTTTGATTTTTCTTGTGCAGCAAGATAATTGTTTAAATATGTATGCATATGTTGTAATGAACATATATTTTACCATGTATAACATATATTGGATTATTTGTTATCTAGGGGAGGAGGTGGGGGAAGAAGCAAAAATTGGAACACAAGGTTTTGCAAGAGTTAATGTTTAAAAATTATCCATGCATATCTTTTGAAAATTAAAAAGCTTTAATTAAAAAAAAAAAAAAAACATGGGGTCCCAAATTGATCACGATACTGTACACATAACATGAACAATACAGACTAAAATGGGGCATTTTTTTCTGTGATAGATGTTGGGGAGAAGGTTAATATGGAGTAATTGGCATCAGGGTTAAGCCAATGGGCAAAAGAAACAAAAGGAGATTTAAGGAACACAGAACAAATTGATTTTAATACTTCAAATCATAAAACTATAATGGATGCAACAGGTACTCTAGGAATTCCCTAAGCGAATCATGAATCAAATTTACACTAACATACCTAAACAGCACTTCCTGAATCTCTGGCTAAAAACCTCTGATAATAAAGAACAAAGTTTCCCTACTAACTCCTCTTCTCCCTTCACTGCTACCATAGGATACTAACTACATTCTACTTCTGCACAATCTTCTTTGTTAAGAAAGGTTTCCTCCTGTTGAGCTGCAATTTGCCTCTATGTAACATCCAATTATTAGCCCTTGCCTTCCAGGGTCAGACTGAACAAATATAATCCCTCTTCCATATGACAAACTTTCAAGTGTTTGAAAGCTACTATTATACCCCTAACTATGTGAGTTTATATAAGTCACAAAGCTCTCTGGAACTCATTTTTTCCCATAGTTTAAATAGGAATAATAACATTGTTACAGCCTATTTCAAAAGGGTGTTGGGAATGGGAAGTACTTTATAAACCTTAAAGTGGAAATACAGACATGTGAGCAATTGTTATTCTAATAAAGGCAAATTTGTGCTACAAGACCCTTTCAGAGAAAAAGAAATTGGAACTTGCAAGCATAAAGCAAGTACAATAGTAGCTGTCATATAAACAGTGATATACGAGGTGTCCCAAAGTCTTAGTGCAATTTAAAGTGACTGATGCTTGAAACTGCACTAAAACTTTTGGAATATCATGTAGATGTATAGGTATGTATATACATATGCATGTATTTGTGCACAAATATATATTTGCATATGCAATATATGATATAAAATAAATACATATAATTATATGATATATCGTGTGATATATTACATATAGAAAATAATATATAAATATAATATGTATTATATATGTGTGCACACATATATAGATATATTGTATGTCTTAATCCTACTTAACCCCACTTGCTTCAGTTTCCTCTAAATTGAACTGGAGAATGAAATGACAAACCATTCTAGTATTTTTATCAAAAAAAAAAAAAAAAAAAAAGGTCATGAAATCATACGTGGCTGAATACAGTAAAAACAGCAAAGTCTATATATTGTTCACTGACATATGTATATATGCACATGTGGATTATATATATATATATATGTATATGTTACATATGTGAATGCACACATATTTGTATATGTTTATATCTTATTTGGACTTTACAAAAACTTTTTGAAAGGTGCTATAATTGCCACTTTACAGAGGAAAAGGTCTAAATGATATGCATTTAGTAAGTAGAACATAGGATTCAAATTCAAGCTTTTTCGATGCCATATCTTCCAGTCTTAAATTACTGCTGCTATAAAAACATCATAAAGGGTTTGGCCTTGTAAAGTTTTTTTACAGAATGGTGATGACTTCAGAACAGATCACCATGAATTAAATTAGAAGTTGAAATCAACAAATGATCATCACTGTCCCATGTTTTCATCCAATCAGAATTATATGATGCTTATGTGGACAGAGTGATGGTCCCTTTTTTTTTTTTCATATTTCCACAATAGGGGGCAGCTAGTTGGTGTAGTAGATAAAGCACCAGCCCTGAAGTCAGGAGAACCTGAGTTCAAATCTAAACTCAGTCACTTAACACTTCCTGGCTGAGTGACCCTCGGCAAGTCACTTAACCCCAATTGCCTCAGCAAAGAAAAAAAACAAACAAACAAACAAACAAAAACATTTCTGCAATAGGTTATAGACCTTCAAGAACCATGAAAGGCAGAAAGCAAATGACTGCTTTATACAGGGCGTGAGCCTCTAGTAAAATAATTTTGCACAGAAGGATGGAAAACTAGAGCATCATCTTTTAGAATTTAACTTAATTATCTTTTCTATTATTGCAGAAGATATTACCATCCTCCAATTCACTTAAGCTTGCAATCTAGGAGTCATCCTCAACTCCTTACCCTCTTCCACCCTTAATATTCAGTTATTTGCTAAGTAGCATCAATTCTACCTTCATAAAAATCTAATCTGAGTTTAGAAAAAAAATAATTTTATTTCTTCTGAAGAGGTAAAAGTTGTTCTGAGACATAATTTATTATTCCCATTCTTCTTTCCATCTCTCTTCAGGGCCATTAAGGAGTCAATGGTGATCTAGGATAATTGAAGAAGGGGGAAAGCAACATTCCAGTTACAATCCCCAAAATACATTAATCTCTACCTAGAAAGAAGTATCCTTATTTTATGGATGGGAAATTGAAGGAAAGAAAAGTTGCCATTCCTTAGATTCACAATGAGTTTCCAGATAACATGATCCAAGACTTTGGATCTCCTGGTTCCCAGTCCAGTTATCCATGACTGCCCCATACACTTTCTCCTCCCATTCTCCCTCCCACTAGTGTACTTACCAGAATCTGAAGCCACTGGGCTCACCAGGCTGAGCAGCTCTCGCTCCTTCTCATAGTCACCCTTACAGAGCAGCTGTCCCTCTTTGAGAACAAACTCATCACCCTTTTGGAGTTGACGCTCACAGACGCAGCAGCAGAAGCAGCTCAGGTGGTAAACGCTTTTCTGGGCCCTCATAACAAATTCATTAGGTGCAATGGCCTCAAAACAACCACCACATTTGACAGCAAACAACCTGGAAGGGGAGAAACCAAGAGCCCTCAGATTGAGAGAACATTAGCTCTGGGACTTCTCCCCCTAAACCAGTCACAAGTAAAAAGTTCTTTGGGGTTAGAGGGATCTGGGTGAACTTCCTGAAAATCCAGCTGACTCCTAGACATGGGGAAATTTAAAATCGATTTATTTTGCAATAATTCTAGGATTATCTGAGGTTGTTGAATCAAATTGCAATTGGGGGTGGAGGGGAAAGTGATGAGTTCAAATGAGTGGCCAGATTTAGGATGGTGTGTATTCAAACATTTTTTTGAAGGGGATGAACTCAAATTCAATTTTTTTTTCAGCATCATAAATATTTCTTCTACTATTAAAGTAATTCAAGTCAATAACTTACACAAAATATCACAGACTACAGCAATATTGAAGGCCCTTCTGTTCTGGGTTCCATCCTAGACTCTGGCTAGGGGTTAGAGTGGATCAGAAGCAGCAGAGAGAAGAGGAGAGATAAGAGAAATGAGGGAAGAAAGGAAGAGTTGAGCATGGCAAAGACAGGATTGTGTGTAGAATGAAGGGCCTGAAAGAATATCCCAGAGAGAGGGGACAACCTGAAAATGAAAATGATCTAATGCAGTTAATCTAACCTCAGCCTATCTTTCTATCTTTACCTTAAACTTTTAGACATGCCCCCTCATTGTTGTAGTTTATCTCCTGTGCCTGGAACAAGCCTTCCATCTCCATTACCTCTATATACCTTAGTTTATATAGAATTGTAAGCATGTTTATAATGGGCTGAAGCTCTTGAGTCATTGAATTGAGGTCCCAAGTACGTGAGGCTAAATGACAATTGGAAATGCTCTATTAATATATACTTGGAGAAAGAATGGGCCCACCCACTCTCTGTGCAAGTTTTGATGTGTTGTATAGGAAATGACGTAGAGACAATTTGGTGGGTGGAGTGAGAGAGGCAGAGGCACTGCTGGCTGGATTCATGGGGCAACTGCTCTCACTTGGTATCGCCATTTCCCCTTCACCTCCACAAAGAATAAAGATCAAGGATTTTCCCTTAACCTGAATTCCTGACTCTGGCTGATTTTAAAATATGCGGTCATCACACATGTCTCTCCAATTAGATTGTAAGCTTCTGGAACATAGTAGCTCCTTAATATACTTACTAATAGAATCATTCATTCATTAAACAAGCATTTATTAAATGATGAGCATTTTGTTAAGCATTATACAAAGTCAAAAAACACATAAAAAGCTCTCACAGAATCCAACAGGGACATAAAATTCACATACTCAAATAACTAATATGTGTTCCTATTTTTTATTCTCTCAAGTCTTCAACCTAGAACATCTTCACCTTTCCTTTTTCTGTTTCACTCCTATTCATCCTTCAAGATTCAAAGCAATCCTTACTTCATCAATAAAATTTTCCTAGATCATACCAGTCTAAATTGATTTTCCTTATTCTGATTTCTTACACTACTTATTGTCTGTGCCAGTCATTATTAAATTAATTATAGATTGCATTAAGTACATTCTGTCCTGACCACACAATTAGGAGCCCAATAAAAAAATCTATCCTACCCCCGTCTTCTTAGAAACTCATAGAATATGGCAAATTATTTCTGACTTCTCACCTTGTCTTATAGAAGGATGAATGACTATCAAAAATCTCTGGTTTTGGACACAGATGCTGCAGCAATTGGATATATCTGGAAAATGCATTTGAAACAAAGATGCCCTAATCTCACTCTATATTCTGGGTATGAACAAGTGAGGTAGAGCAGGCTCATCTAATTAGTAAATATGTGAAACTCTATTTGAGTTCCAGCTTTCTTCACCCTGAATCCAATGCATAGTATAAACCATGCATAGTTGTGCTTCTTTTTTTTCTAAAGCCCCTTCTTACTCTAAAAATCTGATTTTCTGATTCTGAATTCATTAAATATTGAGAAGATAGAGTTACAGAGTGATCAGAAGGGGATGGGTTTCATCTGGGAAACTTTCCAAAGAAGGGGTATTCTAAGAGCAGAGGAAGAAGGAGAAATAAGTATTGGTAATAGAGCAACAGAGAGAAGGAAGAAATGCAGTCCAGGGCAGCAGAATGGTAGCGGAGCAAAGGGAAGCCTCCCAGAGCTACCCACCAAGAATGATTCACCCCAACAGAGGCCAGCCTACCAGAAGCATCACTCCACTTGTCAGTGAATTCAAAGCAGTTCAAGGACAGAACTGCTCCCCAAATTCTTGTCTCCTCCTTGGACTCCCATTCACATAGGGACTTCCTGGACCCTCCTTCATATATAACTAGAAACAATACTTAAGGTCACAGAGAAATCTCTCTACATGCCAACCATACCCTTCATCCCCTGAAGGAAAGGGGACAGCTGGGAAGCAGGGATAGCAATGAAGAGTTTCCTTTGCTAATATGTTGGTAGGTTTTGGGGACCCACTTCTATCAAACAGCTTCAAATTTAAAACACTTTTCTCACAACAGACTTATGAGCTGGGTGATAGATTATTATCCACACATTACAGATGAGGAAAGGGATTCAGAGTTCTAGCTACAGTCACACATCTCAAAAGTATTTGATCTGCCATTTGAACTGGCCTCTCCATATGTCAAGTTCAACATGTCTCCTCCTATACCAACCCTCATCATCTCCTGTGGCTTTCCTACTTCCCCTTCCTTTGACAGAGGGGTGGTCAGACTAAGTATGAGTTTCTTCATTGTGTCTCGGTACACCAGACCCCTGGGCATTTTCTTTTCTCTCCCCAACCCAAAATTATATATTCTGTATTGGACCTGTGCATATACATACACAGAAAAACAGAGAAACAGAAACTGAAACAGGCAGAGATACAGAGACGGAGGCAGAAACAGAAAAAGAGAAACACAGAGAGAGAGAGAGAGAGAGAGAGAGAGAGAGAGAGAGAGAGAAAGGGAAGAAGGAAGAGAGCAAGAGACAGAGAGGGAGAGAAGTGAGAGACAGAGAGGGAAAAAGAGAAACAAAGACAAAGAGAGAAACAGAGAAAGAATGACAGGGAGGGAAAGACAGACAGACAGAGAGGGAGATGGCAGAGAGGGAGAGGGAGATAGAAATATACAGAGAGATTCACAAAGAAACAGAGACAGACAGACAGAAAGAGAGACAGAGAGACAGAGAGACAGAGAGACAGAGAGAGAGAGAGAGAGAGACAGAGAGAGAGACAGACAGACAGACAGAGACAGAGAGAGACAGACAGAGAGAGAGAGAGAGAGAGAGAGAGAGAGAGAGAGAGAGAGAGAGAGAGAGAGAAACATCTCTTGTGTGTTGAGATTGCATTTGCTGTTTGCTAACCTGAGCAAACTAATCAAGACCCTTCCAGGAGACGACCAAAGTCCCTTTGTCCCTGGGCCCTCCTTCTCCTCCCCTTCCCCTGGAATGAACTGTGAAACAGACTCAGGACAAACGCTCCCAGAGAGTCAACAAGCATTTGAGAATCGACAGCAGCAGGTGGGAGCATCTGTGCTTGTCCAACTTCAAGCCTGTTAATCTCCTCCTCCCCCTTCACCAACCCCCATGTCTATGACTTCCCCCAAGCTGGAGAGGAGGATTTGAATAGGGGTAGCCCAACAAAGAGCATGCCATGTTGACTCAAGAGTGATAGGAGGAAGTGTCAGGAGGGACCCAAGTCATGTCCTGAAATAGTAGCGACAGGAGCAGAGATTACTGACTTAGGAGGGACCATTTCACTTTCTCTAGGGCCCTCCTTGAGAAACTGGAGCCATCAACTTGTCCTTTCTGTGCCCAGACCAAGCCCACAGACAATTTACCTTTCGACCACCAGAAAGCACCAACCCCATTATTGATCCAAGGAGGGAAGGAACATGCATTTCAACACCTGTTTGCCAGATGTGTACACAGCTGTATGGGTACCACTGTGGATCCAGCTGCTGAATACATGCCTCCCACCAGTTGTTTTCTCTAAGGCTCAGCCAAGCAGAGGAAAGGATTTGTTCAAAAGTCCAAGTAGTAATTAAAACACAGCCTGTCTTTTCCTGCTGCCCTGAGTGGTTTCCTCCATGGTAACTTCCCCCTTTGAATGTTAATGAAACCTCACTGAGGGTACAGAGCCTGGCAGACTGGCAGTGCCTTGAAAAGTCAAACAGGGCTTACCAATATTCTCAGATCCTTCAGCGGAGCAAGAAGCTCTGCCTTTATCCCTAGAATTTCTTCTGCTCCCAATTGTTTAGCAAGGGATTCCCTTCCTGTTTTCTATGCCAAGGACTTCTTGAAGCCAAAGAAGTAGACAATAGCTGTTATTTCTTCCAAATCCCAATCTGCATAGGTGAGTGATCACCATGACTGTGAGCATCCTGTAGCTCAAAGTGTACTAGGCTTCCAGTGACAAGAGTCAATTTACAATCCCAGCTCTGCCATGATTCAGCAGAATAGCCTTAGACAAGTCATGCTATTTCAAAGGTCCTTATACTGGCTCACCAGACTGCCAGAGGCATGACACAAAAGAAAGTGGCAAACTTCCATCTAAAGGACTGTTTTGTTACCAGTAAGATGGGGAAATTGAACCAGATAAATTCTAAGCTCCCTTTCAGATCTAACATTGTATGCACTGTGGGAAAAAAATGAAACAATCACCCCATCACTGTGGAGTAGCCCTCTAGAATAGATATCATGCTCCTTAAACCAGAAACTATGATTTAGATTAGCTCAATGGAATTCAGCAGACTCATGTAACATAGGTAGATTGACCCATAAGAGCCAGTACATGAAGCATGTGCAAATATTCTCTTTTAGCTTCTAGTCCAATCACGTAAATACTTGATGGCATGGTTTCTGGTTAGGAATTACTGAAGAGTCAGTCTTGTGTGATCAGATATCTCTGATTGACTGTAGAATCACTGATGCAGGAAACATTGAGCTAAGACTAGGTATGAATGCAGGAGGTGTATGACTATGACTTTCACTATTTCTTTTGTGGTCTTCATCAAGTTAGGACAATTTTGAGCTCTCAGTGGGAGAGAAACAGCTGTCTACTTCTCCTAACTACTCACTAGATGTGCTTGGACACATGTCTCTACTGATACTTTTGTGTTTATACTTTTCTGATCTAGGCAAATATATATTCTAAGATTAGAATGGCAAACTGGCCACTTCAGGAGGTACTGAGGTCTTATCAGAATCAAGAGTAGAATTCACTGGGCCTATTACCAGTAGTCTTAGGACTCAAGAGAGTAATAAAGAACCAACCTAGAGAAGCATATGCCCAGCCTGAAACCTTATTGGGCACAGCAAGGTCTGGAAAGATTATAGGGTACCATCTGAAAGACCTAGCCCAATAAGGTGATGTGCTCAGGTCAGGCCAGCAGTGGTTGACTGCCCAGCAGAGAGCTTAATTTAAGGGTAATCTTGTAAGGGCTCCTTGAGAGGACAAACCTTTTGTGGCCATGAGTTAGATAGTGTCCCTAGGCCACATTTGGCCTCTACTCCAAAGGTATAAAACTGAAATAGAAAGAGATCCCTGGAGGATCCACATCTTGACTTAGGAAATCATAAATTTACATTATTTATGTGGTATTTTATTTCCATTAATTTTGTTAATCATTTCTCAATTGCATTTTAATCTGGTTCAGGCTACAATCTAAGTTTTCTGGGCAACAACTTTAACTACTGTGTCATCTAGCTGTCTTCATGTTTTTCAATGTTTCACACCAATTGTTCTTTCTGTACCTTCTCAATAAATCTCTCTACTAATAGGTAATAGAGTTCAACTGATTTACTGATAATGGGGAATACATTGATGAAGGATCAGGATCAACAGTATTAGAAACCCCAGATCCTCAGATATATTTGAGAGTAAGAATTATAAGCTACATCCTCAGAGAACACCACTCTGTGAATATGAATACCCAGTAGGGAAAGTGGCCCCAGAGAAGGTACAATACTCACATTACTGGTTCCACTGTTTTGTAAATAGTATCACCAGTGTTTAGTGGTTTGCAATTCCTGCCTCCCTATTAGCCAGATATCCCAGAGAAAATGGGAAGAAATGTTAGAGAGATAATACCTAGGGCATAAAATCTAACTTGGATCATTATAGCACCTGTAGTTATTTGAACTAACCACAACAATATTTATGTAGCACTTATTATGTAAGTGATACTGTGTTAAATGTTTTACAATTATTAACTCATTTGATCTTTACAGTAATTCTAGGAGGTAGGTCCTATTATTATCCCAGTTTTGCAGATGAGGAAACTGAGGCAAGCCAAGGTTAAGTAATTTGCCCAGAGTTGTACAACAAGTAAGTATATAAAGCCTAATTGAAAGTCAAGTCTTTCTAACTCCAGCTCTGGCTCTTTGTCCACTGGGACAATTCATATCAAATGAATGTTCAGAAATACCTGGCTCTAGGTTCTGGGATCTCTTTGTAACTTCATTAAGTCTCAGGTTAAGAAACATAGTCCTAGAAAAGTATTACTTTTCTTCATTGAATATCTAGCATTTATATCATGTTTCATGATTTGCAAATCATTTAAATAATATCTTCATAACCCTGTGATGTAGGTATTAATATTAACTCCATTATTCAAATGAGGAAACATAAGTAGACAAAGTTTAAATGATTTGTTCAGGATCACACACTACTAAGTGTCTGGATTTGAATTCAAGTTTTGTGAACTCCAGATCCATCACTCTCTCCACTGTGTCTCTTAATACCTTAATCAATCAACATTTAAAACTTTCCCCCATTTGCTAAAACCAATTTACATCCCTTCAACTGGGAGAGATAAGTGATTGGTTTCTAGAGAGTAGTAGGTAGTTGAGTCAATAATTAGTGGCAGTTTTATATTGAGTCAAAATTTGCTTCTCAAAAACTTTGATCTTTCGCAAACACATTGATCTTTGGCAACCAATTTCCTTAATGAAAATAAGATCAACACGAGTATTGGACTGGATGATCTCCAAGGACCCTTGCATCCCAAATTGTATGATAGTTCTTACCTGTACTTTTAAACAAAATAAATATAATCCCTCTTTCATATGATGTGTCCTGTGGACCCAACCCCATATCCTTAAGTCCTCTCTTCTCCAGCCTGAGCAGTTTTCATTATTTCAGCTTCCCTTCACATAGTATTGTTTCACATCCCCACACCATTCTCATCACCTTCTTCATGACAACGGCTCTGGATGTGTCTCCTTTCCAAAATGCAGCACTCATAACTGGATAAAAGACTTTAGATATTGTTTGTACTAATGCAAAATACAGTGTCCCTCGATCTGTATGCAACAATCTTCTCTGAATCTCTCTCACATTTTATTTATCATCTCCCTTTCTTTGTTTTCCACTGCCTATAGTTTATCAAAAGATACCTAATGACTTCTATAAGTACCATTTAGCACCATTGGTAACTAAATCCTAAAAAGATTATCTACAAATACATCAAACTATGCTGTAAAACTTATATAATTAGAGGGACTTGACTGTATAATCTCCAAGTTTCATTCTAGATCATAAATTATACAAAGTAGGAAAGGGAGGGGGGGAAGATATTAAAAAAAAATTGTACTAAATGCAAACTCCATGACGACACGGACTTTGTCATCCTTTTCTCGAATATGTATCTCCAGTGCCTATCATAATGTTTCACATTAATAAGCACTTGTATTTGTTGACTTTAGTTGCTTAGGAAACAAGACCTGAGTTCCAGGCCTTGCTCTTCTACCAATTCATTGTGTGACTTTAGGCAAGTTATTCCTCCTGTCTGAGACTCAGTTTGCTTATCTAAAAAAAATTAAGGAATTGAACAATCTGAACACACGTTTCTCCCAGCAATAACATTTTATGATTCAAAGATGTTAGAATTTTAAGGTGGGGGGGAGGAGGGGTGGGGGGTTAATTAGCCATCAAATTGTTTCCACCCTCTCCACTAGGGGACAGTATGACAACACTCATCCACTCAATATCCAACTGTCCTTGACAGCTAAGGTCATCCAGTCACATCAAGTACTGGCTATAGGCCAAAGCTGTCGATCAGAGAAATCTGCTGCTGGGAGTCTGAGAGTCCACATAGTTACTGCACGTGGAGGAGAAAGGGCAGGAGAAGAAGACACAAAAGACTCAGGGCCACTGAAAGCATCACTTCTGGTCATAGACATCATCCAAGTTTTTCTGCTCTCATAAGGTCCTTGTCCTTGAGGCTGAGCCAACACTATCATAATAAACAACTCATGCGTTCAGTACGAAAAGTGGTGGGAAAGTCTGTAGGGACAATAGAAAGGGCAGTATCTTCTATGGCAGGCAGAGCTTCATGCCTCCATAATGGTGAGAAAATGGAGAACAATAGATGGCTGGCACAGGCAGTCAGAAAATCCTATCTCCTGTGGATCTTGGTGAACTGTATACAAGCAAGGATATACAATGGGATTGAAGGAGTGGGTGAAAGATCTGGTTTGCATAATGCCTCCATGTCTGTCCCTGTACTGGTCGTTTTGTAAACATTAGGCCTTACTCGGGAGGAAAGTGATGAATTTCACCCATCAGCCAACAAAACTAAAGCCATAATTTTTAGCAAGTGCATTTAAAGTATATTATAGGCAATTTGTTTTCAAGTAGTTGGCTGGTTTATTCTTTCTTTAAAAGAATTGATTTTCATATTTTATATTCTTATATACAGAATTTTATGATAATTCATAATATTAAAGAAAATATGTCCATTTAAAAACTCTTATAATATGTTTTTTTCCTTCAGCAGACTAAATGATAATATTAACTTCAGTTGAATATTAATTATTTTTTTGGTCTTAATTTTAGTCAAAAATTATTGCCTCTTTCACAGTTCAACATGAGAAACTTGAAATGCGAGATTCTTCAACTCAAACAGAAAAACCCTCTACCCCTTCATTTGGGCAATTATAGCTATAGTCCAAACCAAAGAAAATGTTGATCTTAGTCAGTTAATGATATTAGCCACATTCACTGCTAACAGTCTAATGTATGTTCAGAAAATCAGATATCATCCTGTTCATTCAACAGTCACTAACTTATTCCAATATTATCCTATAAAGACATCATTTTCACATGTGATTTATAATGACAAAAATATATACAGAAAATGACACTGACAGAGTCAATTAAATTGTTCAAAACCGTAAAGCAGCCAGAACTAGAGCCCAGTACTCCTGCCTCTCAAGTCTATTGCTCTTTTCATGTCATTTTTAGTAAGCTGTTTAATACTTAGTAAGCTGACCACCATCAATAAGGTAGGAGTTTTGAATCCTTTCTCTTGATATTCTCTTGATAATCCTTTCTCTTTAAGATAAGTGAATCAGCAACAAGATGGTGAACTGAAGCTCAACATTCAGTTAATGGCCATAGACTATAGAAACATGTAGAGGCAATTGGTCTACACAAAGGTGAAAAATCTCTAACTTTAATATCATGTTTAAACCAAAGGAACTAATAAAACAATTGTGTCTATGTTTATGCTCATGTGCAAATGTATGCATACACCACTCCTGTTCTTCCTAGATAGGATTTCTTATTTCTTTTTTCCTATACCTCTCCTCTGCCAACATCCAGAAAACTGCCTATTAAAAAGTTCAAAGAATTTAAGAATTCCAGGAAACCCTGGATTCCAATGGCCCATGGTTGAGATGACACAACATATAATATTGTCTTTCCCTATTGTCACACAAACATACCAAAAAATGGTATGAAACATAAAACAGACATACGGAAAATATATTTCTTTTTAGGGGGCTAAAGACTTGATTTCCTTTGAAAATGTGAGTTTTCCTTTTTCCTTTCATCATTATTATCCTCTTGGGACCCTCCTAACCATACCCAGCAAACAAGAAAGCAGGGGGGAATAGGGTATTTTTAGTTGATATTCTGGGCACTGATTCCTTTTGTTCCATAATTTTTGGTTTGACTGGATGGCAAGTGGCCAATACAATGTATACTCTTACAAAGAATGTACGTTTTGGTGGGGTTTGTGTGTGTGTGTGTGTGTGTGTGTGTGTGTGTGTATGTGTGTGTGTGTTATCCTGGGAAGACAAGAGTATTACAGCATTTTTATGAGAAAGCTCTTGAGACCCCTTGAGGGAGCATTGCTAGGTTCCCATGTCATCCCATCATTTCTCATTATTGTTATTGTGTGGTAGGTCAATAACATGCTGTTGTCATAACTTTGATACTAAAAACAGCCTGATGCTCCCATTCTAGGAACCTCTGAAATCTAAAAAGAGAGAAAATCCCCCATTAATTACTACAGTAGGTGGAAGGAGTTAAATTCTTCCACCAAGAAGTAAAGATCTTCACAAGAGCTTCCTTAGGGAAGGTTTATAACTCCTTGGCCTCTGGTTTTGAGCACAGAAGATAGGGGTAAATATTTTGAATTACTGCAGTGTTTTAAATTTAAGGAAATGGAAACCCTTGAAGTATCAGTAATGATGACAATAATAACTGACATTTCTGTAGTGTTATATTCATAGCAATATAGTAATATTTATAGTATAATAATATTTATAGAGCATCATGGCATCCCTTTGAAGTAGTTGCAGCAGGTATTTTTATCCCATTTTACAAGCGGTAAAACTGAGTTTACTAAGGATCGACATGTTTTGTACTATATCTTAGAATGAATGAGTCAATAGTGAAACTGCTCTTAGAACCCAGATTCCCTGAATGAAAGTCTAGGACTACTTCCCATTTAGCAGTGGGACTGTAACAATCATGGGTTAGATTTTAAGATTTCTAGACATCTTTATTTAAATAAGGAAGGAAGGAAGGAAGGAAGGAAGGAAGGAAGGAAGGAAGGAAGGAAGGAAGGAAGGAAGAAAAGGGTGGAGAGAAGGAAGGAGGGAAAGAAGAAAGAAGAGGATAGAAGAGGAAAGAAAGAGGTGCCAATTTTAAGATATAAGCTAAGTTAATTCCAGATAGCATGAGCCCTGGAAGTTGCACTGAAACAAGGAAGAAATATTGTGTGGAAATGGAAAAACCAGGAGGAATGGTGGCAAGTGTGTTGTGCCAGCCAACAAGCCGCCCAGCTAAACCACATCATTCATGTTCAAGTCTGGGATGTGATTTTCTGCCTGGCTTCTCTTCACATAGCGCTCCTCCCTATATCCAGCCCCATTCAGAGGATTAGAAAACAGGGACAGACATGAAGAAAAAGAGAACCACAAAAAATCTTCGAGAAATAGGATGCTTGCTTTTGGAATCAGCAACATTTTATGCAGACAAACACACACATACACATATGAGATTGCACACAGATTTGGAAATCATTCTTCAGGCCAGCAATTGCTGACCATTTTGGATTCAAGACAACTCGTTGTTGATTCTCTTTTACAATACTCCTCTTCCAGAAGTTTTCCAACACACAAGGAAAAGGGTCTGCTGATAAAAGATTAACAACCAGCTCTTTGAAAAAAAATGTAAACACAACACTTTTTTACATTTTTAATGTTTATTCTCTATATATTTTAGGGGCAGCTAGGTGACACAGTGGATAGAGCATTGGATCCAGAGTCAGGAAGACTCATCTTCCTGAGTTAAAATCTGACCTCAGACACTTACTAGCTGTGTCACTCTGGGCAAGTCATTTAACTCTGTTTAGCTCACTTTCTCAACTGGAAAAGGAACTGGAAAAGGAAATGGCAAATCATTCCAGTATCTCTACCAAGAAAACCTCAAATTGGAAACCAGACATAAATAAAAGAACTGAAGAGCAAATTATTTTAATATAACATTTTTAAGTCTATACAATTAATAAAACAATAAAACAAGACCTGATATGTAGCATTTGTTGATAGTTGAGGTATAAATGCTCACATTGGAAATTTAGCGATCTGATCTCAAGAGTTAGGGCTGATAACAGAGCAGTATCAGAAGCTAGACTTGGAACTCACTAATACAAACCACTACAAAACAGATTTCCTGGATCCATCCAGGGCCTTTAGAGTTCCTAATGCTCTGGTCAGGACAAGCTTCAAGAATCTTCTGGCTGAATACTTTTGAGCTTTATGAGAATAAGCAAAAGCTCGAGGAATTGTAGGATTCTGAAAAAAGAGGGATGCTAGTAACCTCTACCATCCCCCTTTATTTTACAGATGAAAGAAATGATGCTGAGAAATGAAGAATGATCTACTAGAGGTCAATTAGTTATCAAGTCTCAGACCTTTGGATTTAAAATACAGAGCTCTCTCTCCTGCTGCCTGGGTAGCAAAGGGGGACAATAGTCCTTCCCCAAGAACTTTTTAGCTATGTGACTGAAGAACCTTTTTCTTCCTCAGTTTCTTCAACTGTGGAATAAGGGATAATAATAAAACCTACTCTCAGGGTTGTTATAAGTATCAAATGAGATAATATTTGTAAATCACTACACTGTGCCTGCCACATTGTAGACATTTAATAAATGCTCCCTTTCCCTTTCCCTTTCTTTTCCCCTTTCCCTTTCCCTTCCCTTCCCTTCCCTTCTTCTGGCTGGTTTAATTCAGGCAGTAAAGATATCACCTTTCCTTTCATTTTGGTATCAAGATAACCACTAGGGAAAGTATTAGAAGGCAGAACTTGATAGAAGAGTAGGAAGAAATTAAATTGGGTCTGCCTTTTGGCTCTCTTTTTGTCAGTTCCCCCCACCCCATTCCCCCTCTTCATTTCTTAATATGGAGAGCTTACCTGAGCTCACAAAGACAGTTTATGGAGTACTAGGTTAATGAGCAAATGTGGTTTTGTATTGTATTAGGAGCACCCCACCAAGCCTCAAACAGCTGCCAACCTGCATCACAGGATTTAGAGCTAGCAGGGGTAGGTGAAATGAAAGACATTTAACACAATTGGTGAAAATATGCTGCCAATGGAACTAATGAATCCTTAGGAGGACTGTACTTAGCTTGGGAGAAAGGAAAGAAGAAAAGGCATTTTCTTAATGGCAATCCTTACTCATTCCATTCATCTTACAGATGTTCTGTTTACAGGGCAGAATGAGATGAGAAAGCACTGATGGTTTCTTATAACCACAGACAGGACAACTGAAACAATTTTTAAAGCTCTTGCCAAATCACCATTTCAACTGGCTGTGTTGAATTTTGTTTTGTTTTGTTTTTCCATATGAAGCCACCTAATAAACCTCATGTTAAGTTTGCAAGGGACAGAGCATAGAAGTGACTAGTTATAAGGCCAGATTTCACTAAATCTCCCTGTCCCTGTCCTTCTCCCTCTCTCTTCCTCCCCCCTCCTCCTCTTCCTCTCTCTCTCTCTCTCTGTCTCTCTCTCTCTCTGTCTCTCTCTCTCTTTCTCTCTGTCACACACACACACACACACACACCACACACATTCATTCACTGAACACAATGCCCAGGACTTGACCAATAATCGAATAACTTTCAAAATGAAAACGTTTGTTTCCTTCATTGGTAAAAATGAGGATCTGGATATTGATCATTAAATATTTTGAAATCCTGACAAATAAACAGAGGCAACTTTTGGTTATTTGATTATTTTGTGAGGGAGAAAATGTGACTTCTTAAATTTTGGCTTGGACCTTTGATTTCATTAGTATAGATAATTCCCAATGGAAAAATTACTAATATACTATATTTATATATAGTACATATATATATATATATATATATATATATATATATATATATATACACACACACACTAATGTAGATTGGCTCCTCTAATGAAATCAATAATCCTAAAGAGATGCTTAGGGCCATGAGAAGTAAAAATGGAATCACATGATCAGTGCAAAGTCAAACCTTTAAACCAGTCCTTTCTGACTCTGAATCAGAATTTGCTTATCCTTTCCACTCTTACATGAACAACCTTTTCTTTAGTCCTCATCCTTTCTAGTTCAGACTACTGTAATAGCTGCCCAACTGGTCGTCTTGCCTCCGTGTTCTTCCTACCCCAGTCTATTGTTCATAGTCATGGTTTTCCCTTCTGATCATGTTACTTACAGCTCTAGCAGCAAAAAAAAAAAAAAAAAAAAAAAAAAATAGATCACTGCCTTTATTGATGGAGTGGTATGATGAGGGCAGGGATTAAATTATGTCTGAATCTCCAGTGCCAATTGGGGTTAAGTGACTTGCCCAGAATCACACAGCTAGGAAATGTTAAATATCTGAGGCCAGATTTGAACACAGGTTTTCCTGACTTCAGGGCTGGTGCTCTATACACTGCATCAATTAACTGCCCCCTATTTGGAATATTAGTTATTTAATTGATTCTTGCTAATTTATTAGGAAAGTCAAATGGTAAGCAGTCCAGTTTTGAAGAAATATAAGAAATGCCAAGTAGAATACAACTAGGAAGCTAGGTTGAAGCCAGACTCTCTGTAAAGCCTTAAATGCTAAAATGAGGAGTTTTTACTTTATTGGTTAAAAAATAGGAGCTGTTGGAAGGTTTTTAAGTAGAAATGTTGAATAGCAGGATTATCTTCATCTTACCACTCCATTAGTAATGCCAGTGATCTGTTTTGCTGCTAGAGCTTCGAGTAACTGGAAGAATTGGAAACAACTGGACAACAACAAAATTATAAGCCTATAATATATGCAATATATAACCAACCCTCTTAGTGATATCCTTGAATAAAAGAACTGTTTAACTGATATCTGCATCCTTGATACTATTCCTTACCCATAGTAGGTAGTTAAGAAATGTTTTTGAATTTAATGGAATACTTGAAGCAATTTTTTATCGATCAATCGCAAAATCTGTGATGATAGATTAGATCTGAAAGTGACCTTTGGAGTTATCCATCTTCTAATCCAATTTGCTGGTTTTACAAATGACAAAAATGAAGGGAGATTGAAAGATGATTAAATGTTTTGGCCAGGATCAAAAAAATACCAAGTGATAGGGCCAGATTTTGAACACAAGATTCTATATTCACTTTTCTTTTTGATGGACCACAGCTGTGTGGATGAACTCATAGAGAGAGAAGGCAGTAGGAGTTGGTCCAGGAATGAGCTAGGTGACAGAAGGAAATGATCCATGGATTCCCAGCAAACCATAAAATGGAGATTGCACAAGCATGAAATTGAGAGTTGCTGTTGGCTTGGAGGATTCAAAGTAAACACACCCACACATTACCCTTAAGACCCCTGTGAACCTTAAACAGAACTATCATGAGAAACTGTGTGTAGTAGTGGAAAAAACACTCCACTTGGAGTCTTGAGTTCTAGTCCTGGCATGCTGACAATGGCTAAGCTGTGTGATCATGGCCAAGTCACTTAATTTCTATGGGGCCTCAATTACTTCACCTGTAAAATGGAGATCATGGCACTTGTGCCACATAAATCACACAGCTGTTGTGAGGCTCAAATGAGTGAATATAAAGAGCTTTGTAACCATAAACTACTATAAATGTCAGCTATTATGATCAGCAGGAAGCATGGCTATTAGAAGGCCCATTTATAATCCCACTTACCTTTTTAGCTATGCTTCACAGGGGAACATTTTGCCAGGGAAGCCAATATAATAAAAATCTGTCAAAGTATAACAAGATGCTTGGGATGAATGAGAGAACTGAATGTATATTCTTGGGTCAGTGTGTGTGGACCAAGGACCAGGAATCTTCTGAGATTTCCAATGAATCCAAGTAAAAAAAAAAAAAAATAACTTGCCAGGAATTATCTTATACATTCAGAAGCACCAAGCTCAAAAACCAGGACACCGACACAAGTTCACTGACAGATTAGGTCTTAAGACTGCATGAAGCCTCTTCTGAATAGCCAAGACTCATTATCTCATTCCTGAGCTAAGCCACCACTGACTTGCCAAAAGATGCCCAGAGATGGATTTCCTGTTTCATCATTTACTCCCATTATCTCACCAAGTGCACTTCAGTTCTTTTGAGGCCCTCAGACAAAAGAAGGCTAGATAATGAGTCTAGACTATATTTGGAGATTGCCTGAAGAGGGTGTTATCAATCCAAAGGCTGGGGGTAAGAGAGCTTAGAAATGGTCCTGCTGAGATCCGGCTACCCAAAGGTCTATTGGATTGGATCCATGTTTTCATTTTCACAATAGAAAGTGAAAGGTCAGAGTTCAGTGAACTAATAGTATAAATGTGGGAACTGTCCCTGAAACAATGGGAGTTGGGATTTTAGGTCTCACCATCGACCTGCCCTGATGACCCTGTAGATAGAAGACAGGATCGCTCTCTACTTCCCTAACCTCCATTCTAGCAAAGGAAGTCTCCGCTCGATCTCATACCAGCTAATCACATCTTAGGTAGGAGTCCAAGCAGGCTAATGAAAGCTCTGAGCCATGGCCATAAGCAATCACAGCTGCATGTGATTTGAGATGATGAAATAATGATGATTACATTAAATGTATCTAAGACACCCCAACTAAAGTGTGAAAGTAAGGTTGTCATCTTTAGGATACGACTGAATCGACCTTAATATTTTGTTTCTAGGAAAGAACAGAAAAGGAATAAAAGCCAGTTAATGTCATCACAGTGGGGAAATAGGAAAAGTGGTAATATCAAATATAGCATATTGTAAGGGAATCCACTAAAGCAGGGGCTGTGCTATATTTGTGCATGTATACATTTACTTAGTGCCTGTGATGAACAAAGCACTGTACTACATACATGCCACATAACTATTTGACTATTTTTTTTTTAATTTGCAAAAGATGAGGAAGATTTTTTTGATGTATTGATTTAGGAACCTAAATGGTTCTGAATAAAGAGTATGAGCAGAATTGAAGAAAGAAAGGAAGGGAGAAAGAAAGAAGGAGGAGAATGAGGAAGGAGGAGCAGGAGAAAGAATAAAAGATGAGGAAGAAAAGAAGGAGGAGAAGGAGGAAAAGAAAGAAGAAAAGGGGGAGGAGGAGGAGGAGGAGGAGAAGGAAGAGGAAGAGGAAGAGGAGTAGGAGGAGGAGGAGGAAGAGGAGGAGAATTCTCTTGCACTGCAGAAGGCTGCCAAAATATTGGCCTATATTTCCACTTGGAAAGCTCTCTAGTCTCTTCTGCACATACTAAAATCACAAGTGATTTGTCTAAGAGCATGTAGACAGCGGAATGTTTCTGCCTTTTTAACAAGCTCCAGGCCCCTCAATAAGCTATTTATTCTTTCTGGGCCTCAACTTTTTTACCTGGAAAATAACCTGGAAAATTCCTTCCACCTCTTAGCATCTATAATTCCAATGAACAAATTCCTGACTAGCTTGTGAAAAAAATCAGAGTGGGGTGAGGGACCAAAAATCCAGATCCTGCTACTTACATGCCATTAAAATAGGGTCTAAGGAATTTAAAAACTGAAACTCTCAGTGAAGGGTCTAATTAGGTATATACTCAGCTTATGTTAAATATAATGACAGTTAACCAGGTAAGACTTATCTATGTGTTCCTCATTTTAGTCAACAATAATTGAAAGTATGTATTAGTATCATAGAATAGTGGAATCCTAGAACATTATACATGGCAGCAACAAGATTGTATGATGATCAATTCTGATGGATGTGGCTCTTTTCAACAATGAGATGATTCAGGTCAGTTCTAATGAACTTGTGATGAAGAGAACCATCTACACCCAGAGAGAGGACTGTGGGAACTGAATGTGGATCGCAACATAGCATTTTCACTCTTTTTGTTGTTTGCTTGTATTTTTTCTCATTTTTTTCCTTTTTAATTAGATTTTTCTTGTGCAGCAAGATAACTGTATAAATATGTATGCATATATTGGATTTAATATATTTTTACTATGTTTAACATATATTGGATTACTTGCCATCTGTGGGAGATGGGGGGGGGAAGGAGGGAAAATTTGGAACACAAAGTTTTTAGGGTTAATGTTGAAAAACTACCCATACATATGTTTTGAAAATAAAAAGTTTTAATAAAAAAAAATGGAATCCTAGAACTGGAAGTAACCTCAAAAGGTTAGGTGGTGTAATCTGAATTCAATCATGAATTTTATTTAAGGAAACTAGTGGCAGGGAAAATATCACAACCAAGGATTGCTATCTCTAGCTTGTCCAGTCTCCCTACCTATTTCTCAACATATTGTACAACATTAATTTCAAAATATATAGAACAGTTTGAATACATAGAACATTTTAAATATATAGATTCATTGATTGACAAGACAAGATTGAAGAGAAGAGCAGAACTATTGTCTCAGAGTTTTTGTCAGAAGTCTGGGCATTTGTTTGCCATACTCAGCAACAACCAATATTGAGAACCATTTGCCACACACCTCAAGACAAGAGGCTTCTGGGCATTATCACAGTTGGAAGAGAGCTTCCAAGCTTGCTTATGTTGGCCAGGTAACTATGCTTTCCAGAAAGATGGTTTTCCAACTAAGGAAGTAGTGTTTTTCTTCCTGATCCTAGGAGAGCTTTCAAGACTCTTGAATCCCCTGATTGATCACTCTTTCCCTCACCAAGTGTCCTGATGCCCACACTTAAATTGGACGAGCCTTCTGCTAGTTAAGCAGAGGGGAATGACATCCCTAGTGCTCTCTCTGCCAGATACTTGGAGTCTATCATGCTTTACAGACACAAAAACAAATTCCACCATATGTTAAAGTTAATTGCAAACATTTGCTGCTGAAAAGAGTTCCATTTTTCAAAAGCCCATGGAGATCCGGTTACACGGTGGCTGAAGCATCAGCCAACCTCATCTGCTCATTTAAAGTGGCAGGACCAATGTTCTGGTGGCAAGCATGACACAGAAAGGATTCTCCTGCTCCAAAACTTACTCCCAACATACAAGTTTAGAGCTCAGTTCTTTAACTGCATGCAATTCCTCCATCAACACTAACCTAGGAACAATACGGGGGAGTTGGGTAGTGGCAGGAGAGGATGATGGAAGGTAGAGAGATGAGGATAGAAAGGGAAGTCAGCTGGCTGTGTTCCACTGTCCAGTGAGTGCTGAAATAAGTCAGCCAAGGGAACCACGATGACCCCATGAGGCCCAGAGAAATCAGGCTATATTGCCAGAGATCTGTACAAGGATCTCTGAGTGATAGTAATTGATGGTGTGGTTTAGGAAGAGGCCAGTTGAGGGAAGCCTTGAACTCATAAACCCACTTAGGTTAGAATCCAATCTTAGGATGTCACAAAACATATAGAAGTAGGGGAGGAGGGGGAGCAAGAGAAGAAATGGCATTTGGAACTCTGAAGATAATTCTGTCCCAGGCCACAAGGAGAAGGTACCTTTATGAGCACATCTGGAGAGTAGATTTCTGTTACTATGAGGGAGAAATAATCACTGAGAATTCCTAAGCTGTTATTCCTGCTCATCACCCAAGCAACTCCAGAACAAAGAATTTCGCAGGGTCTTACATGATGATTTCCCCCAACTGCAGCTTTAGATACCAAAGGACTAACCCTGGATCTGGCAGGCAGCAGTGTGGGATGGGAAACTTGAACATGGGACTACATTGCTGAGGTTTTATGATGGGTTCTAGTCTTGGCTTTGCTCCTAATTTGCTACGCAACCTACTTGAGTCAATCTCTTCTGGATCTCATTTTCCTGTTCTGCAAAGCAAAGTGATTGGACCACGCGACCTATAAGGCTCCTTCCAGTTCAAAATTCTATAAATCTGTGTACTTCATTGAATCTGTTACTCAGGCATCTGCCTGACTCAAGGCATCATTGCTATAAACAGCTCAAGTGTGATTCTGGATGACAAGGAGAGACCCTGCAGGGAAAGGCAGATGGAATAGCAACAAGTATGGCAAACACAATAACCAACCCTCCTATTGGTGCCTGGGATAGCCATTGCTCGAATGCCCCAATGACAGCTTCTGCTCGTGACCGATGCGCAAGGCCCTGCCAGAAATGTATTTGCCCTCTCAGCCAAGCTGCATGTGGGAAATCACACTGCCCAGGATGTCACCTCCAAATAAGGAGGAGGAAATCCTTATTGGCATGGATGTCAAAGAAGCAGTATAATCCAAATGTCCAGAGCCCTGCCTGGGCTATGCTTCAGAAAAACCTTGATTCCCAAGCTGAGTCTGCATGATGCTTAAACATCTGGTAAATTCAGGCCCCTCAAACAAATGAAAGGCTGATTCTGTGGGGATGGGGTATGAGGGTTAAAACAGGCAATAAAACTAATGTAATGTAGATAAGGAATGGATCCAGATCAATACTTCTGAATTTGAGTTTTGGCTTTACTATCCAACCACTGTGTGATCTTGGACAATTCCTCAGCTTCTAGAAGGTCAGTTTCTCATTTATAAAATGGGTATAATCTTATGGGCTCAACTTGCCTCAAGGGGAGTGTTCTGAAGATGGTTATTGTTTGTCCTTTGTTCTCAAAGAAGACCAAGACTTCAAGAAGGTGATGCCATGACATACAAGTGAATTGGATTTCAGTGACAAGGGCTGTGCAAGGTCACCTTCCTCCTTTCCCCTCCAAAGCCATCTGGGTCCAGTGGCAAGATATAGATCAAAATGACTGGAAATGTTCCTGGATAAAATAATAGACCTTGACCTTTTTAAGCTAAGATCTTCAACAACTCTCAGTTTGACAGAGGTGGCATCCATTCAGTGATTAAGGTCAGGTAGCAATTGAGACAAATAATCTCTTCTTTCACCTAGTCCAAAAAAAAACCTAAATAAATAAATATATCTGGGAGGGGACAATTATTAAATGCCTACTCTGTATCAGGCACCGTACTAAGGGTTTTGCAAATATTATCTCATTTTGATTCCTCACTACAACCATAGGAGATGGGTACACTTATTATCTCTATTTACAATTAAGGAGCTGAGGGAGATAGGATTGTGTGTTTTACCCAGGGTTATGTAGCTAGTAAATCTCAGAAGTCAAATTTGAACTCAGTTCATCTGATTCCAATCCCCCAACTTTATTCTCTGTGCCATCTAGCTGCCTCTCAAATAAAATATTTATATAAAATGTTTTGAAGCAAAATGCTTTATAGCAATGTGTCATTATTAATAATATTTGATAGCATTAATTTTAATTAATAGTATTTTAATAGCGATTGTGTTATTAATGGTAAAAAATGTTAATTGTAATTAATAATAATAGTAATCAAGCATTTCATAGAATTTAGAACTGGAATAGCTCTTAGGGAAAATTTAAATCAACCTCATTTTACAGATGTTAAATGACTTGGCCAGTGTCACATTTTAAAATTTGCAAAGCATTTTACATAATTTGATTCTCACAATGATTCTTTGAGATAGATGCTTTTGTTATTATTTTACAGACGGGGTACCTAAAGTTGAAAACACTTAGATGACTTGCCCCAAAAGCACATGGCAGGCAAATATCTGAGGTAACATTCACACTCGGGTATTTTATGACACTAAGTCAAATATTGTTGCCACTAAACCAACTGCCTAGGAATATAGAATCTATATAGAAACCCCTTTAACTTTCCTGCAGTCTTCTCTAAGACTCTCGTTTTCCTCATTTTTTTTTCTTCCTTTTTCCCAATCTCAGAAGAGATGGGTCTCCTCTCATTTCCTCCATTACCTTCTTCCATCTTAGATCATACCCTTTTATTCAAGCTTAAGTCTCTCCCTTCTCTCAGCCTATACATATGCCCCCTTCTTACCCATCTTTAAATAAACAACTTTCCCTTGACTATATCACAATCCCCCCCACACAACATTATCCTTTTCTCTTTGTTGTTGAGTCATTTTCATGTCCAACTGTGTGATCCCATTTGGAGACTTCTTGGCAAAAATATGGAAGTGGTTTGCCATTTCCTTCTCCATTCCCCTTTACAGAGGAGGAAACCGAGGCAAACAGGGTTAAGTGAAATAAGTGTCCATGGCCAGATTTGAACTCAGAAAAATGGGTCTTCATGATTTCAGGTCTAGTGGATAGAACTGAGCCACCTACCTGCTTCCTCTTCACCCTTCACTTTTCAAACTCTTGCAATTCACCTTCCACTACTTTCCCATAACAGTTTCCTCCAATGTCATAAATAACTTCCTCATTATGAAAAGCAATGACTTTTCTTTTTGTTTTCAATCTCCTTAACTTCTCAGAAACATGTGACAATCTGTCCTTCCTCCCTTCTCTTTTTGATATCCTCCCTTCTCCTGGCTTCCATGACACTTCTTAGGACTCTAATCTACCTGAAAATTCCCATGTTTCCTTTGCTGATTTCTATGTTGTTCTTTAATAGCAATGTTATTTAGCTTCAACTTCATGGAACAACTTGCCTTTCCTCTCAGAATAAACCAACCAATGGCATCTCATTGCCATGAAGAATGGATAATGTATACTTTCTCAACTCATTCTGAATTGCTTCTTCCCTCAGATTGCAGAAGAGAATGGAAAGTAGAGCACTTAACTCTTCCCAAAGCATTCCTTTATAGGACGCACAACCTCCCCTGTAACTTGACTCTCCATCAGCAGCTCTGTTTGGTTTCCACTCCATGAAATAACATGTTCCTGTACCTTCTCCATACTTTCCAGTTTCCTTTTTGGGAAGTTGCCTTCCCATTAGATTGTAAGTGTCCTGAGGGCAAGTACTGTATATTTTTTATTTGTATCCCCAATGCTTATCATAGTCCTGAATCTACTAAGCACTTAAAAGATTTATTGGTTTAAAATTAATTTATCATATTTAATTAAATCCTAATGTTTCCTTAAATATGGGTATTTCCCAATGTTCTTTCTTTGGTTCTCTCCCCTAGATAGCCTCAATTCCTTGGTGATTTTCTGCTTTCATAACTTTAAATATCACCTTTAAGCAGAAAACTCTCAACTCTATATTTTAGCCCTACCTCCTATCTTCTCTTCTTAGTTATAGTTCCATATTTCCAACTGCCTGCTAGATGATTCTGCTTGTAGATGTCCCACTGGCTCCTTAGACTCAACATATTGAAAATAAAATTCCTCTATTCTTCTCAAAATCTTGCCCTCTCCAAACTTCTTTTTCCCTCTCTATAGTGGTGACACTACATCTTTCTAGTAACTCAGCTTGTAAACTCAATAATTTTTTACTCTTGGAAAACTTTTGAATTTGTAGTCTATGGATGGGGTTTAAATCTTGGCTGTTATTAATTATCTGTGTGATTGTGTGAAAATCATGTTACTCCTTCACTATTTACTTCCTCATTTGTGAAATTATGGGTTTGAATTAAATGTCTTCCAAGGTTCTTTCCAACTCTAACCTAGGATGCTATTTTTTGTCTTCCTCACCTCACAAATACAATCAGTTACCAACTCTTGTTGATTCTACCTCCAAAATCTCTCTTCTGTTTATATCCTCTCTTCTGTACTCACTATAACCATCCTAGAGGATTGTGTCTAATTTAATTGGAAGTACATCTCTAGTGCAGTGCCCTAGAGGGCTTTGATCTTATGCTACTCCATATTCTTGTTGATGAGATGGATAATTAAGTATATAGTGTGCTTTCCAATTTTACTGATATTAGAAAGGTGGAAAAAATACCTAATATTTGGGGTAACATGATCAGAATCCCACATTTTTGATATGTTAAAATCATGGGTCAAATTTAACAAGTTAGCATTTAGTAGACTTAAGTATAAAGCCTATATACTTGGATTTTAAAAATTCAACTGTACAAGTACAGTAAAGAGACAAGATGGTACAGTGGATAGAATCCCATAATCAGGAATATCTGAATCCTTCTCCTAATTCTCATGTAGCCATATAAACATGGACCAAATCATTTCACCTCGAAGCTTCAGTTTCCTTACTACAATCATAACCCTAATCCTAAAATGTAGATATTAGTACCCACCTGGCAGCTATCCATCTGTAATACAATATGATTTAGAAACTTTAAAATTCTATGTTAACATTGTTATCTAACTACTATATGTTTAGTGAATCAATGAATCAATAGTTCCCCCCTAAATAATCAAATGTTTATAGCACTCATTATAATAATTAGCATTTATATAGCATTTTGAAGTTTGGAAATAATTTTGCAAATATTATCTCTTTGATCCTGGAAATGACTGGATTGGTAAATGTTATTATCCCCATACTGGGGCAGAGAGTGACCTGCCCAGATTCACAAAGCTAGTGAATACCTAAGGTTAAATTTGAACTTGGGTCTTTCTAATTGAGGGTCCAGCCCTCTATCTACAAGTTCCTCTTGATGCTTTTTTAAATTTAATGTAATCAAGGTAGCTTTCCAAGAGTGAATAGATGATCTATTTAATTCCATTAAAAAGTAAAATAAAAGATAATTATTCATTTTATTAAGATCAAATGAGACATAAAACTGGGAAAAGAATGAGGATATCTGATAGCTTAAACATTACTTGAAAGCAGGAACTTTTTCACTTCTGTTTTTTTTTATCCCTGGTACTTTAGGGTACTTCCTGACTCATAATTGGCTCTTACTTGATAAGAGTTTGCTGATTGATTGTCCCATGTTGGGTTGAAATGGAAAAAGGCTTCTCTGTACATGAGAGGCTCCTCTGGATGCTCCAGTTTGGGGATGACCCTCTGATGGTTTCATCAACCTCTGGAATATTTCAGACCTTCCTAAGTGTGATGTATTGTATTGTTTATAATAATTTAGTCTAATTAACCACTAACGGAAAAAAGAAGTGGTTGAAGAAGGCTCATTGACCATAGAGCTATTTCAGTTGAATGAATTTTGTAAAACAAAGCAAATAGAAAATAAACTGGTCCCAGAGTTGAAAACAAAGGAGATTGGGGAGAAGAGGATTAGATTTGGAGAATTGTGCAAAATGTTTAATGACCTCAAGCTTTTTCCTGAGATAAAACAGATAAGACATTTTTAACACTAGTATCCTTGTGTATGACCATGAAAATATGTGTTATTCTGTGATGGGAGAGGTAGTATCTTGAAAGCCCCGCTGTATAGGATAAGGCATGCATGATAAGATATACAGGGCTTAAACCTATAATTTAACTATGGCAAAGTTATATAATGATTGTTACTAATATCTTTTGGAGAAAGTCATAATGGTTATGGGGTTGACTTGAAATCAACTCTTCCTTCCTTTCTTGTTTGCTTTAAGCTTTAATAAATATGGAGTGCTCAAATGTATGGTATAGGGGAGGGCAACCATAGAGTCATTCGATATTAGTAGTAGTCAATTCTACCATATGGCAGTAGATCATCGATAGGAATTCCATGTCTCAAGATGGGAAGCTATATGGTTCAGTGCATGCAGCATTGGGACTAGAGTAAGGAAGACTTGAGTTTAAATCTGACCTCAAACACTAGTTGTGTGATCCTGGGCAAGTCATTTAACCCTGTTTGCCTCGGTTTCCTCATCTATAAAATGAGCTCAAGATGGAAATGGCAAACCACTCCAGTATCTTTGCCAAGAAAACTCCAAATGGGGTCACAAAGAAACAACTGAACAACAATCGCAGAAATAACACAACTACAATTGTGACCTACAGGTCACCCAAAGGACCATGGAGATATATGGTGAGCATAAATAGACTTACAATCCATGAAGAATTAATATAAAAAGACACCAAAAAAGAGACATATGACTAGAAAAGGGAATAGGCAGATACCTATAAAGAGTGAGACAGAGTCCACTGAGGATATACCCCATTGTATCCTACAAAATATCAAGACACCTAGAAGAAGGTCTCTAATTTGTTTGATGGGACTCCTTGTGAAAAACTAATGGGAGAGCATGAACAAGAGTCACATAAAGTAGGCTATGATTTACCCCATCCAAATAAAAATCTTGAAGGAAGTCACTTCATTTTTAAAAAATTTTATTTACTACATTAAAAAATTTGTTGTTGTTTTTCAGTCATATCTAGCTCTTCGAGACCCAATTGCCAATTGGCAAACTTACTAGAGTGGTTTGCTATTACCTCCTCCAGTTCATTTCACAGATGAAGAAACAGGCAAGAAGGATTAAGGGACTTGCCCAGGGTCACACAGCTAGTAAGTGTCTGAGGCTAGATTTGAATTAAGGAATGGAAGTCTTCCTGACTCTAGGCCAGCATTCTATCCACTTTGCCATTGCCATATTGAAAAATGTACTTATAGATTTCTTTTAATAAATTGTATTTATTATTTATATTATTATTTATTATTAAATAAATAAAATTTATTTATTATTTAATTAATTTTAATAAATTATTATCCTTCTGGTGTAGTGCAAATATCACTATACTTATAATGGTAGTAATTTGATTTTCATTAAGTTTCAGAATTGGACCAATTTGCATAAATGTTTATTTATGCTAGATCACACTAAAGCTAAAAAAAAAAAGTCAATTCAGGGTACTAGAAGAGCTATAGAAACAGATAATTAAAGTCACAAAGTGACCAAACAAGCAGTTTGGTTAGAGTAGATCTGGAAAAGAAAAAGTGACTGTTTTCATTTGGTTCATATGGTCCTTATCCAACTTTACTATAAACTTTAAATTTATGAGTCAAGGGTCAGGCTGGAGCTCTCTCAGGGCTCCTTGTTTGAACTTGGGTTCTATTTAGGTTTTCTGGGCCTCTTTTTCCATGTTTCTAAGATCTTCAAGATCTTGTCTATACTAAAGTACTGAAGATTTAAAGCTGGAGGGAATTTTAGAAATTAGGTAAATTACAGATTATAGATGAAAAGAATGAAACCCTTTAGGTTAGAAGGGAAATTTTTTGCTCAAGTTTACACAGCTATGAAACCTCAGGGTTGAGATTTGACATCAGTCCATAGCCATTTTCATTTTTCCATTTTTTCCATTATACCATGTTGCCTGCAAAGCAAACTGGACTTAATCTCCAAGCATTTCCCAATTCTTGTAATCTATGTCCTAGGCAAAATGGGAAAAGAACCCCCATTACAATGTACAAAGTAAGGAACCAAGATAATACTGTGGATTAAGTGTCAAAGATGATCCAAGAGGAAGAGGAATGTTCCCATTCTCGGCCCTCTATTCAATATACTACAATCCAGTGAATACTTATTAAGAAATTACTATATTTTGCATATGCAGGAAGCATTCCACATAGCATAGTTGCTATAGTGCTAGGCTTACAGTCAAGAGGAGCTGAGTCGGAATTTTTCCTCAGTCCCTTACTAATTACATGACCCTAGGCAAGTCACTTATGAGAAACAGTAAGAATTTACTAAGGACCTCCTAGGTCAAGCATTATGCTAGGTACTAGAAATATAAATACAAAGAATGAATGCTTCCTATTATCAAGAAACTTCCATTCTATGGGAATTCCTGACTTTCTAAGGTCCTTTCCACTTCAAAATCTATGATCCTATGAACCTATGTCCCTGCAATTTCCCTATCCCTCTACTCCACAGAAAGTAAATATTGGTCAGACCATTTCTGCAAAATGTAAATAGGATCAGGCATTTGATAAACAACGGCATGAACCAAAGTGGTGAAGTACCTCACTTTAGGACTGACGATGTAACCAAAGAGAGACTCTTCTTTTCCCACCTCTGCTTAATGATAATAGATTGAAATGCTCATATTGAGAGAGAGTCTTACTTGGGTCTTGGCTTGTGTGTTGTATATGTGTTAAACGGCTCACATGAAGAGTTTTAGTATATAGATTTTTCATCTTGAGATGTCAGCCAGCCTCATCTGGTCTCCAGGAATGGTGAATACATGTGGACAAAGGCATAGTCAAGAATTAACAGAAAGTAATAGGGATGGATGTTGGGATCTTTTTTGGTTGTTCCAGAGACAAAACTGGAAGTTGGCCCAACAGCTGGCTGAAGGTACGATTGCAAAGCTGTTCTGACATTCCCTTGTTTTCTTTAGGGAGTTGCCTTCACCTCAGCAACAATACTCATTCGTTGAAGTCCCCCACATGTGCTAGGCACTGTGCAGAAGGAATAGAAAAATAGCACCCTACCACCTGGGAGCTTTCATTCTTAATGAAGTAAAACAGACAAGCACAAGACATTTTCTTTTAGCGGTTTTAGGACTTGGGTTCCTAGACTTGAGAAGCTATAGGATATGGTCTCTCTCTAGGAATAGAGAAACAATCAAAAACAGTCTTGGTTTGACCTATTTTCCAAAATCTGGATCCCTGGGGTTTGGAGGTAGAAAAAGAGGAACGGAGGAGGCGAAGGAGGTAGACGTGATGGTCGGTCATGTCACCCATAGAGAGCTGTGTGACATGGTATCCATCCGCAGGCTCATGGTTATTTAGCCCTTTGACACTTGATGGCACTCTTGGCATGGAGGTTATGAAGATCATATACAATGAGACTGATTCATTTTGCCTCTGTTTTCCCCTGTACTTTGGGCAAGAGACTTTTGATTTATTTTAAGGATATAATTCTTAAATCCTACTTTGAAAATAATAAGAAATAATATCCATGCACGCACATACACATTCACACAAACGTATTATATAGCGCTGTGCACATTTAATAGAAGAGGAAAGGAAGAAAACTGGGGAATAACTGAAGAAATCAAATTCAAACCCGTAATTTGCAACAGATGTTGCCAACATTAATCAGTCAAGGTATCGACGATGTCCCTATAGACAAGGTCTATAAGACTTTTTTTAATTATTATTATTTTCATAGCCTCTGACATCTGAGCATCCTAGAAGGGAGTTTTCACTAGACAAATGAATGGCTTCTGGGTTTTCGATGTTAACGTGCTTGGCCCTGCCGTTTAATACACTAATGGAAATCATTCATTAGCAAGTGTGAATCGTACCCCAACAACAACAGACTGCCTTCATCCACAGTGCCAAATGAAGTGCCAACATGATCTGCTCATTAGGATTTGTGAGAAAAACGCAAATAAAAATGCCAATGGATGTCATAGCAATCCTGACTGTTGCTAATAACGGGAGAGGGGAGGGGAACTTCCTTCCAAGTGACTGGAACTAAACACTGGTTCAGTTTCCCTACTCTAGCTTCTACGCTTACATGTAAGAATGGCTTGCCCCTCCCCCTCCCTCACCTCCCACACTCTCGCTTTTTCTTCCCTTACAGGTGCCCAACTCCTCAGCGAGAGTCTTTCTCCTTCCCTTTATATGCTAAGTCCAGAGGCCAAACAAACACAGAATAATCCGTCTCCGGGGAAAGAGGAGCTTTTATCCCGGCAGCTAAGTCAAATGCTCTTCTCCAGCCCCTAGTAAGCTGGGGGGAGGGGTAAAAGAGGAGATGCGAGAGAACGATAAGGGGAGAACGCAATCGGGAGGATTTTGCTTCAGTCCCTCTGGTTTCTGAAGATTTTTATAGTGCTGCTGGGGGGAGGGGGTGTGCGTGTGTGTGTTCCTCCCTCTGAGTTTGAACGTCAGCCAACTCACAGAACAAGAGCAGGCTGGGGCTAGGCTTGAAGGTAACCACAATTCTGTTTGGGAGCGGCGTACTGAGGTTTTCCAAAGAAAAGCCAAGAAATGAGTGATGGGCTTCGGAGATGAGATGCACACATCTCGGGGAGAAAGAGACCGAGGGGAGGAAGAAGGGGGATGAGAGGAGAAAGAGCGGGGGGGGGGGGGGAGGGGGAAGGGGGAGCAGGAGAAAAAGGCATGGCGGAGAGGGGGGCTAATCAGAAAGAGCGGAAAGCAATCGTCCCCAGACAACGGACTTGAGAATGCATTTTCTGTCTCTCCTCTCCAAACTTGAACTCCCAGGGTCACGATATATTGTGGAAGTCTCTCTATCTTATGTCGCTAAACCAGAAGTCTGAGACTGTAGGGGGAGACTCCTTCTTTTTTTGAGTCTCTCAAAAATTAAAACCCATTTCCTGGAAGAGAAGGAGCTATTCCAATGTAAAATGACTCTAACTTCTGCGTGAGATAAAGGACTGAATGCACCCAAGCCTTATCTTCCACTACAAAGCAGAGACACAAGTTTGCAGCTGTTCCAGCAGGAGAGGCACATCTGTGGACCTCAGGGAAACAGTTATAACTAAGAATTCTTCTACGTGGGGATGGACGGGGAGGGAGAGGAAGATTGATCTTGGATTATGTGAAGAAACGGGGATCCTGATGACAGGGAGATTAGGCCAGCCACAGATGGAGTTGTGCTTGGTGAGGGAGTACCCTAACTCCAAGAAATTGATTCTATGTATTCATGGAGAGAAGGGCAAAAAAGTGAAATCCAAAGAAAGGGTGCTATAGTTCCAGGATCAGAGGCCAGCTGAACGAATGGGACCGTGCCACATGTCACAAATCAAGAAAGGGCCAAGATACCTCAAGACAGCAAGAAAAGGACAGAAAGTCATTTGCCTCATCCTAGTTACAACTCTGATAAGAGTTATTATATGGGCAAATGTTAACTATACCACTAACAACCAATCAACAATTATTTTTAAGTACTTGATAATATCAGGCACTATATTAGATGCTACACTTTTATAACAGACTGAGAGGTGGATAAAGATTTGAGGCCATGGTAATATACTTTTATGTTGCCACTAATATGACCTTATAAGAGTATCACTTAATATCACTTAATAATGAATGTTATTATGTTCTTCAGTATACTAGTGAGGATAATCATTAAAAAATGTTTTTGAGAGATGCAAAGAACATATGTGTATATTTATATATATTAACGATCATCTCTTTTTAGAAAATTACAATATTCTGGAATTAGAATTTAATTCTTAAAATAATGAAGTGTCTAGGAAAGATCATCACATAAAGAGCTGAAAATTCAATGGCCAAAATCCAGTTCCTATACACACACACAGAGAGAGACACATCTCTTTTCCAAATAGATTTTTTAGAATAACATTCCTAAGAGATTACTAAGGAACATATAGTTTTATACCCAAGCCAGATAGAATAATGGTTAGATATGCTGTGCTTGGAGTTAGGACCTTCTGAATTTATAATCCTATCTCAGATAATAGCTGTGTGACTCTGGGTAAACCACGTAAGATCTTTCAACCTCATTATCTGTAAAATGGAAGTCACCAACTGATAAGTTATTGTAAGAATCAAAAGAAATAATATATACAAATGTATACAAACCTCAAAACATTATACAAATAATGACTATGATTATTGTTATTTCTACTATTGCTGGAAATTATTAATTTTCAAGTGAGGAAAATGAGGAATTGGACATTGAAGTATCACAGAGAAATAAGGAGATGGAGGAGGAGCTGAAAGCTAACCTTCGAATTCTGGATTCTTCATCTGGTGTTCTTCTCTATACCATTCATATTTTAAAAGTTAAATTCTAAATCTAGAACTTTCTAATTTTATGCAAATAGATGATTTGAGAGTAGATATGAGAATACGGTGCATAAGTACAATAGTTTGTGAATGCATGTGATTTGGGATGGTATACAAATAGATTAAGGAAGAAAAAAAGATTGGGCTCGAATGCCAAAGGCTGCAGGGTAATCAGTGCCACAGAGGATTATGGGAAGCATTAAGCACCATGACTCTGTATGCAGTATACCTGCTCAGTGAAGTTGCTTTGACACCTGATGACCTTCTCATTTAATGCGATGGCTCACAACCAGAAACCCTGGCTTCCATAATGTCATAGCTAAGTCCCTCTTTTAACGATGGGAAATTCCAGGACTTCATGTGTAACTGGGAGACCACTTGGGGGCCATGAGCAGGTTATTTCACCATGTGATGATGCCACTCATCTGGGTCTTCCTATATGTTGAGTCACAATCCCCGTATGGCTTTGAGTGACAAGAGCAGGATTAGAGCTGCCCAGGGATTCTCCAGCTGCACACATGGTCACAGCAATGGAGCAGGCTAATCAGAATGCCTGAGCTGCCTTTTCTACAGCTCATCCTTTTTCTTCTCCCTCCTGACAAATGGTGCCAAGAAAGGAATAAAGAAGAAATTCATGGCATTTATTTACTCTATTGTGGCCATGAGCAGGCTGCTCCCTTTCAGTTCTGGGTAGTCATTCTAGCACCAAGAGAGCAATTTGGGAAAGCTTTTTTTTTGTAAATTTGGAGGGAGGGATCCAGTTACTTTCAAGACAAAAAGAATAAAAGCAGGAAGAAAGGAAAGAAAGGAAGAAAGAAAGAAAGAAAGAAAGAAAGAAAGAAAGAAAGAAAGAAAGAAAGAAAGAAAGAAAGAAAGAAAGGAAGGAAGGAAGGAAGGAAGGAAGGAAGGAAGGAAGGAAGGAAGAAGGAGGGAGGGAGGGAGGGAGGAAGGAAGGAAGGAAAAGGAAGGAAAGAAAGAAAGGAGGAAAGAAAGGAGGGAGGGAGGGAGGAGAAAAGGATCAGAAGGAAGGAAAGAAGGGAGAAAGAGAGAGAGAGAGAGAGGGAGAAAGGGAGGGAGGGAGGGAGGAAGAAAGGAAGGAAGGGAGGGAAGAAGGGAGAGAGGAGGGGAGGAAGAGTAACAGAGGCAGTGGCACTCCAGATTGAGAGTCAGTCTGCCTTAGGGCATAGAGCATTGGACTTCAAGGTATGAGATTTGGGTTCCAGTGTCATAATATCTGAATAAGTCATTTGATCTTACAGGGGCTCCATTTCTTTGTCTGTAAAAAGAAATTATGATTCCTATCTATTGTAAGAAAGCTGTTTTGCAAATTTAAAACTTCTATAGAACAATAAGTTATCATTTTAGAGATGATGGCTAGCTGAGTGCCAAGCACTCTTCTAAAGTTATCTGTGTCAGCATCTACCACTAAAACATAGACTTAATTAAAAAAAAAAAAGGCCTCTATCTTTTCCTTGTGTCTTTTTTCTCTCAAAGAAATACCAATTCCTCTTTCTTTCTTAGTTTTCTTCCCTTTCATATTCTCTCAGTTCTCCTTGGTACACACTAGATACCATGTTTTTTCAGTAACTAGGAGACATTTTCTCCTCTCTGATTCTATTCTGTTACAATTACCCCCTTATTCCCTCTATTTCTATCCCCTTTCTACTTCAGTTCCCTCCCTCCTTCTCTTAGCCCCACTAATTTGGATGCTTCAGGGGGACATGCAGTGACACCTAACTTGAGTCATTTCTGGATTTTGATTGGCAGTTAGGTTGGAAGATGTGGGCAAAGGAATCAATTCAGCTTGTCGATTTCTTCCACCAGCTGATCCTCTAGGGAGAACATTGCCCAAAGCCACAGACATTGTGAGATGTGGTTCTCTCAGAAAAAAACCCCCACATTCCCAAGCCAGTCCAAATAGGCCCTAAAGTAGTGTGTCTCCCTCACGGCATTCTAACCATACAGAGGTTTGTGATATCTAAGAACTGAGGTCTAGAAGAACATAGAGTACAGTCTACATACCATATGCAACAGTGGCCATGGCACTGGGGTTTTAATGCTACTACAGGATTACTCTCCACACTGGAGGCCTCTCTGCCCAAGAGACATTAAGTAATAGACAGTATTGAGTAAAAACGGGAGTCTGCCCAAACAACCCAGAATTTTAAAAGGTGGGGGAGGGAATAAATTCTGTTTGAAATTCAGCTATTTTTCTGTTGATAAAGAAAATGGGGAACTGATACCTTCTGAAAGTTTTACATAAGAAGTCAAGACTTTAAATCTCTGCCACTGACCTAAACCCTGGGGCTGCCCAATTCATATCTACCCTAGAGTGGAATAAGGAGTTTTCCAAATGTTGGTTATTTAGTTCACAAGCTCATCCAACTGAGCCTAAAATCCATTATCATCTGACAGAGATTCTGTGGTCTGGATAAAATAACAGGGTGGAGGCTCTACCAGTAGGACAGAGAGGCCTCTTCCCCGAAAAACATCACCTCAGCCAGCAATCACTGGTCCCCTCTCTCCATGGCAGCACATCACTGGAGAGGCCTGGAACCAGGCATTTCCCCTACCAAGGCCCCAGAGTACCTAGTTCAGAGCCATGAGCCTTGGGACAGAGTCTCCATACATATTCATTTTCACATACAATGCTTATAGATTTGAACTGAATATTAATTTTCGCTTTTGGAAGTGATTCTATCCCAAGAGATCTGGAAACAGGGTAAGAGATCATTCTAGCTCTTTGCTCAGGAGGAAATTGTGTGAGAAGGGAAGGAGGGTCGAAAATTGAGAGGTTTGGGGATGGGGAGAAGAAGGGTACCACTTCTTTACTGTTTTGTCTCAATTTCCCTCATCTGTTAAATGGGGAGATCAGAGACTGAATTCAGAAGCAGTGTGAGGATCCCCAAAGAAAGGAGAGAAAAAACTGACGGTATTCTTATCATCCTTGGACAAATCATAATTTGTATTATTAGTTCCAACAAATGAACACAGTTTGGGTGTGTGCCGCATTATTCCTTCCCCACCAATAAACATATCAACTACCCAAAGGGGCTGGCTCTCAAGTGGAGATTTGAGGGGAGGGCTTCAGTGCTAGTTTACATGACCCCTTTCCATTCTCCCGGTCCCCCTCTCCCTGGGGCGGGCAAGTGCTCGTTTTACTGCCTGGCAACCAGGCCAGGGCTAAGCTTGCTAAAATATGAGTGCTTTTTTGGCTGGAGTACCAGAGAGCCCGCAGCCCTATGGAGAGAGAAAAATTGAACACACCAGGCCGTGGCTCCAGAAAGGGGAAGAATTAGGCTTCACACCGAGCAGGCTGAACCATGGCATTCTTTAGATAATGCTTAACAAACCCCCAAACAAAGGCAGCCAACTTAGCTGCATGTTCGTAAAATGTATTCTCAGCAGATTCGGGCTTATTGAATCACTCTGCTGCTCCTCAACCCAAGTCACCACTCTAAGCTTCCCGTTTTTCCGGGCTCTTCTCCCTTGTCTAAATTCCTCCAGCTTCTGCCAATCAGAATTCCTCACCTCGGGCTCAGAGGGTCTTAGCAACCAAGGTAAATGGTAGCCCTTTAAGATGTGGCCCTCACATTTGTGGCTCCCGAGGCTGTCTTCTCCACAGGAGGGTGCAGAACTCAGGATTTCCCCCACTGGACTACCATTTGGCCATAAGGGACTCATTTCTGACTGGCAAAATAAATAAATAAATAAAGACCCAAGGCTTGTTGAATTCTTTGCTCAAATAACCTTTTGGGGCTTAAATGAGAAATTTTCTTACATTGGGCTTTTAATACTATTATTTTTATGAATCTTATTGGTGAAGACACTCCTGTTCATGTAGAGGCCCAGTCCTACATGCTATTCTCACCCATGTTCAAATGATCATATTTATAATTTTATTATTTGTTGCTGACTTTTGTTCTTGTCTTTACCATTGGTAAAGCTCAAACAAAAATTGTCATAGGACAAGTCAAGAGCCTACTTTTGTTCTCACCCGTGTTCAAATGATCATATTTATTTTTTTATTATTTGCTGCTGACTTTTGTTTACCATTGCTAAAAATTGGCATAGGACAGGTCAATAGTCTACTTTTGTTCTTTCGTATTTATTGTTTGGTGAACTACCCAGGTGAATTTTTGAAATTGACTAAAAGTGTTGGGATGCAGGATTCTTTTCTGTGACCTTTGGGGAAAAATATTATCACCATTATCCTCATCATTATTATCCTATGCAGAGATAGCTGGCATGATATGGTAGACTAGTTATCAATTAAAATTAAATAAAAATCAGATTCTTAATACCATCCATCTATGAGTCACTCTAATAGTGAATAGTAATTTTGTTCTTCTTGTACTTATCATAGATAAAGCTAGACAAAAATTATCATAGGCCAAGTCAATAACCTACTTTAGTTCTTTCATATTTATTGTTTGGTGAACTACCCAAGTGAATAAAATGATCGACTTTTTGAAATTGAATAAAAGTGTTGGGATGCAGGATTCTTTTCTGTAGGCTCCTTTAAAAAATACCATCACCATTATCCTCATCATTATTATCATAAGCGGAAATAGCTGGTATAATATGGTAGATTAGTTATCAATTAAAATTAGTTAAAAGATAGATCAGATTCTTAATTAGTTATCAATTAAAATTAGTTAAAAGATAGATCAGATTCTTAAAACCATCCATCTATAATTCATTCTAATAGTAAATAGTAATTAATAGTATCAGAGGCAAAAGAATTAATTTCCCATTGCAAGATTTTCTCTGAGCTATTCAAGAGGTAAGAAGCATAAAAATAAGCACATTAACTATGGAATACAGATACCCTATTTTATTATCCTATGGTTATTTGGAAACTGGGCAGTCTCTACTTCCTTTTAGTCTTCAAGTTTCTACGTAATATTGAGATTTCTTTTCTCACATAACTAGTCTCCCCAGAATCTCTGAATTGAATGGGTATTTTATCCACGCTAATAATGAGCAAGAATCTAAAGGTTTAGAGACTAGGTTGAGTGCCCACTTTATGACTAGAGGCAATTTTCATGAAATCAACATTTTGGTTTTTTCTCACTGCAGGAAAAAGCATTCATCCAATGTCTGTTAAATTAGCCCTGATTTCTCTAGGCTCAGATCTACCCCTGGCTAATTCTGTGACCTTAGGCAAGTTTCTTTGTGGGGGGGAGAGGGGGTTTCCCCTCCATAAAACGGAATAACAATACCTGTCCTTCATCAACCTCCCAGGGGTGTTGAAGTAATGAATAAGATGAGGGGTATAAAACAGTTTTAGTGCCTCTGAGAAAGGATACACAGAAATACAAGGTGTTTAACTTTACTAAGCATTTTCTAAATCCTGTGGAGTCAGATAGACCCCAAGTAGATATGGGCAGCTTCCCATCCCAATTTCCATTGAGAACCAACAACTGAGAGAGCAACTAACAGGCAGATTCAAACCAGAGCTATTTGGCCAGACTTTTTGAAGCCTTCAAATGAATTTTAGAAGGCAAGTTTGCTTTGAATTATCATAAAAAATATATTTTATAAATAAAATCTGGTTTATTTCTGATAAGCTCAAGAGAGAAACCCATGGAAGACAGAGAAAATGAATGAAAGATATCTTGAAGCTCACACACCTTTCTAGTATGCCTTGATGAGATACAACAGTAGCAAATGGAACAATCTGCACTATAGATCTAAGAAACAGAGTAACTCTTGAAGCAAAGGTTTCAGGTTAAGTATAAAAAAGAATCAAAATTGTAACTAGCAATTTTGATACATAACAAGTAGCAAAAGCAAGCCCTTAAATGTACTTTGTAATTTATGATGTGAAAAAAACCCCAAAAAATAACTAAGATAAATTCAGTTGGGTAGAGGAGGAGCTATTGATTACTGTTCACTATCAGAGTAAATCATAGTTGGATGATATTTAGAATCTGATCTATCTTCTTAATTTAACTAATTTTATTGATAACTAATACTAACCTAATTATGAATCTCAATTGACATATATATAGATTTTTATAGATAACTAGATACCAAGCTGTTTTTGAAGGGATATATGGTATTTTGGGTATCTCTAAAATGCAGTGCCCAAGGACAAATCATCAGTCACCCAACTCTAGTTATAGTTCTAGATTGAGTCACAAATATTGATAGATTTGCTACAAATAGTGGCTACGGCCTCAAATCGAAAATTATCTTTACATATGGCCTGTTTCATGTCACATAAACCTATAGAAAAAAAAATAATTGTCTAGCAATAGCATCATTGACTATGGGGTCAATATATATTGTGGTGGAAAGAATGATCTATTTGGAATCAACATACTTGAGTATAAAGTTGGGCTCTGCTGTTTACCAGCCACGTCATAGATGTTTGAGCTAGAAAAGAAATTAGAAGTCATCTAGTATACGTTCCTCAATTTATATTTGAGGACATAGTAACCCAATAGGTCATTTGCCCCTGTACCATGTTATATATGATACTATACTGTTCTTAAGATATCATATATTTTGTTTTAGATATAATATTGTAAAATATCATTTATGTGTTTAATATAATAATATAAATGTGTATATATTCATTTATATACATGTACATATACAATATGCATACATGTGTATAGCATCAAGGTTACACAAATATTAAGCAACAAATCTAGAATTTGAAAGCATTTCCTATGACTCAAAATCTAGCATTCTTTTCACTATTCCTTATAGTGAACCTCATATTAATGATGGGTTTTTTGTTGTGGTTCACTCTTGTCTGACTCTTTGGGACCCTATGGGCCATAGCATTCCAGGTTCCTCTTTACTCCATTATCCCTTGAAGTCTGTCTAAGCTCAGGTTCAGTGTTTCATGATACTAATGGATAATTATTGTCATCTGTATATGCACAGAAGCATGTTGCTTCTGGGTATTTGTAGCTAAGGTCTTTTGGGGGAGGAGGAAGGAATTGAAAGATATTCTATCTATAAATTTAATGGTATCTTCTTACACATATTTATTTGTATGCATTGAATCCAAAGATGAGCAGGATATCCTAAAAGTCTAAGTTCAAATTATTTTTTAATAAGCTCCAAACTTCACTTTTGGATCAGCCTGTTTAGAACTTAACACATAAATGCTCTACAAATGTGGCTTGCGCATTTTTCTTGAATGAACTCTAGTTCTATGGATCTACTGGGAAGTAATAAAGCAACCACACTTTGTAGAAGTATAGAATCCTGAGTTTTATTTCTAGCTCAGCTGGATGGCCCAGTGAATTGAATGCTGGATCTAGAGTCAGGAAACCCTGAGTTCAAATCCAGCTTCAGACACTAGCTGTATGACCCTGTGTGCGAAAGTCACTACCTCTGGCTGCCTCAGTTTCCTCAACTATAATGGGGGAAGAATAATAGCACTTATATCCCATAGTTTTTGTTAAGATAAATATGCACTTAGCATAGCGCCTGACACATGGTAGAAGTAACTATTATTATTGTTATAAACTGGCTATTTTATTTCTGAGAAACTGCTTCATATCTTCAGAACTCAATTTTCTTATTTATAAAATGAGAGAGTTCTAATAGATAATCTTTATGGTTTCTTCTGCTTCAATTCTATGACTCACATGATTTGACTAATTTTTTCTTGACATGACAATGATTTTGAGCAGCTTTATCCATATTTCCTCATCCCCCATCCCACCCCCTTTATTGTAATCCATGATAAATGCGTCCTTCAGCTGTTTAGCAATAGAATCATGGAATATGGAATAGACTGAAAGCTAACCAGTCTATGTAAATATAAAACTCACAGCCAAAGCATTAGGTTTACAAAGTAAAGAGACTTTTAGAGTCTAATTCAGCATCCTCACCTTAAAAATGAGAAAACTGAGATCCAGAAATATAAAATGAATTCAAAGAATTGAGACAAAATCTCAAAGAGTAGAAAAGAATCCCCCATCCATCTGGTATCTGTACAAGAATTCCCCTCTACAAAATATCGTATAAGAAACGGAAGCCACTACCTTTTGAAGTGCCCATTCCACTTCTGGAAAGCTTTAATTTTTTAAGGATTTTTTTCTTTATATTAAGCCACATCTTGCTTCTTTGTAATTTCCCCCATTTCTTTTAGTTTAGCCCTCAGAAATAGAGATCAATTCTGAGCCCATTTCCAAATGATGGCCTTTGAAATTCTCCAATTCCAGTGCCATATTCCCACCTTAGTCTTTTCTTTTCTAAACTAAATATATCTGTTCTTTCAGTTAATCCTTAGATGGTAGTGTTTGCAAGTTTCTCTTCTCCCAGAACAATTCAGTGTTCTCCTACAAATGTGGCACCCACAACTGAACAGAACATTTCAGACATGCCACAAGCAATCAAAGTACAGAGGGACTTTCATTTCCCCCAATCAGCAGATTGTAACTCTTTTAATGCAGCTAAATGGTAAATTAACTCTTTTTAGCTGCCATGATACATTGTCAATCCATAATGGACTTGTATTATACTAAAATCCCAGTTTATTATCATGGTAAATATTCCAACAGTAGCTATCTTGTATTTATGAAATTGGTGTTTTGAAGCCAAGTGGGGGACTTTGCATCTCAAAATATCCAGTATTTATTGTATTATATATGACATAAAATAATTATATGTAGTATGTTATACAATTACATTATATACAATAGATAGATATTTATATAATTGTGTTATACATGTGTATATATACATGTGTGTATATACACATGTGTATATTGTATACACATATATGTTTATATGTGTATACATACACGCATAAATTAGAAGACCTGGATTCTAATCCCAAATACCTTCTATGTGATCTTGAGAAAAAGACTATTTCTTTGAGCTTTCCTTATTTATAAATAGAAAGATTAGACTAGATGACCCCTAACATTTCTTTCAATCCGAAAATCTATGTTTTCATTATTCTAAATTTTGGCTTATTCAATGTGGCCCAACATCTTCCACTTCCAAGATCTTTTTCTGATTCTAACTTTCTCATTCAATGTGTTAGTTATTCCATTCTACAAGATTTCAGCTGCGTATTTGTTTTAACTGGCTAAAATGATAAAGTAAAATTTGGTAGAGGCAGGATTCACATCCAGGTCCTTCAGCGTCATATGAAGCTCCCACTCCACTCTATCACAATGCTCCACTTTGATGGTTTTCCCATTTTCCTTCTTGGACCTCATAGAGCATTTTGTTACATATCTCTCTGGTGTGCTTACCAAGTAATATCCTACATTCTAGCTATCATTGTTGGAGTCTCATGCCCCTAGCAGAAATGAGGTAAAGCTTTATCTAAACATTAAACTAAGGCTAAGTTGTGAAGTTGGTGTTTTGAACCTAAATGGGAGACTGTGCATTTACATCTATCTATCTATCATACTTAGGACTTAGCATCTTGTTCTGGAGAAGAGGGCTGTTGTTCAAAACAAGGAATGATAGATGAATAAATCTTGATGTCATTAGCAATAATAATAACCTCAATAAGACTAATAAATAAATAGATAAATAGAAGCAGAGACAAAGATAATTAAATGTCTATAAAACATGACATCATCATCATATTTTAATAATCTTCCTGATACCATATGCAAATCACTTGGTATTTTTATTCATTTCAGTTCCATCTCTTCTTCTTGTTGGAAGGAGAAATAAAAATTTCAAACTCCTTTTGGTTTATACAAAGTGAAATGGAAGACCAATACACTTTCCCTACCACCCCCCTTAACTTAACATCACAGACTTGCCCAGTAACTATGAGAGCAATGAGAACCCCAAGCAATGTGATTATTTTGAGGAAAAGTGATTTTTGAGAATTGAGCATTCTAATTATGTAGGTTTTGTGTGGGTATAGGGGTAAAGAGATCTTACCAAAATGGGTCTTCTGAGGAGGATTTAAAACATACACTACAAAAAACAAGAACAAATACAGAAGGTGAATTCTGTGAGTCACAGCGACAGATCAGAGTGAGGGAGGCAGCCAGCAGGCAGCAGAGGTCAGAGTTAATTACAGCCAACGGCATTTCACCACCATACCATGGTGCCTACCTCATCTCTCTCCTCTGGGAACTGAGACATTCAAATCCATGCTGGCTGATATTAGTAAGTACTGATTAGAATATGCCCACAGGGCTGTTTAAACTTTCCTTCTCTAGTTAGAGATTTCATTTTCATCAAGATTTATTGGAGTTTCTGCTTTAGGCAAGTAGATTTGCCAACAGGGAAGTCCCTCCATTCAGAGTAAGCTGAGTCGAGTACTGGAGCACCCACTGGGAAAATACAGATAATCTTCATCCGAGTGTTTCTCATCTTCTAAAATAACTATGCAGAAAGACAACAGAAAGACTTCTTAGATTCCCCATCTAATGCAGGGGGATCTCCCTCCTCAAACTTTGATTCCTCTTTGTGTGACCTCTCTTGCGGCTTTGTCACATGCTACCTTGTATTATAGTTTAGTTCAAATCAATCCAACATTTATTAACACCTACTATGAACAAGGCATTCTGCTCAGGGCTAAAATGAAACCTCAAAGAGTTTATCTTCCACTGGGGTAATGCAACATGCACACAAATAAGTAGTTACAGTATATGTCAATATATACAGGAGGGGAGAGAGAGAGAGAGAGAGAGAGAGAGAGAGAGAGAGAGAAGGAAGGAAGGAAGGAAGGAAGGAAGGAAGGAAGGAAGGAAGGAAGGAAGGAAGGAAGGAAGGAAGGAGGAAGGAAGGAAGTTCTAGATGAACTAGAAAATGGCAGCACTTTCAGCAGAAATAGGCATATAACACACACACACATATATGTATATATACATACATATATATGTATATATGTGTGTATATGATATAAGCTTCTCAAGGACAGGGTCTGTATCTTGCTTGGCCTTTCTATTCCCAGAATTGAGTAGAGTTCAATGCACATAATGGATATCAGTGAACGCATGGATCCTCTTCTTATTTCATTCACTAGGGCAATGACTACAATAGTATTTTTATAGGAAATGTAAAAATTTTATAGAGCTGTTCACATGGATGATCTCATTGGATCCTCATCACAACCCTGTGATGTTGATGGTACGAGCATTATTATTTGGCCACATTTTGCAAAAGTTAAAACATGAAGTTTTCTCAGTGTTATAGAATACCCAAAATTTGAGAAACAATGTGATGAAGTCCAGACCTGTGGAAGTCAAGAGATCCATGTTCTTGTTCTAATTCTACCACAGCTTGCTGTGTGGCCTTGAATAAATTATTTAACCTGTCCAGTCTTCAGGTTCCTCAGCTCTCATATTAAGATCCTTTCCAATACTAATGCAGTAGGATTCTCTCGGCAACTTCTTACCACACCCACAAAAACAAGGATCAAATCTGGAAAGGAAAACCTGTGGTGTCTAATCAGAGATACTGCCAGTTCTCTTTTCTTTTCCCCTAAACTAAGCCCTGTTTTACATCCCAAGATTGCCTGGGGGAATACAGACCGCCAGCACATTAGGCAAGAGAGATCTTAAGTCTCCAAGGTGAATGCATACATATGAGTTTCCAGCATATGAAGACTTATTACATGGTGTATGATGACCAGCTGTTCTCCATCTCCACCGAGGAACAAATAAAAAGAAAGGGGCTTAAACTAAAGATTGGGGATTTAAGTGAGATATACAGAAGAGTTTTCCACAAGCATCAATTGTTAAATACTGGGAAGGATTACCAAGGTCATTGCACAATCTTCTCCGGAGGTCTTAAAAAAAAGCAGAATGGATGAGTATTTCTCAGGCACAGGTTAGTTGTCTGCTTGAGAGGACCAGAATGATAAACTAGATCCCAATAGGTTCTAGACTTCTCAAGACTCATTCCAGTCATATGAATCACAGCATTGAATCTCATCATATTCAGCAAGAATTACTTAATTCCATATGGCAAACCATATACTTATAATAAGAACATGTCCTTCTTCCAATCATTGATCAAATCCAGCAAACACTATGAAACCCCTATTGCATATATAACAAAGGCAGCAAATAAAGTAGATAAAATTGTGGAGCTGCACGTCAGAAAGGTCTGAGTTCAAATGAGGCCTCTAATACTTCTTTATTGTATCACCCTTTGAAAGCTATTTAACTTTGTGTCTTGGGCAAGTCTTATGGTTACTCTATTAAGTAACAGACATATTAATTTTCCCATCTCAGCTTATCAGCTGAAAAAAAAAAGGGAACAAGAAAGAAATGAGGGAGGGAGGAAAGAAAGAGAGAAAAAGGGGAAGAAAAAAGAAACAGAAAGATTTAGACAGAGACAGAGAAATAACAAAGTTAAGAAGGAGCCAGGTTGTAAAAAATATCAAATGCAGAACTTTATATTTTATCTTAAAAATAGCAATAGTTAGTACTTAAATAGTGTTTTAAGGGTTGCACAAAGTGCTTTATAAAATTATTTAATTTTATCCTCACAAGACTGGGAGGTATGTGCTACTGTTATCCCCATTTTACTGATGAGGAAACTGAGGCAAATAAAACTCAAGTACCTGAGGTCACATAGTAAGTGTCAGAGACTGAACTTGAACTTAAGTCTTCCTGACTTTACATTCAATTCTTTATCCACTGTACCATCTAAGCAGGTTATTGACAAGGGGTATCATGGTCAGAGCTACACTTGAGGAACATCATTTTGGCAATTGAGTAGAGAATGGAATAAGGAAAGAAGAAATGAGACAAGTAATCAATTGAAAAGCTATTGTAGTTGTACAAGTGAGAAGAGATATACAGAGAGAAGCTGTGTGACTAGAGAAATGGGGACATGCATGTGCAATATTGTAGAGAAAGAAGTTACAAAATTTGGTGACTGATTGTATATATGGAGAAGCAAAAGAGAGGACTGAGGACATCCCCAAAGTTTCTAATCTTGGTAAATTGATGAGATTATCAAGTAAGATAATGAGAAAAGAAGACACAGGACAGTCTTAAGGGACACTCACTGTAGGCACAAATGACATATGAAGAGATTGAGGGATGGTCACCCAGATAGGAGGAGAACCCAAGAGAGTAGAGCCATGAAAGTGAAGAGATATTATCTAGAAGGAGATGGCCTGCTGTAGAGATGTCAATAAAGCTGAATTCTGAGAAGAGACCATTAGATTTGGCAATTAAGAGATCCCTGGGAACTTTCAAGAGAGTTGTTTCAGTTGAATAAAGAAGTTAGAAATCAGTTCAGAGAATTTAGACAAGAATGATAGGGGAAGAAATGGAACTACCAAGAGCAGCAGACTTTATAGCCAATTAATGGAGGAGAAATATCAAGTGATAGCTTCCTTCTAGAGCTGACTCTACGCTCCTGCCCCAATTAATGTTCCCTCCTTCTTCATATTATCTTGTATTTACTTATCTATCAGTGGGTTGCACCCTCTCCCCAAGCAAAAAATCTTTGATGATTAATATTGTGTTTTTTTTTAACTCATTGATAACTTGCAATCTGAGAAAATCACGAGGCACAGCAAAGTTGTAAGCAATGAAATTATCATGGAACCAGAGGATCTAGGTTCAAATTCCATCTCCAATTCTTCCTATCTGTTTGAACTTTGTCAAATGACTCCTAAGGTCTCTGAAGACAGATCAAAAGGGAGGAAATGAACATTTTTTTAAGCACCTACTATCTGCCAGCCACTACCTTGCAAATATTTCATTTTATAATATTAATATTGTATCATTAAAATTCTATTGATAATACCGATAATATTGAATTAAACCAAGGGCTTGGATAATATTTTTATTACCCTAGGCCTTGGTATCTACAACTGTATAGCTTCTGTAGCTCCTTTCTGCACTAACCCTGATGATTTTAGGATTTTTGCATGCTAAATTACAGAGGCAGCATTTGAAGCTAGGTCTTCCTGACTCCAAGCCTAGCCACTTATTTTCCTTACTTTTTCCACAATGAATAGTGGGGTTCAATGAATGCTGAATCAAATAACACTTTGCTTATATGCATACCTTAAGCAATATTTTGTGCATAGTTATATGCATGAGAAGCAATGGGGCTAATATAGTGGAGAGAGCACTTTCTTTGGAGTCAGAACCATTTGGGTTCAAGTTGGCATATAGTTACTGTTCTTGTGACCATGAACTGGTCTTTTAACCTCTGGGTATCCCAGGCAACTCCTTAAGACTATAAATTTCAAAACAATTCCTGATCTTCAAGTGGATAGAAGGAATTTCCTCACCAGGAATTCCCTACATCAATGAAATCACAAGTGTAGACATTGGACATTGACAATGAAGTTATTTATAGATGCTTTTAAACGTATATTGATTTAGATTTATTTTAATGAATTGGGGGCATATTTGGTAGTATTTTAATATGTTAAATGCCTTTTCTGAAAATCAAAAGATGGCCATATGATAATTTAACACTAAGCAGCAAGGTATTTCCCATTAAGAAAAATCAGCATACAAAAATTCAATTTTATAAATGCATAAATCGAGGGAGATTGGCTTTTTCACATTGCAAAATGGTTTCTTTGATTTATAAAAGTTTTATTAACAAACAATAATCTTCCCTGTCCCCACTCAGTGAATTTAAAAATCTGATTTAAATATAAAATTTAATTTATATTGTGCATTGTGTAAAGTTAGGGATACATATTCAGAGAACTAACTACTTAGCTCTGACCCCTTGTTTAGCCCCATGATCTGTATAGGCAAAGATAGTTATTCATTAACTTTAGTATGTAACTTGAATAATAAAACTGAAGTGTGTTAAATCCAGATGAGGCGTTTTAAATCACCTCCAAGTCATTTGGTTTTTAACTACTCTTATTTTCCTGGAACAAACATGACCTAAGGTTTTTGTGTGACAACACTATAAAATAAAGATTTCAATGTTTTGCCCATGTTGGGGAAGGGGGGGTGGGGAGAATGGGCAGGGATGGTACGATGGTACAGGAAGAAAGAACAGTTAAAAAGTCTGACTACTCTCTGTCTGTCTGTCTCTATATGTGTGTGTCTCACTCTGTCTCTGCCTCTGTCTTGCTGTCCTTGTCTCTCTGTATGTCTCTCTGTTGTTGTTTCTGTCTCTTTCTCTTTCTGTCTCTGTCTCTCTCTATCTCTGTCTCTCTGTTTCCGCTTCTGTGTGTGTCCCTGTCTATCTCTCTGTGTATCTTTCTTTCTGTCTCTTACTGTCTTTCTCTGTTGTTGTCTCTGTCTCTGCCTCTCTATGGGTGGTCTCTCTATCTTTGACAGTCAATCTCTCTCTCTCTCTCTCTCTCTCTCTCTCTCTCTCTCTGTTTCTGTGTGTGTGTGTGTGTGTGTCTCTCTCTCTGTCTCTGTCTCTCTCTACATATATGTGGGGGGGGAGGGGGGGCATGTGTCTTGCTGTCTTTGTCTCTTTGTATGTCTCTTTCTGCATCTCTCTGTTTTCTCTGTCTCTCTCTATCTCTTTCTATCTCTGTCTCTGCCTCTGTGTCTCTGTCTCTCTGTATAGAGTGGGGTGGGGGAGAATGGGTGTGTCTACCTCTCTGTGTGTCTGTCTCTCTGTCTCTTCTGTCTTTGTCTCTCTATGTTTCTCTCTGTTGTTGTCTCTGTCTCTATCTCTTTCTGCCTCTGCCTCTCTACGTCTCTCTCTCTGTTTTTGTCTCTATCTTGCTCTGTCTTTATCTGTCTCTGTTTCCATCTCTCTGTTTCTCTCCTTCTGATGCTCTGTGTACATGGACAAATGACAGGCAACAAGGGAATGCACCAGATGAACTCTTGAGTTCCCTTCTAATATTGAGGTTTGAAAAGGTGCTTTGAGATCCCTAGGTGAAAAGCACATGGGATAAAAAGTGTTATTTAAAGGGACGAACAAAGTCCCAGTGAATAGCTGTGGGATTCAAACCCGTCACCGCTTTGTAACAACCACTTAGCTCTTATTTCTCCCCAGGGATTTATGTGCTAGAGAACAGCAGGCAGCTGTCTCCAACACTGAGGAAACCTCCCCCTGGGCGAATGAAGGTACCTTAAGCAGGCAAGATGTGGTTAAAGCAAGCTTCAGACTCTGGCTGGATCCTATATCTCCTAGGTTACAAGTGAAGACTCCCCCCCCCCCAACTCCTTTATAACAGAAAATTTATATTCCCCAGGGACTGTTCAAACATCTGTATGAGGAGCCAAGCCTGTGCCCACACGAGTGTGCACACACAAACACAAGCATACAACCACCAGCAGGAATAACAGAGCTCTTCAAATAAATCCTCTTCAGATATTTAAAATTCATGGTACATTATTGCTGTCACTGAAGCTGCCCTGCTACAGATGTGCGCTAGCAGTCTTGAAGCAAAGACCCAGCATTCTAATTAAAAAAGAGGAAGGCTATCTCCTCTCGGATTTCCTTTAGCTGTAACTCTATAAAAATCACTAGGTAATATCTAATTTAAAGAGAATGAGTCACTGGGGTTAGCAGCTGGGTGATGAAGATAGAGCAAACAAAGTTCTGGTCCCCCACTGGGGGTGTCTCAGAAAATGCTATAACAGAAGCACCCATATCCGACACCACTATCATTAGCTTGCCCTCATCTAATCTCTCAGGGTAACGACGACAAAGTTATGGTTATGTATCCATCTGGATGCTCCCCCCTTCCCTCCAAAATGAGAAAGGAAAAAAAAATACAAAAAAACCCTCAACCAACCCTGTTGTTTTATGGGGAAAGACTCACAAAGATGGGCTAAAAGTCACTGAAATCTGTGCTTAGCTCTTTTTTTAACTCTCATTGACAAACAAATGAAAAACAGCTGTTTCAATCTCCTTGCACACAGACCGCTTAGAGCAGAGCTGCATTGCAGATGGAATTATCTGGGAAAGGGAATCCTTCATTCAAAGCTTTGTGCACTAGAGAGCACCCTTACATGTGTGTTTCAATGCAATTTGTCACCCAAGCTCAACTGAAGAGACAGAGCCGAAGTGCATAAAAATTATTTTCTCCAGTGAATCCAAACACTCTTTTTGCAGAAATGTGACTCAGATGGCGTAGCCTTTTCAATGGGACCTGCCTTCTTTCCACAGTTACAAAGTTTATAAGATTTGATGTTTGATGGTGTTAGTTTTGGAAAGCAGAGTTTCAGCTTATGTCAACTACAGCACTCCAGCTACAAAACTCAGAGCAGATCACGGCTAGATGCTTGTCAAATCATTTACAAAATCACTTCCATGATAGAAGCAATAAGTGACGCAGAGCACTTGGGACTTTGACATAGGACACTGAACTTAGATGGTCCTAATAGTATTTGCAGTGTTACAGTATAATGGAATAAGAGAAGGAGGGAAGCTTACAACCTGTTAGTAATAATGATTAGTGAAAATAGGAAAGTCTTCCACCATCCCAGTTAACTCCTCCTCCACTGCTTAACTAAGGGAGCACCTCATGCTTTGTAACACTTGCCTTGGTTGTAATTTATTTATGTATCTACCTATAATGATTCATGTATACAACATGACTTATTTGTTTTGTCGTGAACGACTCTTTGCAACTCCACTTTGGGTTTTCTTGACAAAGAAGCTGGAGTTGTTGGTCATTTCCTTTTCCAGCTCATTTTACAGATGAGGAAACTGAGGCAAATGGAATTGCCAGGGTCACAAAAAGTATCTGAGACCAGATTTTGAACTCAGGAAAATGAGTCTTTCTGACTTCAAGATTGGCACTCTATCTGATGCACCATTTAGCTATATAACATATCTCATGGCTCAGTGTAAAAAGATCTGGGGTTTGAGTTAGGAGAGCAAGGTTCAAATCCTGGGGAAGTCACAGCCTCTCCAAGACGTAACACCCTAGTCTGTAAAATAATCCTCACATTACCTTCTGTATAAGACTGTATGAAAAAAGTACTTTTATAGACCTTAAAACTTATATAAATGTGTGATAGCAATATTGTATAATCATTTATAATTAATACACATAACCTAGCTGCCATGAGAAAGCACAGTATAATGAAAAGAAAATTGAGATAGATGTCCTGATATTTCTCTTTTACCCTATTCCTATACTCCTCTCCCTCCTCCTCCTCTGCTTCCATCTCCTCCTCCTCCTCCTAATGATAGCTCTCATTTATATTTTGCTTCAAGGCTGAAAAAAAATTTTCATTATTATGAACCAGCTGGTGACACGGTAGATTGAACACAAGGTCTAGAATAAGGAAGACCAGACTTCAGATATGCCCTCAAGATATTTCCTAGCTCACTTGCTGTAAGTCACTTAACTTCAATAATAGCTAACATTTATAGAGTACCTACTGTGTGCCAGGCACTGGGCTAAGTGCTTTACAAATGGTTAATCCTGTTTGTGTCAGTTTTCTCATTTGCATAAATGAGCTAGAGAAGGAACTGGCAAATCACTGCAGTATCTCTACCAAGAAAACTCAATACAGGGTCACAGAGATTTAGTCATGACAGAAACAACTCAATAACAAAAATAAATTTTATAAAAATGAGAATAATAGCAATTACCTACCAGGGTTATAATGGAGGAAAATGAGATATTTGTAAAAATTACTTAGCATAGTACACATAGTGCATAGCACATAGTAGGTGCTATATAAATATTTATTCCCTTCCCCCATAACAACCCTGTGAGATAGGTAGTTATAATCTTACTCTCATTTTATAGATAAGGCACAGAAAGGAAAAAAGATTTTCTACAGAAAATGTGTCAGAATCAAAATTTGAATAGTTTTCACTGATACAGTATACTTTCTACTACATCCTATAGGCTTTACAATCCTATTTGTGAGGAATACATCTTCAGACTAACTGTCCTCACAGTGTGTTTGTCAGGAAAGGAATTTGCCAGCCTTCAAATGTCTTGTGTGAGTTATTATTAATATTAACGTTGTAATGTTAAGCTCTTTGGGAGATACAAATAACTGGCACACAGACATGTTGCCTATTTGATACAAATAACTGATTTTATATATTTATAGATATCTATAGATATCTATAGAATCTATAAATATATATATATCTTTGATGTAACTGGAATATGTGTGTGTGTGTGTACATATAGCCTACTTGATACAAATAGTAACTGGAATATGTATTTATGTATATATGTATGTATGTGTGTATGTATACATACACATATGTATGTATCCTTAAGATTTGCAAGCAAAAGTGATTTACTTTGCAAAGGCTTATCCAAGTCACATGGACATCCATGTCATATGTGAAAGTTATTATGAGAATCATCTCATTTATGCAGTTCTTTAAACACTTTTGTCCTAATAACCCTATAAGCTGGAAATTATCAGAATCCCCATTTTATAGGTGACTAAACTGAGGTTCAGAGAAATTAAATTGACTTCTCTTCAATGCCACAATGAGTAAGTATCAGAAGCAGAATTCAATCCTAGGTTGTCTTGGTTTTGAAATTTCACTTTTGAATCACTGTATCACATCATATATAACAGACACTTAATAGCTGATTATTGACTGACTGACTGACTCTCTATAGAATTGCTCCTGACCTTAGGAAATTTAGAGTCATTCTACCAAATAGGATGATAGAGGTTCCCATAGAATTGCAAAGAACTCAAAGAAAACATGTATCCTTGGAATTAACTTACATAGGCTTTTAGACCTTTAAAATGAGCAAAATCATATCTGCCTCTAATATTATGTTTACTATATATATATATATATATATATATATATACAGTATATATATTATGTATGTATTATGTATATGTTATGTGATTCATACCAAATTATAGGAAGATGAAATCTTGGAGGTCAGCAAGTCTAACCTCTCACCACATGCAGAAATTGCCCCTTCCATATATCAACCTGTACTTGCAGCCCACTGCTCTCTAGGGTATCACATTCCACTGTTGGACAGCACTGGTTTTTAGAAATTGTTGAAAGAAATTCAAAGAAGTGGAATTCTAGAATCCCCGAATGGCACAGATGGATGGAAAGGATCTTAGAGATCTTCAGCAGCATTTCTGTCTTTGCCTTCTCTGGGGCTAGCATAGCCTGGCACATCAAGGTGTTTCATACATGTCTGTTGGACTGAGTTAGAGGTCTCTTGGTTGCCCTCATTTTAGAGGTGAGAAAGTTGGGAACTTTTTACATGTTAGTGAATAGGGGGCCTGAAAACTAACCCTATGATTCTGTCTCCATTGCTAATTTTCAGAAGATGGAAAGTCCCATGTGAGCTGGTGAGGCACAGGAGGCTTGATGGGGGATGTAGCTCTTAAGCTAGAAGTTGGCAAAAGGCCAAAAATAAACTAAAAGAAAACAGAAAGATTCAGTATTTGGGACTAAGTTTCCTTATGATTTTTAAAGTGAACTGATAAAAATAAGCTTTTATGGCTATTAAGAACATCTCTTTCACTTATTTCATAGAAGCCTTTTACAAAAACAAACCAAAAAAAAAAAAAAAAAAAAAGAAAGAAACATTTGTTTTCACTTTGGAAGTTGTAAAAACCATACATAGAAACCTGTGGTATCATCGGGGTATAGAAATGAGGAAAATGACTCAGGGCCAGAAGTTGTTGAAAACTATCAAAACATAGAACAGAAAGGAAGGGATATATGCAACATGGGAAGGGTCTATCCAGCCTGTAGCTAAAGAATGGACTAGCCTCTCAAAGCCTGAGCATTATAACAAAGATCCCTCCTCTTCCCCCAGTCAGTCACTGCCTTCATCTACTTCAGACTTCACATAACCCTTTGACTGTACATTTCTAAATTGGACATAGTATGTATTGTTTACTATCATTGTGTTTTGTGTGAGATTTGGCTACTAGACTATAAACTGCATGAAGGCAAGTGCTAATCTCCCAGCTCAGCACAATATACACAACACACTGCATCCAGTGATCATTTAATAAATATTTCTCAAAATGAATTTGGAGCAGCTAAGTGGTAAAAATGGATAGAACTCTGGACCTGGAATCAGGAAGACCAAAGTAAAAATCTGACCTCAGAAACTTACTAGGTGTGTTATTCTGGGCAAGTCACTAAAACAGGTTTGCTTTAGTTTCCTTATATGTAAAATGATCTGGAGAAGGAAATGACATACCACTCCAGTATCTATGCCAAGAAAACCACAAATGGGGTCAATAATAACTAAATAAATTAAATTTATTGATGTATGGAATCTCATCAAAGTGGATGGCTGGAGACCATTTAAATAAAGTTACTTTCTAAAATGCCAAAGGTTGGTTTTGGTACTAGATAGGACTTAACTCCTTCAAAATACATTCTTAATATTCCCACAAAGCAAGTATAATTTAAGGTCCTTGTAAGTCCAATAAGTCGATCAATTCTTAGAACACTTAATAGCCAATGTACCATAACTTCTCATTCAATTCAATTTCATATAATTCAACAAATAATTATTAAATATCTACTGTATGTTACATGATAGACTAAGTTTGGATAACACAAATTCTGCCCCCATGAATTAACTGGATTTACGGTGAAAACTCAACTGACCCTAGGCTTACTGTTTCTCCTAATTTTCCTATTTCTGTCAAGAACTGCCCTATGTTTCTACTCACTCTTGGAGTTTGTAAGCCCCCAGTTATCTTTGAGTTTTCCTTCTCTCTCAGCCATATCAACTAGTTCTTGTTGATTATACTTCCTTGATATCTGTCATATCTAAATATTTCTTTCCATTCAAGAACCACCATCCTAGTTTATAACCTTATTCTTTCCTTTCCAAATTGTCCCCTAAATGAATCCCATGGGTTCAATAAGAAGATGAATCCTAGTGCTTAGTACAGAGTCTGGTGGTACCATAGAGCATACAGCATGGAGTCTAAAATCAGAAAGACCTGACTACAAATTCAGCCTCAGACACTACAAGAGATATGAACCTAGACAAGTCACATAATTTGTTTAATTATAGTTTTCTCATCTGTAAAATGGATACAATATAGCACCTACCTCCCAAGATTGTTCTGGGGATCAAATGAGATCATAACTGTAAAGCATTTAGTGCTATATAATGTTAGCTATTACTGTTGATAGATATTTAATAAATTGAATAAATGAATGAAAAAGCTCCAAGAGTCTTCCCAAATATGAAATGCTGTGACTCTGACTTTAAGAAAGCTACCCAACTTTTTAGGATTAATTTTCTTATTTGTAAATGTGAAATTGGACTAGATCATTCTCAAGAAGTGGTCCACAGAACCCTGGGTGTCCCTGACAGGCTTTCAGGGGGTCTGCAAGATCAAAACCACTTACATACTAATAAAATGTTATTTTCCTTTTTAAAATATTCATCCTTTTTCCAAGTTAGTGGTAGCTGGGTGGCAATAGATAGAGCACTAGTCAGAAAATCCTAAGTTCAAATTAATCCCTGAAGGTGTGACCCTGGAAATCACTAATTTCTATTTCAGTTTTCTTGACTAAAAAACAATAATAATAATAGTACCTCCCAGTATTCTTGTGAGAATTAAATTAGATAATATTTGTAAAACATTTAATACAGGACTGGCACATAGTAAGTACTTAATAAATGCTTCTTTTTCTTCCCTCAATTCATAGAAGAATGAATCAGAAGAAAAGAAATATAAGGTATATTGATGTAATGTTTTGAAAATTCTAGTAAAAAACTATCAATATATTAAAAAAAATTCATAACAACCAAGGTGGATTTATAACAAGATGGCTTGATGACACATTAGGAAATAACATGATCATATTAAAAAGAAAACATCAATATCACATGATTGAATCCATAGATATAAAAATATAGCAGTCTTTTGACTTTGACAAAAGATAGTATTCATTTATATTAATGTTCTAAAAAGCACAGACAGACCACTTATTAATATTTTAAATTATATATCTAAAACCAAAAGCTGGCATTATTGGTAACAGAGAAACATGAGAAACTCTCAAAGTAAAGCACCATAGATTGAAATAATCCTACAATTGGTAGTAGAAGCAACAAGATAAGAAAATGAATTGATGACATAAATATTGGAAAGAAGAGGCAAAATGATTCCTATGTGCAAATGATAGGATGTTTAGTACTTAGAAAATCTAAGAGAGCCAGCAAAGAAGCTATTAAAAGCAACTTAAAACTTTAACAAAGTAACAAAATTAAAAAAAAAAAAAGATTCACAAGACTCATTAGTAATTCTATCTAGCAATAATGAAAACTAGAATGAAATGATAGAGAAGTCTCACTTAAAATAACTAGAAAGTAAATAAAATGTCTGAAAGTCAGTCTACCAAGGCAAATTCAAGATTTAGATAAAAGCAATTAAAAATATTTTTTACAGAAATAAAGGCTAATTCTTAAAGGAGCAAATTTCTTTTGTAATAACAGTGCATAATTACTACATGCAAGATGTGTTTATGAGTTTGAGCTATTTAGTGGTTCTCTTTTTTTTTTAAGGTTTCTAAGTAAATGTATTTATTGTTGTTGATTTTTTGTCTTTTTTCATGCTGCTATAGTAAATAGCAAATGCTTTCACCAAAAAAAAAAAAAAAAAAGAAAAGAAAAGAAAAGAAAGAAAGAAAGAAAAGAAACAGAAAGAAAAGATGAAGTGAATGGGATATTTATTGATCATTTGGGAATATGCCACTATAATAAAAATGAAAATGATTTAACCATTTAGTACTATATGATTCAGACACCAAGGGGTTACTATTTAGAACTAGACAGATTAAATTATTTAAAAATCTATTTCATGGAACACAAAGTCAAGAATCTCCCTTTTCAAGAAAACATTAAGAAAAGATGGAGCAAATTGCACTTAAAATCTCAAACTAAATTAGAAAGGTATATATATATATATATATATATATATATATGAAAAGTGGACCAGTGGAACATACTAGATAATCAAGATAATGAATAATTAAATTTCGTATCCATGTAATTGATGAATTCAAGAATGAAACCTACATGGATAAGAACTCCTTTATCAATGAAAACTTCTTGAAAAACAGGATATTCATTTGTCAGAATATATTTAGACCACCATCTTCCAGCCATGTATTGCATTTGTTTCCAAATAGAGAATCAACCTAAGTATAAAAGATCTCATCATAAAGAAAAAGATAAGGACAATTAAAGGGGATATTTGTGAAAGAGATACAAATCTGATTAGAGTGAGAATTTATTTCTAAAAAAGGACTCAGGAGATTCCAAAAGGTAGAATATATCATTTTTAAAAACTTGAAATTTAAAAGCTTTTGCACTATCAAAATCAATGCAATTTGCCTAAGAAGGGAAATAGACTAAAGGGGATGGGGTGGAGAACAGGACTGGGCATAAAATATCTTTGATTAAAGTCTGATATCCAAAATACAGCAGCAATTAGACATATATAAAACCAATAGAAAACTAGTAAAGGGATATAAATTAGGTAAAAACATGCCTCAAACAATTAAAAACCTTATACTAAGTGTGAATGAACTTTAAAAGTCTTTGAAAATTATTGGATGAAGTGAAATGATTAAGAGAGGAAATCTCTTCCATTGGACAGGGAAACTTGGCGATGTCCGTCTGAGAGATGATTGCAAATTATTAAATGAGTTAAGAATTATCCAGGAAGAGGAGGTACAAGAACAAAATTCAGAAATTTGGGAAGATGGATTTTTAGCACATTTCTGAGGAGCAGTGGCAGGACTGAGCTATAAAAGAAGGGAGCTATTAAAAAGGGACACTTGCTCTACAAGCACCTCAGAGCAGAAAACTCAAGGTAAGTGAAATCCTCCAAAAGGGATAGCTTATTCCTCAACTTCTCCACTAGATGTTCATCTATTGACAAAAACTATAAAAGAAATTTATTTTGTTATCCCAATTTTTCCAGTAAACAAAATTTTACCTTATCTACAGAGACCAGAGATTAGCTAGAAATAAGGAGAAGTTGATGGTCCCAGTTTTTCAAGGAGGCCCCCAGCAAAAGTGAAATGGTTCATCCTAAATCAGTAATCTTTTCTCCTGTCATTACTATTTCAGTACATGAGATGAGTTCCTCCTGACACTTCCTAACCAGAGACTCAGAGCAATTGTGACTGAACTCATCCATTTTTAAATTCTACAAAGCTGAAGAGGAAAAAACTGCTTGAACTTGATTTAAATGGCCTAATTATTGTAACAACATAGTATAACTGTATAACAATAACTGTAACAATGTCAAGAACAAAAAAAACACAATAAAATTAAACTAAACATTGTATGATTATAATGATTGAATTTGGCCAATAGGAAAAAAAAAATAGACATGTACCTCCCTCTTTTTTGTTGGAGAAATGAAGGCTAATCGGTGTAGTATTAGGTCAGATATGGTAAATGTATTGGCTGGTGTTGCTTAGTTATAAAGGAAGATTTATTTGGTAAATCTGGTAAAGATACTAAAGGTACAAATATATACCAAATAGATACCAAAAAGGTACCAAAAAAAGATACCAAAAAATTTGGTAAAAATCTAGAAATTACTATTAAGAAAAAAATAAAAAGAAATTTAAAACAGTTTAATGGTACAAGGTGGAATGATTCTTATGGCAGAGAAAATAACTTCCTACCCACACAAAGGATTTATTTTAAAAAGAAACAGGGAAAGTGGTCATTTCCCTGAATCAGTGATCAAGTAAATCCCTGTGGAGCCAAGTCACTACTTCCTGGCTCAAGAGAATACTTACTCTCCCACAAAGAAGCAGGCAAGCTGGGGGCCCAGACAAACATGAAACTCAGGTCACTGTTATAAGCAAACCAAACAAATGGGCCTGCTATCAGTGCATCCAACTCTAGTATGTAGGTCCTATACAATCAGAGGAAAGGATATTGTACATTTACTGCTCTTCCTTTCTAAATATTTGTTTGGTTAGTAAAGGGTTATTTGGAAACAAAAGCAGCTATTACATATCACTTTAGAAGTTTCCCTCTAGAAATACATGTATTACTCTAAATGTAATGTTTTTTCAAACAGAAGTTTGTTGACCTAATTTGTCAGTTGATTGACTTACAATTTATTCAACAAATAAATAAATAAATGTCTCAAACATACTAAACATTATGTAGGACATAACAGATATCTGGTCCTTACTCTTTAGGAGATTAAAATTTAAGGAATTAACTGAAAAGAAAGAGAAGGAAAAAAGGAGGAGGAGGAAAAGGAGGAGTAAGTATGGATAGAAAATGAAGATGAGTTTTTCTGATTCAAAAATGTTTTTCAAACACAAGGAGTCATTAGGAATTAATCATCTTGACTCTTTTTCTATTTGTCCTCAATCCTCAACTTCCCACTATTTTATATCCAATTTCCAGATAAGCCCTAGGTTGCCTTATGTCTGTTTTTTCTAAAGTGGACCTTTGTGGAAATGCTAGTGCTGGATACTTTACCCAACAATTACCCAATGTGGTTGAGGGCATTTTAGAAGGATCAAGACTTGTGATTTCAACAATGTGAGGAATTCTCGGTAGAAAGCCTCTCCACTGATCAAGAGCTACTACTTGTCAAAAACCTATTATCTTGAAGAGTTTCACTCACTCTTAACCATGTTCACACAACAAAAAAATATTTCAGAAAAAGGTTCTTAAAACTCAGGTCTTCCTGATTCCAAGGTCAGTCTACTATCATGTAGGTAGGTCAGAGGTTATTACATTATGTGAGGGTTGTAACCCACAGCTTGGATAAACAAAGGTAAATTGTACTGAATGAGTTAAAGATGGGTATAAAATGGAGGTCCAGAATGTGTTCTCCATTTCTAGAATACAGAGCTTGATTCAAGCCACTGGTGTTATGGACGAATGTTTGACTGCTCTAAAACATCCCTAAGAGTCCACTGAGTTGATGACTGTGCTGGACTATTCTACTGCACTTTTACAGACAACCTTTCATGGGGGGATACCAAAGGAAACAAAGCTGGGTGGAACGTCTGGTATGCATCCACACAAGACTAAACCTCCCATGCAATGAAAGACTTTAAAGACCACAAAGAATGTCAGTTTCCACATGATCTGAGCTTCCTCATCTCACCTACTGAATTCTCATCTCCAGAATTTTATATTCTTTGTGAGCTCTGATCTCCAATAGACAAATCTGTCATCATTCTTATATTTATGTCTTCATTGAAGAAATCAAAAGTTACCTTAGAGGTTATTTTCAGGATAGGTTACCCCATTGTCTTCAAGTCTTCCTTTCCTGTGGCCTTAATCTCCTTTTTATGGCTCACTCCTCTCATTTCTTCTCTTCCACAAGCCTAAGAATTCATTTCCCTCTCTTCTCTTTATTTCAAATGAATCTCAATAAAAAAAAAATCAAATATTTTCTCATACTTTAGTATGAATTAAAATCAGTGATCCAGGAAATAAGCCAATATATCAAGGCCCCATGTTTTGATTTGTGGAAACTTCTTGTATAAGTTCCTTTCACCAAGGCAGTCCTGAACCCATGTTTAGATAGTAGAGATTCAAAGAGTTGCTTAAAGTTCAAAAGGGTTAAGTAATTTACCTCTGATCACATGGTTAATTAGAATTAGAGGTGGAATTTGAAACCAAATCATTTACTCTAAAACCCACATTCTATCAACCACTATACTTTCAGTTCTTCTCTAGATATTTGCATTTTAGGATTGAATTTGATACCTGAGACCTAATCTTTAAGAAACCACTGAAATCCCTGAGAAGATGTAAAGAGACCTTTATTGGGTCTTTAAAATCATACTGTGTAGATAAGCTATATCTAAAGTTGACTGTGGATGTGTAATTGCACAGGAACCAACCAAAGAATGGGAAATAAGATCTTCTGATAATTTTTGGCATATTCACTAGCCAGTAGGCCATGCTCTCTCTCACAGAAAGCCTTTAATACCTCAGGATGGAAGGTATTCTCTGTCTGAAAGATATCATTATTGAATAAAAGGGGAAAAAACAGAAAAAGGGCATCAAAGCCTAAACAAATAACATCAGCATGAAATCTTTAATGAATGTCTCATCCAACGCGATCCAGCGAAATCCAAAAGGTTTTAGCAAAAGATGCCTTAAACCCAGTTTATACTGCAAATCAGCCATGAAGAAAAGTCAACACCAAGTTAATCCCCATTTAATAATTCAGTTTCAGGATGTTAAAACATATTTCTTTCTTGGAGCCTCTGCATAAGTAACTGCTAACAGGGCAACAGAGAAAAAGTTCCAGAAGTCCCAAGAAAAAAATATTATTATCACCATTATTAGCAACAATAATAATGAAGTGATTTACTAGAGTTCTTTTCGATATTTGATACTGCATTTTTCTCTTCAACTATTAAGATAAATCATAGTAAAGCAGCAGATTGAGTTGAGGTCAAAGGATCTAGATCTTGGTATAGACTCTATTATTGAACTCCTCAGTGACCCTGGACAAGTAGCAGCATAGTATAGTAGAAAGAGCTGTGAATCTAAAGTCAAAATACCCCTGGTTCAAATCCTACTCCTGATAAACAAATCCTGATACTTATTGCCTGTATGACATTGCCCAAGTCCTTTAACTTTAGTAGGCTCAGCTTTATCATTTGTGAAATGAGAATGTTGGAATGGATGGACTCTGAGGTCCAAATAAATTTCAGATCTTGGATGTTATGAAAACTACTGTGTTTCTCTGGGGATCTCAGTTTCCTTGCTGCTAATAAAAAGGAAACAGAACAAAATTATTTCTTCCGTTTATACATCCTTTGGTTCAAATATTTCCTGTGGTTTCCCAATGCCTTCTTCTACCTTAACCATTCCTATCTCTTAGGACCCTGTTTTTTTCTCCCTGAAGTTTTCCCTACAAAACTCTCCTTTTAACTTCCCACATTCCTACCATCCTGAATCTGGTTTGGGGTTTAGGACCTGACCTAGGATGGCTTTAAAAATGTCAGAATCAAAAAAAAATTTAAGACCGTCAGCATCCCATCTATACAAAAGTACCAGATGTATAGGATTCATTATAGATTATTAATAAATAAGTATACAGATAATGATGATAATGATAATTGTTAAGGATGATAGCATTTGTATAGTTCTTTAAGGCTTGCAAAGTGCCTTACAAATATCTCATTTTATCTTCACAAAAATCCAAGGAGGTAAGTATAATCATTATCTTTATTTTACAGATGAGGAAACTGAGGTAGGCAGCTATTAAATGACTTGTTCTACAGTTAGGAAGTGTCTTAAAGCCAGATGTAACTGACTTTTAACCCAGTGACTCTAAACCCGATGCCCTTCAGCTTTCCAGGTAGAAATATGGGGTCAGAAAGACATGAGTTCAAGTTGCTTTTCAGAAATAGACTTTCTGGGTGACTGTGTCCATCACTTATCTTTCAAGTTCCCAGGCAATTCTCCGGGATTATAAACTGCAAAAAAGTCACTGATCAGTAGAGGTAGAACGAGTAGTTCAGCCACAAAAAATAAAAACATGTTAAATTATAGTCACCCCTCATGCCTGTTTCAATGCTTCAGTTTATTTGACTTCAAATTTAGCTCTGAGGAGACTCTGCCAGGTTACTGAGATTTTTTATTCTCCATAGTTACTCTGGTACATCTACACTTAACTATCTAGATTTATTGGTTAGTTTGTGGCTACTACACATGAGGGCAGTCTCCTCAAGAACACCAGGGGTCACAAGTTGTTTCTTATTGAGGCAGGTCTTGATAAATACTGCCAAAATGGCGGCTCCTGGGACGGCACTTCCCAGTATTGCAATATTAGTAGTCAATATAGAATGCCTCTATTATTTTCCTCAGCCAAAGTAGCTAGCCACCCCAGTGGCTGAAAACCTGCTATAAACCTGATTATTCTACCTAAAGCTGCCTAAAAGCTTACTGTAAAGTAAGCAGGAATGGAGGTATATCCATGGACAGCCCCCTATATAAATTGCAATTTTCCTAGTTCTGTAGAGGAAAAGTCAACTAGATTACCTCAATGTTTTCCCTTCACCAGAACCTGGACCTAGTCATTGTAGAACATTTATCTGCTTTGGATGAGTCATAGATCAGTACTGGACAGGATTTTACAGAAACCAAGAGTCAGAGTGGCTAAATGACTTGCTCAATGTGACATCCCCAGCAAGTAGCAAAAGATAAGATTTAAATTGAAAGCCTTTAACTTTATATGTAATGTATTTTCTTCCTCTCTTCTTTTTTCTCTTATCTCCCTTGTGTCTTAGTCTTTTGGTCACTGGGGGAACACAGATAGCAGGGCTCCTCTGCAATAAGAAGTGGGGCTCATAAGTGGTACTCTGTGCTTCCACTGAGTCTGCCATATTTAGGCAAGATGCGAATTTCATAGTTCACCCCAAAGCAGTGCTTATCACTCTGCCCACAAGGAGCCCCCTGGGTGCCCTGACAGCACATTCAACTGTACAAAAGGAAATTAAAAGCAAATTTGCATCACCTTTCATCCATGCTAGAACTCCCAGTGTTAATTTGCATGATATTTGAATAGCACTTGCATGTAATATTGTTGACATGAGCAGACCTCTCACAACCTCTCTTACTTCATGCTTTCTCTGACCCGTCCCCACACTTATAATCTTACCATATTTGATGTGCCACCTTGCCTTGACCTGGCATGACCAACAACAACAACAAAAAATATCCCAAAGGCTCTTTGATGGTCCTACTACAATCCCACGGTGTATAAATAAGGAAACTGAGGTCTAGGAATATTAAATGATTGTTCAAAGATCACCTAGGTAGCAAGAAGCAGAGGCAGTATTTGAAGCCAAGTCCTTTCTTTCCAAATCCAATATTCTTTCCACCATATCCCTACATCAGATATTAACTCCATGAAAGTGGTCCCCCTCATAAAGAGTAGAATCCCAAGGGAATGGCCTCCAGGGAAGTTATACTTTCAAAGGGTGGGGAATAAAGAGTCACAGGTATGGGCCAAAGCTGTGGAAGGCTGCCTAAATGAGAGTAGAATTTCTTCTCTTTAGCTTTTGCAAATGCTCTACAAACTAGCCACAACCAAAATTTCCTGATTCCTGAGACACAGCAATATAGCCAAAGCGGCTTTCTCTACATGATACTTCATCTTCCTTCTTTGTACCTTAACAGACTCCACTCCCCATACTTAGCATGTAGTCTCTCCTAACTCAAGTCTCACTGTTTTTCTCTTCCTCTAAAAAGGTAGCTCAGATACCACTTTCTGCATGAAGCCTTTCCTGAGCCCCCAAACTTCTGGTACTTTCTCCCAAACTACCTTATATATATAATATATGAATTCCTGTACACACAAACACACATTATATATGTATATATGTGTATATGCATATATATACCTAGATAGATATAGATATATATTAACTTTGTGCACACATACCCTGAAAAATTCCTCCACTACTATATTATCCTCTATCAATTGGTGATTTGCTCCAAAAATCTATACTTTGAGGAAGTGATCAAATCAGCCATTTTCATTCTTCATTATCTTCACCACCCTCTTGACACAGTTCCTGACTGTCCAGACATCTATTAGGCCCCCACTATAGTACACTCCCCCTACTTTGGTATATTCCTTCTTCCCCTTTAATCTGACTTTTATGTTTTGTCTTCCCCCTTTGAAATGAAAGCTTGTTGGAGTCAAGTTGTTTCCATTCATAGCACCACTTAGGTATAACACTAAATGACACATAGTAAGCATTTAATAAATGAATGTTGATTGACTGACTGATCAAAAGGTACCATAGGAGTCATGTGATATAACTCTCACCCAAAGCAAAATATGCTTGAGTACATTTAGTAAGAGGAATTCACAACCTACCAAAGTTGTACATTCCAATTCATTTTAACCCATTACAATACTGTGGCCAGATCAGATAATTTATTATTGTGGTCACTTCTCTGCTTCAAATTCTATCTTACTGATTGGGATTAAAAGCTCCTCCTCTTTGATTATATTAAGTTAAAAAGGTTTTGTACAAATAAAATCAATGCAGAAAACATTAGCAGGGAAACAGTAAACTGGGAAAAATGTACATTCAAGGCTTCTGATAAAAGACCTCATTTCTAAAATAGAGAATTGACTCAAATTTATAAGAATTCAAGCCAATCTCCAATTGATAAATGGTCTAAAGATATGAACAGATTATTTTCAGATGCAGAAATTGAAACCATTTCTAGTTATATGAAAAGGTGCTCTAAATCACTATTGATCCAAGAAATGCAAATTAAGACAACTCTGAAGTACCACTACATACCTCTCAGATTGACTAAGATGACAGGAAAAGATAATGATGAATGTTGGTGGGGGTATCTGAAAACTGGAATACCATTACACTGTTGGTGAAGTTGTAAACTGATTCAACCATTCTGAAGAGCAATTTGGAACTATGCCCAAAGGGCTTTCAAACTGTGCATACCTTTTGATCCAGCAGTGTATAAAGGAAGGAGGGGACCTATATTTGCAAAAATGTTTGTGACAGCCCTTAAAGTGGAAAAAAAAAACTGGAAACTGAGTGGATCCCCATCAGTTGGAGAATGGCTGAATAAATTATGGTATATGAATGTTAGGAAATATTATTGTTCTATAAGAAATGATCATCAGGATGATTTCAAAGAGGCCTGGAGAGACTTACGTGAACTGATGCTAAGTGAAGTAAGTAGAACCAGGAAATCATTGTACACAGCAACAGAAAGATAATACAATGATTAATTCTGATGGATGTGTCTCTTTTCAACAATGAGATGATTCAGGCCAGTTTCAAAGGTCCTGTGATGAAGAGAGTCGTCTGTCCCCAGAGAGAGGACTATGGAGACTGAGTGTAGATCACCACATCATATTTTTACTCTTTTTGTTGTTGTTTGCTTGCATTTTGTTTTCTTCCTCATTTTTTTCCCTTTTTGCACTGATTTTTCTTGAGCAGCATGATAATTGTAGAAATATGTATAGAAGAATTGCACATGTTTAACATATATTGCCTTACTTTCCATCTAGGGGAGAGGGGAAGGAGGAGGGGAAGGGAGAGAAAAATGTGAAACACAGGTTTTGCAAAGGTGAATGTTGACATTTATCCATACATAACTTCTAAAAATTAAAAAAAAAAGATTTAATAAAAAAAGGTCCTTCTCCAATAAAAAAAAAAATACTGTACTGAAATACTCTTGCAAAGACATTCTTGTTAATCTCACATCATGGACTAATGGATGGAGCCTTAGTCTAAAAATCCAGACACCTGGGTCCTATCCTGGCTCTAATTGTACCTATCCATATGACCTATTACTTAACTCTTCTGAGTCTTGATTTCGTCATCTGTAAAATGAGCTGGTTGGACAAGATGATGTCTGAGTGTTCTCCTTGCTCTAATGTTGAATGAGTCTATAAGCCACTTAAATCTCTTGCTCTCTACACAATGAGTCCCTTGAGTGCACTCATGCCAACAAGAACCAACTCTCCTAGGAAAGTAAAAATAAGAGTATTGACTTCAAGGATATGACTCAAGGAGGAGGTAGAAAATGGGTCTTCCCATACACACAGGTGTATTCCCAGATGGCTGTGTACCCAAGTTAAGTCATCCTTTAATCTTCCATTTACATAGACCCAGGTTTTTCCTGGAGGAGAGGGCGCTCTTTAAAAAGAAACAAAAAGAGAAATTATTTTCCAAATGTACTTCTCTGGCACCCAAAATCACAGCCATTTAGCTAATGGCAAAATTATATTAATGAGTTAAATTGATTATATAAATGATATAAATGTATTATATAAATTATTATATTTTAAGAAAACTTTTCCAAAACCTAAGACTCAAGCCTAGACTTCCTGAAAAATCTTTTTTTTTTTTTTTTACTTTTATCAAGGTCAAAGGACTTTTACATTGGCAAAGGACTTAGAAAATAAAATACACACTCTGACAAATCCTGCTAACTTGGAAGTGATTTTGATAGAGGTTCATCTTTTGAGGACCAGACTAAGAAGTAACAATTTTTCTTTAAACTGTATCTCACAGCCTCCAAGAACCCAAGCAATACTTCTCTTTGGCTTATGCCCCTAAGAGATCAAAGAAAAAGTAAAAGGACCTATGTGTACAAATGTGCTTAAAGCAACTCTTTTTGTGGTGACAAAGAATTGGCAACTCAGGGAGATTCATTTTCTGGAGAATGATTAAACAGATTTTGGTATATGAATGTAATGAAATACCATGGTAGAGTAAAAAATGATTAAATGAAAGGGGTAGTTTCAAAGAAACCTGGAAAGACTTGTATAATCTATGGCATAGTCATTCATAGTTGTACAGTGTTAGTGGTACCCATTTATTTCATTTGTCACCAAGATATTGTGGAGTTTCCTAAAACAGTAACCCTAAAATCTTCTTGACAAATTGTACCATAATCCTTGCATTTCAGTCTAACATCTAAATAAGGATGAGAGAATACATATTTTGGTCAAAGATTCTCATACTAAACTAGAAGATTGAAAAAAAAAAAACTCAGACATACACCCTACCCTGTCTGTGAAGTGCCCCCTGAGCAAAATAAGTAAAGAACTGGCTTCATGACCCTTGAAGTGTTACATTCCTCTGAGCTCACATTCACATTTTGTTGTTGTCATTATTGATTGGATCAGACATGATATCATTCAAATAGGGAGCTCCCTGAGAGGAAATTCCATTTACTGTTGCAAACTAATATTTGATCTTCAATGTGTAATCTTGTAATCTTAATATATTGTCTGAAATATTAAATGCCTTTACCCAGGATTATACAACCAGTATATAAAATGCCGATTTTGAACCTAGATCTTCTTGACTTGAAGATTGACCCTCTATCACTATTTTTATTTATTCTTAATATTATACTTCTTCCTTGAAACATCTCAAAAGTTATTGGATTTTCTGTTCTATTTAGCCATGAAGAGGCCATTCAGGCTTTGGTTCCCAACTGATATTTAACTTAATTCAACTGTCCTAGGGACCAACAAGCTTTGTTGGTGTATGACTTTATATCTTCTCCTGATGCTTTGGTGTAGCTTAGAGTTTCTCCCCACATTTAGAAAAAAATACAAGACAGATGAGAAGAGGGAAATTGCATTCCTTAGTTGGAAGAGTTCCTCTTGTTCTTGTCCAAATAACCACAAAATGTAAGCCCCTTTGAGACCATGCTGGTCACGGACTTGGCTTTCACATCGCAATGACCTATTCCTCCAGACATCATCCTACCCAGCAGCCAGTTATCCTTCTTTCCCAGCAACAGTCCACTATATCCACAAAGAGGAAAGGAGAATGGGGGTGGGGAGAGAAGGGCAGCAGATACAACCAAGGCTGAACTGATAGATAGATAAGAAAATAGCTTCACCAGATTCCAAGAAGAGATCCATTCAAAAGAGATTCACTAAGGGCCTACTCTATTCTTTGGCACCAAAATGTTTCTTTTTAAACAACAATATGACACATTATCCTTAGTCTAAACATAGTCAATAACTGCAGTAAATTCTCATGGGACCGGCAGTGGATCTGGAATAAGTACACCTGGGTTGAAATCTAAGCTCTACAACTCTCCAGGTCTATGAGCTCAGACAAACTACTTCCTGTCTTGAAAGTTTGTTTTCTTATCTTTAATAGGTGGGTAAAATATTTATGTTTTATGTTTTCAAAGGTGAATATGAGCAAGTGCTTTATATACCTTAAAGCCATGGAGAAACATCAGTTATTGCGGTTTACAACAGAAAACAAATTGTTTTTAAGGTTAAAGGTAAGATATAAAATTATTCTTCTCTATATTATACCCAGTTTGTCTCAACCCAGCCCATTTGTGGGGTAGTGGAAAGTGATCTGCACAGAAAACTAAGAAATTTCCATTCTTCATCTTGGCTCTGCCCTTGACCAACTGGGAAACATCTTCTGTAATCATTAGTTCCTTCATTTCATACTCATATACATACACAAACATATTTATATGCACATGTATATATTTCTATAGAAAAACATATATATGGGTGTGTGTCTCTTCCTGGGTCACTGAACTTTCATGCAGGAAGGGCTTGCATATGTCAATGAAACTATGAACTATGATGTACAGGTTACGTAAGATACATCATAGTGGACAGGTTCTGACAAAAGGTGATATGCTCGAAAAGAAAATGACTCCAATGTCTTTGCCAAGAAAATCCCATGGACAATATTAAGATTTTCCATGGGATCAAAAATAATTGGACAAAACTAAATAACTGAACAACAATATATTCACATACATATACATATAAATATACCTGTACATATATATATAGATTAAGAGTCTAGTAGAGTAGATAAAAGGCCCACTTTAACATTAGGAAAATATGGCTAGGTAGATATCTCAGTGTCCCAGTCAACCCCCTAAGATTCCATGTTAGAGAACAGTTGTAGACATTCAGTGGCTGAGGAAATTTCCTTGAGGAGATCTCTTTGTACTGAGGAAAACAAGTCAAGACTAACTATAGACTTCATTTTATAAAATACATGTCTGAAATATACTGTTCTACATTTTGTTATTTGATACATGACCCTATGAAGTAGCTGCTATTATTATCTCCATTTACAGGAAACGAGTAATTATTTTTATAACAAATTATTATTTTATTACTTGCAAGTGGATTAGAGAAAAGTTAGACAAATATGCCCTTCTCTATCAAATTACCCTCAAATTAAGATGTGCACACACACAGGCAGCCGCACACACATGCGCACATATTTATTTATTTATTTGTATATTTATTTATTTATTCATCCATTCATTTATTTCTAAAATCTAAGTCAATAAAACTGAGATTTGGCTGCCATGTCTTGAAGAATCCTCCTAGAAAGACAAAGTGGAGACCGAGTCCATCTGCCTGGATCACTTATGAAGCAGCAAGAAGACATTCCTTGAGCTCATTCATTTACTCAATCAATATTTATTAAGTGACTAGTAAGTGCCAGACAATGTGCTAAGTAATAGACATATAAAAATAAACAAAAGTCAGTCCCTACCCTCAAGGAGCTTATAATCTAATGATAAGCTCTACTTATTGCTTTCCTTTGTTCTTGTATAGCTGACAGGAAATCTCAAATCTAAGATGGAACAGAGGCAGTGCCTGCTGAGAAAATTGAGCAACTTTCTAAATGTTTCTGTAGTTTGGTATGAAAAAATGTAGACAAACATACATTACCTAATTTGATCCACACAACTCTGTGAGTTGGTTCAATTATTATCCCCATTTTATAGACAAGAAAACTGAGTGCCAAAAAAGTGAATTAATTTGTCCCTAGACAAAGGAGGAAGAGCTTGAACTCACTGATCTTCAAAGACTCACCCCTCAAAATATTCGATGTGAACAATAATAAATTCCAAGAATCATGGCATCATCACTTGCTGAATTTGTCAAGCCTTGGATTTCAGTATCTTCTTTGTGTATTATCTTAAACATGAGAGGCCTCATACTCCACTAGGATTGGGCTATTGATCAAAGAATTGAGCTGAGAGGACCGGAATATAACCGGGAAGAGGATGTGTCTGTGTAAGTATGTATTGGAATGAAGCCAGAGCCTCTCCAACATAAATGATGGATTATCTGTTTTATATTATCTATTCCTTAGGATCATAGGAACCACAGTTGGAAGGAACACTGAAATTCATCTAATCCAACCCCTCACTTGACGAGAAATTAAGCCCAAGAGAGGTAAGTGACTTTCCCAAGATCACACAGTTAATGAAAAGCAGAACTAGCTCAGGTCCCAGATGCCAAATCTAGAATTCTTTCCACCCCAATTTGCTACTTTCCTTACCTTCCATTATTAGCATAGATAATCATAAGGGTGTGTGTGTGTGTGTGTGTGTGTGTGTGTGTGTGTGTGTTTATTTATTTATCAGCATTTATAGTATGCTATTTTCATTAAATCCTTGTTAAGTGGGTAGGACTAATATTACTGAATAATTTCCATTTCAGAGCTAAGGAAACTGAGCCTAACAGATTCCTATCAAAAAGATCTGCTTCTTGATAAAATTAACCCATTACTTAGAAAGCACATTAATAAGAAATACTTCATCTAATTAACTCTAGTTTTCAGAGTCATTTAGAATAGAGCAAAGAAGTCAAAGAATAATTACAGGGCTAATATTTTTGTAGATAGAGAAAAGGAGGGGAAGGGAATCAGCACACTTGTCATTCCCTGAAAGGATGGGCTACTTCAATAAGAAGGGGTCTGGGATAAAAGAGTAGGAGAAACATCAGGAAATAAGCTAGTGGGATACCAATCAAAGTAGAATTAATCCCTCAATTAACCTCTTCCAGTTTCTAGTTCTGTCTTTATTTCTGGTGCCATAATTGCTAATAAGAATTATTATGATGATAAAAAAAAAAAAACCTTACTTTTAAATAATGCTTTAAAAATGGTTGTGTCATTCCTGTCACTAGAAAGTTTGAAGCTGGTGGTTGATTTGAGATCAGGAGTCATGAATTAAAGCATGTTAAATGGTCCTAGTGTCTGTATTAAGTCTGGAACCATTATGGTGATCCCTTAGTAGTTGTGGCTGGTAGGGAGGGGTATCAGGCTGGCTAAGGAAAGTAAAGCAGGACAGGTGGAAAAACACATAACGGGCTAATGCTCCCATGCCAATCAACTGTAGCCACTACAAGTCCAACCTAGGCAAGATTGATACAACTGAACAACAACAACTTTCTGTCATGTTTGATTCTATATGTTCCCATTTGGGCTTTTCTTTACAAAGGCAATATTGTAGTTTGTCATTTACTTCACCAGCTCATTTTACACATGATGAATTGAGGAAGCAAGGTTAAATGACTTGCCGAGATCACACAGCTAATAAGTGTCTAAGGTCATATCTGAACTCAGAAACATGAGTCTTCCTGACTTCAGGCCCAGAACTCTATCTACTGTGCCACTTAGCTGCCCAAAGATAGAAATACCCATTCTCAAAAAAATAATAAAATAATATTCTATTAAATAATAATAATAAATAAATATTAAATAAAATTTACAAAACAGTGAGCATAGACAAGAAGGAAAGATTTAAAATATTTTACCACATTTGGGGAGCTCTATGTAGGCAACAGACATTTAGAATACAAATTGACCCAACAATTAATCCACAAACATTTATGCAGCATCTCCTTGGCTAGACATTAAAAGCCAAGAAAATTTATATAATAGGCAATCTACAACTCTACTCTATAATTGTGGTGGGAAAAGTATTCAATCCAAAGAGATCAGGCCTTTACTACTAAATTTATATATTAGCTTCATGTGTAAAAAGAATAAATTAGATGAGGTGGCCTTTTCAACTTTAAAAAAAAAAACTATGGTGCTTCAGAATTATTTCAAAGTGCTTTATTTAAAGGGGACCTTATCTAAAGCCAATTTAAATGGGCTCTATTTTGAATGGGCAAAGCTATTTATACACCAACAAATTAAGTGAAGAGCGCAAAGAATTGAAGCATTTAAGAAAATTACAATATCTCTTCTAATCCTTTTTAGAAGCCATCTTTTCTCATCCATAACTGGAATAAGAGTTCACTCTGTAATACACATAAGTAGTCATCCACCCTTTGGTTTAAGCAACTAATGAGAAAGAGCCTATTATCTTTCAAGGCACTTTACTTGTGCTGTGTTTTTCTAATCTTTTTTAAAAATCAGAACATTTTTTCTTCTCTAATCCTGTAAAGCCGCTCTCATTCTATATAATCTTTCAGAAATCATTGATAGTGGTTTAGCAATATCACATCTCCCAGTTTTTTCTGTACCCAGGAAATACTTCATTCACGCCTAGTGACTTGAACTCATCAAGAGCTGCTAGGTGACAATATCCATATTTATTTTGCTTCTTAACTCCTATTAGTTATATTTGTCCAGTCCTTTCCAATCCAAAGAACATTTTCCTTGGCAAAGGAAGCAATAGCAAAATGAAAGTTGGCTGGCTCCAACTTCTCTCCATCATGTTATCTTTATCTTGTATACACTGAGTAGCACACCTTTCCCTTCTTTATTAACCCTCTTTAATATAACTTTTAGAAATTCACTTTATCTTTAGATTCCTTGCCAGACTTAATGTGGTCCATGCTAAGTGATTAATAAATGTCTCTTCATTCCTTCATTTTTAATTTTGATGTTTCTGACATAATTCTTGCCTTTTTGATTTCTAACTTATCTCTATATCCATCTTTTCTTTGTCTTTAAAAATAATCTAAGTTGTTGTGGTTCACTGAATTTCCTGTGTATCCACATTAAAAAAAACTTTCCCTTTCCACCCTCATTGAGATACCCTTTATATGTATAATGTTTTATCCTTGAGAGTTTCCTAGCCCTCTTGAGCTGACTCAACCTAGAAGATTTGGCCATGGGAAATCCTACCTACCATTCCTCTGAATGCTTAGTGATCTGCTCTCTCCAACTAAGCATTGAAAGTCAGATTTAGTAACAATGGAATCCAAGAGACTATAAAATTTTTGGTACAAGTGAAATTTGATTTATTAGCTATTCCTGGAAACAAGTTGGAGTAGGAAATCCTTGTGTTGTACTTTTTTCTTCTTAAGCGGAGATGATCTTGAGAGTGCTCGCAAAGGTTTCATATAACTTGATTTTTCCCTTGGAACTAATAATTGAACATAGACAGAAAGTTAATCCTCTCCCTTTTTAGCTTATGTCTTGCAAACAGGATTGAGATGACTAGAGAGCAGCCTTGGATCAGAGAGAGAAGGAAGTTGATATTGTCACCTCTTCATCCTTATCCTTAGCTAACTTTAAACTATCCTGAATCCCTAAACTTTCCTTATTCCCTTAAAAACCAACTTGAATACACTATTGACCTTCCCATAGACTTACAGGCATTCACAGCATACCCATTTCAAATTTAGTTTATTTCTACCTTTGACATCATACTGACCTGTAGATTTTCACAGGTTCCTCAAAGCTCCTGAATAATAGGATGAATTGGGAAAGTAGGTAAATAGGACACAACCTAAGAGTAAGGCTGTTGTAAGCAAAAGCTTACTGATGAGATATTACTGCACACACAAAGCCATATGTGAACTTTGCATAGCTACTCACCGAGCCTACTTCTTGTTACTGCTTGTTTCTGAAGGATGAGAAGATAAATCTTCACCATAACTTCATCCAAAAAATTCTCATCATTAGCCTGCCAATGCAACTGTACATACTCCAGCTCCATTCTTTATCTCACATCCACCATTACCAACAACCGGCTAAGCCTTCTCCTCCCCCCACCCCAGTCTCAACTGGAATGCTTTAAATACCTTGGAATTGACAACTATGTACAATTTAGACTAGGCCATGAATAAGTCCAGTATTGTCAATTCTCTTGGTCTTCCCTAAGAGCAGGCTGGTGAATGCTTAAGTAGTACAGGTATTTTATACTCAGAGTCTTTCCCAGAGATGATATGGTGGGGAGCCTGGTTTCCTTGGGGTGACTTCATACTCTCAGCATTTCTGCTGAATACTGATGGGGGTGATCTGTGGTATACTATGCTTTCCTCCTTTTTCCCGCCATGGCCTAACCGAGCACACAATGCAATGGTCAGTAGGAGGTCAACTGTCATCCATGGCTGCTGCCAGAGATTCTCCATGTGTTTTCTCTAGCAGAAGACAGATGCCGTGGCTGTGCATATGGGTAGTGGTAATGTGAACTCTCTGGTGCAAAGCAACAGGGAATCCCAGTCTAGGCAAGGCAGGATGAACTTTCCTTCCCGCTCCAGAAATGACAGAGAGACAAATGGCACCCCATTTATTCTGCTGACCAATTCAGGAAGCAATGCCATCTTAGCTGAAAGCTGGAGAACCAGAGAAAGGAAAGAGAAAAGAAGGAAGGAGATGGAGGGAGAAAGAGAAAGAAAGGGGGAGGGAGAGAAAAACAGAAATGCTGAAACAGAGATAAAGACAAAGGGAATGAGAGAGAGGGGGAGAATTAAGAAGGGAAGTAAAGGGAGACAGAAAAAGAAAGATGGAGGGAGGAGGAAAAGTAGCAAGGGAGAAGAAGAGAGAGAAAGAGCGAATTAAAAAGCAAAGAAGAGGGAGAGATACAGAGATAGAGAAAGAGAGAGGATGGAGGGATGGGAAAGAAAGAAGGGAGAAGAAGAGAAAGGGGAGGGGTTAAGAAGGGAAATAGATGGAGAGAGAGAGAGAGAGAGAGAGAGAGAGAGAGAGAACTAAAATACAAAAAGCTGATAACTGACCTTGCTTCTGGAGAACAGATAATGAAATTTCCCTCTCTTCAGCAGAGAGGTGGGAGACTACGGGACAAAATGTTACGTACCTTGTCATGTCTTTTCTTTGCATCATTTGGTTTCGTTTGATTGTTTTGTTTACTAAAAGGAGTCAATTTGGGAAAAGGGAAGGTTTATATCAAGAAGTGAATGTGACATAAGAACAAAATTTATCAGCAAAACTTTTTAAAATTTTTTTTAAAGAAACAAGTTTAAAATATGGTAACATCTTACATATCTGATCAGCAACACCTCATAGAATCTCAGAGTTGGGAGGAACCTTCTGAGATCACCTCGTCTGAACTGGAGCTTGCTAAGAATCTCTTCTACAGTTTCCTCTATAAGCAGCACAAGCACTAATGCTTAAGGATTTACAACAATGGCAAACTTAACACCTTACAAGATGGCCTGTTCTACTTAGACAACTCATTGGGTCAAAAAGTTTTGTTTTATTTTTTTCTTTTCTGCTTCTCTCCTAGTTCAGTCTTCTATGTCCATATAGAAGAAGTCTGATCCCTTTTCAAAAGGGTAGCCCATCAAATATGTAAAAAACAAAACAAAACAAAACAAAACAAAACAAAAAAAAAAAAAAAAACAGGTATCTTTATATGCCTTAAGTTTTTTTCTTATCCAGGCTAAATATCTCTAGTTCCTTAGATGTATTTTCTTAAAGCATGGTCTCCAGTCTTTTCATCATTCTATCCACTTTTCTGCAATTCTGTGTGTGTGTGTGTGTGTGTGTGTGTGTCTCTGTCTCTCTCTTTCTCTCTCTCTCTCTCTCTCTCTCTCTCTCTTTTGCCTTCTTCCCCCCCCCCCTTTTTTACTCTCCATTTTTCTCCCTCTTACACTGTATGGCTGTCTGTCTTTCTCTTACACACATACACACCTGTACATCTGCATAAATTCATCAGGTTATAAGGGAGTACCTTTCTGTTTGCCCCTAACCCTAGATCTTATCTACAAGTTCTTCATAAATTAATCTGATAACTTCCCTTTCATCAAGGGTTCTTTTTTGTTTTGGTTTGGTTTGGTTTTAGAAGTTCTTAATTAAGCCTGAAATCTCACTGTCCATTCCAAATTATGCTTTCACAAACCTTCTGCAGGCTTTCTTCCATGGGTTTGTGTAAATACAATCTCTTATTTTTGTGTTAAAAGATTAAGCAGAAAAATGATAATATTAAAAATTATACTACTACCATTCCCCTATGAATCCCATGTATTCAAGCTGGCCTACAGACTCAGTACTTCAATGAAACCAGGTAACAGGCAGCTAAGAATTTCATTAGCATGGATTACCATGTTTTTGAAAAGTGCCTTGAAAGCTTTTCAGATCTTTGAATGTATTTGGAAAAATAAAATACTATTAACAATAAAAAAAAAGAAAACTTTTCAGTCATTGAACTTCTTCAGTAAAGTTTTTTTTCTTTTTTTTTATTTAATTTTTGTTTTTTAATTTTTGTTCTGGAGATAATAAGATGGCAAGAAATACAGAATTCAGTAAAAGTTAATATAATTCAATGTCAGAGGAAGAAAGATGGTAGATTGGGGGGTGGGGAACAGAAAGACTGAGATAGAGAGATAGAGCCAACTTAATGAAATTGCTGTTCGTTCAGATACCAATAATCAGGGATAGGAAATGGACCTGTTATTTAATTAATATACAGAAATTCCAGGTGAGAAACTCCTTCTACCCATACAGATTGGCACCTTCTCTGCACCTTTTGATCTTGAGAGTTGTCTGGGACCCTGATAGGTCATATCTTGTCCAGAGTAATATATCTATTATATATCAAAGTCAGAATTTGAACTCTGATCTTCTTAGCTTCATGCATTATCTCTAATATCACACTACCTCTCAATGAAGAAGTAAAAAAATATAAAACAAAGTTATTATACTACACTCAAAACAGAAGTATAGACATTGTCAAACTCTTGAAATTAATGGCATAGCATGAAATCATGCCTATTAAGGCCAAGGTTGATTTGTTTGTTTGCTTATTTTTCAGGATTAGACCACTAGCTAGTTTCTTATGACTAGGTAATATAACTTTAACACTGAAGCCCCAAGTCTAACCTCTTCATTTACAGATGAAGTCCCTGATTTTCAGAGAGATTGTGATGATAAAAGTCACATCATCTAAATGATATATTCATATACAAGCCTCCCTAGTATAAGGAGTGCTGGGTCTGGAATCAAAAAGAACTGAGTTCAAATAACACCTTAAGTACTAGCTTTACGATTCTGGGCAAGTTATTTAACTTCTTTTTGCCTCTGATTCCAGTCTAAAATAGGAATGATAATAGTACCAACTTTCCACTCATGTCATGAGAATTAAATGAGGTAATATTTATAAAGTGCTTATCACAGTACCCAGCATATACTAATATTTTATGAATACTACTCATCATCACCATCATAATTATTATTAGATTCAAATCATGGATTGTTTGAGGTATGTTCAACAAAGATTGTTTGCCATTGTTGTTACAGAGGTAACATAATTAGTTCAAATTAAATAGAATTTTTTATTTAAAAAAAAAGAAAAAGAAAAAGATTCAACCATGGATACTCTAGCACTAGATTCAGTGCTCTGTTCTTCCCACTCTTGGGTTCAAGTTCAACATGGCACTGGGAAGGCACTTCTGTCTACTGACATTGAGGATGGAAAAAACACTCCAGCCTCAAGGAAAGGGTTGTCTTGGGACAGGAGTGATTCCCCTTTGTGTGTGTGTGTGTGTGTGTGTGTGTGTGTGTGTGTGTGTGTGATGGCCCCTTTAGCAATCTAGTGAAATCTGCAGAGCCATTCATAAAATGCTGTTTTTAAGGGAATGAAATAAGATGCATAGAATTACAAAGACAACTGATTATTTTTAAATATCATTGTCAAAAGATTCCTATTTTTAAAAGCAAGTACACAGTTCACCCCCCAACCCCCTGCAAAAAGCATTAGACCATTTCTGAGGTGTCCTGGAACCCAGGGATATGGTGATACTTTCACCAGCCTACAGAAACTTTAGAGTACCTGCAGAGGAACACCAGGGCTCATCCTTGTGACTACAGTGATGAAGGCTCAAACCGATGAAGGTATCATAAATATGCCTATCTGTTTTAATAATGTATGCCCCTAATAGAATATAAGCTCCTCAAGACAAGGAATTCTTTTTTTTTGCCTTTGTGTCTCCTGGCAGAGTGCCTGGCACATAGCAGACATTTAATAAATTCTTGCTGAATTGGACTGAATTGGGATATAGGATGAAGAAATTTCACAAGCTACTGGCTTTCTTTTCTCTTACTTCCCAAAGTGCTCTAAAGTCAATGGGCCTGTGGAAACTTGTGTTTGAGTGATACACATTCTATATGATATATATTTATCTAGAGACAATATATATTATACCAATTCATATGCATGCAAGCGTGTATACACACACACACACACACACACACACATCTGTCTTGCAAAAGAGCTCAGCCTATACATAAGGTGTCATTAATTGGCCAGTGGTTTATCCTGAAAAAACCTTGTAGGTCAACAGATGAGATATGACACTGCCCTGGATTATTTTCCTCTCTCCCTCTGTTTCTTAGACATGGTTATTAATATAGATGATGCTAGGAGAGGCTCATGGGCGTCTAGTATTCTACTGCCGATCCTTTTTGGAAAGAGAAGTTGCTCATGGAAAACCTCCCTTTCTGTCCTAAGTCAAGACATTCCTCGGGTGATTGGGGAAAGAGCCCTCTCTCTGTATCCACGCCATTTGGAAGTGATTAACATCGAGATATCCTGACAGAGTGAATGATGCTGAGCCCTCACTCCTGGATCCAAGCAACAAACACACTGGGAGTTCCCCACCCCCCAGCCATTGGCATGAGCTGCTGTACAATCCTCTTGGATCCTGAATTTTAAGACTCGCCTTCCACTTACTGATGTATGGGATCAACTTTAATAGCAAAAATCTGAAAAAAAAAGTTCTGGCATTGGGAAGGCACCTTCTGCCTACTGAAAGCCCTTAGAGGCAAATCCAAGGAAGTCCTGGGAGGGGGTGAGTAGACTGACAGCTCATATTTCTATTTCTAGTCTAGGATGTTGAGTATGACCCATCCTTGTCTCTTCCACCTCTTAGAAGAATGCAACAATAACAATGCTTCTTCCACCTTCTCAAGACCCCACTTGGTTCTCCTAGCTATGAAACACCCATTCCAGAAAAAAAAAAAAAAACTCTGCAGACGATTGTTGGTAATTCTGAATTCACCTCCCCTTGTATTGTACCTAACACCTTTCCCACATGAGAACAGTGTGCCTGACATCACCAGAATCTTAAAAACCAGTTCACTGATCTTCTTTCTTCACTTCCCAAACACGTAACTGTTAGGTCCCCAAGCCCTGTGGAGAAGGGGCCAACATGTGCTGATGATTAAGAACAACTAACAGGCTCAGATGAACATAAAGCAGAAGAAATATACTCAAGCCACGATCCAGAAGCATTGTCATAATGCTGAGAAGGGGTTAAGCCAAAGAGTATACCAGATTTAATAAACCACAAAGCAGTACAAAGGGGCAGTGATCAAAGACAATTTGTCTCATAAAGTAAGGTGTCTTTTCACAGAAGGTTATATCTCCTCCAAATTCAGTTGAATCTGCCCAATCAAAGCAATGATCACCTCTTTTCTCTCCAAGTTCGGAGAAAAAAAATGGTCCCTGCCTATTGACCCAGATAGTTGACTGTCACTGTTATAAGGTAAGAAGATTCTATCCCTGATATGACCTTGGAAAACTCATCGATAAAATACCAGGATTGGATTAAATGATCTCCAAGATCTCTTCCATTTCTCATATTTTATGTGACTTTAATTTTCCTTAAATCTTGGAGAAGTCAGTTCTGACCTGTCACAGAGGAGAATCCCAGGTCTGAAGATGATCTTTCAAGGTCATATAATAAAATAGTTCTGGGGGAAGAGGGAAAGGGACAAAGAGTGAGTTAAGGATGTATAGCTAATCATTATTCTCCTTACTCTCCAATCCTATTTTATATCTCTTTTATAAGAAAATGTGGCTTATTCAGGTGAATGATAAGAAAGGTGAGGGAGACTTTTCTGGCAAAAGTGACAGATATTTTAGCACAAGTTTAACAGTTGTTAAGTTTAAAGAGTTTCACTTGAGTGATAAGAACTTTGGTTCTTGAACTATGAAATGTTCAACTTTCCTCTTTCCATACAACCAGGCATTCTAGTTATAGAAAGTGACTATTATATGGCCAGGGAACAAATAAATACTTTTTGAATAAGATTATTTCTTTAGAGAATCTCTTATCATGATGTCACCAAAGCAGCAAAAGACAAAAAAAAATGGTCTTAACTTGGGGTCCACAGACTCTCAAGAGATCCATGTATAAATTTCAAAGTATCTAAACGGGAATAAAATTCCTTTTTTTCACTAACCCCTACCTAAAATTTAACATTCCCTTCCATTAGTTAAAAATATAATTCTGAGGAGGCCATGGGCTTCATCAGCCTGCCAAAGGGATCTGATCAAACATACATGCAGACACACACACACACACACACACATGCACACACATTCACACAAATGTAAGAACTGCTAATTTAGTCTAGAGACTTTATCATGATTAAATTTGCTGTAATGAGATTTCGGCTCCCTTGCAAATGTATAGTGTACCTATGCTCATCCTCACTTTGCCACACTCTCGCTGAATTCCCAGTCTCTAAGCTTTGTTCATTTATATGCTTTCTATACTATTTCTATATGCTCTTGAATATTTTATTCATTTATACTAGTTATTAGGTTGAGTTCCCATCCTACCTCCATCTCCACCTGTGAAAATCAGACTATTCTTCAAGATCTTACACAAATGCTACCTCCTCTGTGAAGTCTTCCAGGACCACCCCACCTTTCAATCCCAATTTTTTTAGAATTTATGTAATATTTCATTCATTTTATTTCTTTATGAATATTATTTAGTTGCTTACTCATCTACAATGTTTCTGAAGCATCACAAAAGATTGAAGGAAAATACAAGATTCAGAGTCATGGTACTAAGGTCATTAATAATAACATATTTATAAAGCATTTTAAAATTTATAAAATACCTTCCTCATTAACAGCTAGTCTGGTACTTCTAACTTAAGCAGATAAGGAAACTGAGACTCAGAAAGATAATTCTTAGGGCCAGGAATGAAACGAAGTCCTCTGACTCTGATGAAAGAAGAAAATAAGCAATTATTAGCCACCTACAATATGGAAGGCACTTTGCAAAGGGCTTGACAAATAGTATTTTCTTCACTCCTTAAAACAATCTGAGAATTAGGTATGATTATTATGCCCATTTTACAACTGTGGAAACAGAGGCAGATAGAAATTAAGTGATTTATCCATAGTCATACAGCCAGCAAGTGTCAGAGGCTGGATTTGAACTCAAATCTTCCTGACTTTGGGCCCATAGCTCTATCTACTGAGCTGCTTCTGCTAAGTCTAGCATTCTTTCCACCCTATAAGTCATGTACTAGTTATATGACTTTGGAAAAATCATAAATTTCCATGTAGCTCTGTGAACTATGGTTCTATTTTGCATAATAATTAAACTTATAAAGCCACAATCCCTCTTATTTATCTGTGTTTCTCAGCACCTGGACAGTCCATTATTAAGGGTTTATTAAATGCTTATTGAGCTGAATTACCATATTTCATGGTAGAGATATTGTTACTGATTTCCCATGATGGGTTAGTATAAAGAGGACAAAATCCAGGAGTATGTTTTCTCTCAAAGAGAGCCCAAACCGAGATTTGGTTCAAGTCACTGATAAGTAAAGGGAGATTTCTATCATCTTACAATGAAAGAGCTCCCAGAATCTTCTAGCTGCTACATTTTTTAAAACGATCTATAGTTCACATGAAGGATACTGTGTTCTTGGGATTCCATTATATACCGAGGAATGAAATCCATTAGATAATCACAAAATAACAAATTTAGGACTAGGAACAAATGTTATGGACCATCAGACAAGCTTTCTCACTTTACAAACAAAAACTAAGACTCAGGGAAGTTATTTTCCAAAGATCATAAAAGTAACTATGATCAAAGCAACATTGGAACCCCAAACCAGCTCTCTTTCCACTGCACTATGCAAATTCCCACTTAGGAATCTTTTGATCATCATCACCAACCATCAATACTAATATTTTTAAAGGTTCTGGGATCCCTTGAGACTTATCTTGGCTAATTATATGCTGCTTCTACAATGGCCAGAGTAAATCTTATCTACTCATCTGAATGTCCCTGGAAATGTGTGTTCTGTACAACTATACAACAGCAGACAGGACCAAAGTGATAAATACCTGCTCTGAAGTTCCTAATGATGTGAAAAAGTATCTCCTGTGTGCCAAGAACCAATCCTAGCCCAGTCACCCTCATGTTACATTCTCAATGTCATGTGAATGAGCCTAAAGCATAAATGCACTAAAGTGGACTCTTAAAAACATCTGGCCAGTTTCCCAAATCCAATCTGGCTCAATCCTGACCCTCACCGGGAAGAGAAACTGCCCCTTGGGAGCCCATGTACTGCAGTCAAAAAGCTAAGAGCCCACCTATCATCACCTAAGAAAAGTTCAGAATTAAAATGTTAAAATTATAGAAACGTCCTGGAGACCCCATTGAGTGGAGTTCCATATTACTTTGGAAGTTATAGGATACATGAATCAGTGGCTAGCCAAAACCCAAAGGATCACATTAAAAGCCTTGGCTGCATTCTATGGTATCTTTGACCTTTGCCTTTATATTTAGGGGAAGGGAAAGAACATTAAATCTTGGGTCAGAGAACCTGGATTTGAATTCCAGTTGTACTTTCTACCTTTATAACATAGGGTATTTTGCCATCTATGAAATGAGGGATTGAAATAAAATCTAACCCAGCTATAAATCCTATGACATTTTGAAATCAAGAAACCTATGTTCTATATTTAACATGTATTGGCTTGCCTGCCTCTAGGAGAGAGGGAAGGAGGAGGAAATTTGGAACACAAGGTTTTACAAAGGGTCAGTGTTGAAAAATTACCCATGTATATGATTTGTAAATAAAAAGCTTTAATTAAAAAAAGGAAAAGAAAAGAAAGCTATGCTCTAATCAAAGATTTGCCATGATCTTGCTGTATGATAGGAAGTTTGAGTATGTGATTTCTAAGATCCTACTAGTTTAAAGATTGAGAGTTTCAAGTTTGAATGATAAAACTTAGAGCTAGAAGGGATATTATAAGTCATTTAGATTGATGCTCCCCTTTTACCGATGAAGAAGATGAGAACTGGAGATTTGCCAAAGAATGTAAAGATAGGGATGGAACAGAAATTTGAACTGGATACTCTGATTTTAAATTCAATGCTCTTTCCAGTATGCCATGCTTCCTCGTCAATACAATTCGAAAATAATATTATTCAATCCAAATCAATACATAAATTTTAAGTGCAAGGCACTACCGTAGGCATTGAGAATGACAAGACAAAAGTGGTTTTAGAATTTACATTTTAATGTCCCCTCAGAGCCTTCATATAGGTATTGAAACCTGTTCCAATCCATAGCTCTTATAGTAAAGATAAAAGGGAGAAAAAGGATCCATGTATCAACTTTGAGATCAGGGCCAGCCTTAAATATCTGAATAACTCCAAGAATGAGGAGAAAGACTGAAATCTTCAACATTCTCACCTTCACAAAGTAGGAGGGAGGAGAGCTTAGAAAGGGATAAAGCAGGGAGAAGGAAGATGGCTGTTCTCAGAAGTTCAGATTTAGCTGGAACTTTAGTGTCTCTCCCATAGTGATTCTGAGAATTCTCCTATGGGAAGCAGTTCAAGTCAAAAATAATCCTCATAATGACTGAAAATCCTCTAAGTAAACTTTAGGACCTTCAAAAAATATTAATCATTTGTACCTTGCTTCTCTAAGAGTAAGCATCTTCTTATCTAGTGCCATATTTTTCATTCATTCATTCATTCAAATAAGATAATATTTCTAAAGAATTTTTGCAAATCTTAAAGTGCATATAATTTATAGTTATCATTAATTTATTCATTCCAGAAATATATATTAACTATCTGTTAAGTATAACATATTGGGCTAGAGACTGACAGAAATACACAGATCTCAACAAGATATAGTCCCTGTCTTCAAGTACATTATTGCCTCTTAGAAAACAGATTATCTATCTACCTACCTGTATGTATATGTATATATATATATATATATACATATGTGTATATATATGTGATATATACACAAATATACATATAATTTATAAAAATATAAGTATATAAAAAGAGATATGCATAAGACCATAAAATTTTGGAGGAGAGAAAAATCATTTCTGAGTGGTTGGATCACTATAAAAGGGGTTGTATTTTAACTGATCTTTGAAAAAGAGGTAGGATTTCAATAAGTAGAGATAGAGAAAGAATAGTATTCTGTGCATGAAGAAAAGTATATAAAAAGGTGAAGGAGCTAGAAAGGGTGAAATGTGTTGGAACATAGCAGGGAGTTCAATTTGGCTAGAATATAACAATTGAAGGAATAAAATGGGAACTGAGGTTTATAAGGTTAGGGTAAGGCCAGATTGTAGAGGGTCTTGAATGCTACACACTCTTGACTGTAGACTTTATATAGAAGACAATAGGAAGGGGAGAATCATTGAAAACTTTTGATCAGTAGAATGATGTGATCAGATCTGTATATTAGAAAGACTGATTGAGGGGAAGCTAGATGATACAGTGAACAGAGTGCCAGCCCTAATGTCAGGAGGACCTGAGTTCAAATCTGATCTAAGACAGTTAATATTTCCTAGCTGTGTGACCCTGGGCAAGTTGTATAACTCCAATTGCCTCAGGGGGAAAAAAGACTGATTCTACATCACAGTATAAGATAAATTGGGAGAGGGGAAAACTAACAGGTAGAAAACTGGCTTTAAAGCTAATTAATGAGGTTCTATAATGAATAAAGTATTTTAAGCATACTAGTACACACAGGTTAGACTGGTCCTCTCAGCTTAGGAGAAAAGGGGACTTGTAGAACAATTTCACTCCCATCCAATTGGAGTGATAGATGAATGCATTAGTACAGAATCCTCTGATGCCAAAAGAATTTTATCAACTCTTATATTTATTTTTATTTTTTGTTGTTTGTCCTTCATTCTTGAAGAGGACCATGACTCCAAGAAGATGATATCATGGCATGCAAATGAGTTGGATTTGAATGAAGGAGGGTTATACAAAGTTCTCACTTTTTCCTACAGAGTTATCTGGGTTCAGTGACAGGATATAAATCAGAATGACTCACCAATTCATGGTAGGCATATTCAATGGTAGCCTAGGATGTATTTATCTTTGATGGGTACTTTTGTAAAAGACTCTGACTCCCTTTGTCTATTCCACTATCAAATCTCATAGAACCTGTTCACCCTTGGCCATTCTTTATCAGGACAATCTGAGAAGAATCAAATTTCTGAGTTATAGTTACATGTGTAGCTTTATTTAGCCAATCCAAACCCATATTCTTATCTAAGCTATTAGTGAGGAAGATGCATGTCTCCTTATATCATTTTTGCACAAGTAAAAGTTCTACCAGTGGTCTGTCTACTATTAATAAACATTGTAGTTAGATTAGAGCTGGGAATGACTGTTTCTCTTTTTTGAGATCTAAAACTGGACTAATATAAGCACTGAGGTTATTATCTTTAGAAAGTGTAGCTATTTCTCTATTAGTTAATTATTAGCCATCATTTGCTTTTTTGGCCAAGGAAAGTCACAGGGCAGCCACTTGACCAAAGCTTCAGTTGCCATTTTCCATTATACTTTAGGACTAATTTAGCCTTGGAACATTTCTAGGCTTGAAATATTGACATATCCCACAAATGCCAGTGAAAGAATTCTAAAGATTTTGGAATCTTCAGAAAAAAGATGAGTGGATAAACCTTTGGAGCCAAATTGAGGAAATGAAGCATATTTTTACAAGTTTTTACACAAATTTTCATACCTAAATAATTTCATATTTTAGCTGAAAAATATGGATTCCATACTATAAAAATTCTGTCATGAAAACCCTATGTATATCGAATTTGGGTTCCACAGAACATAATTTGGGCCACACTGCCTTCGGAATATAACACTGACTGGGTGGCCCAAAGGGAGGTGGCTGGTAGTTATACTGAAGATGGCAAAGGCCCAACTCCAACTTTGTTGCCAAGTTAAGGAGAGTTAACAGCAAACAGACAGAGGCAAGAAAGGCAGCTCCCTAAGGAAGGCAGCAAACATCTCCACAAGCCAACGCCTCCATGTGAAATAACACAGTCCTCCCAGCAAGCTGTAAGAGCAGGGCCATGAGTATGGTAGAAATCACCATGGGCAAAAACTATGAACATTAGAACAGAGTATTACTTCGGTATTTTGGATGAAGACCCATTAGTGGGCCAAAGAAATATCTCTCAAACTTCAAAAAATTCATACACCAACTTCCCAGCAGACCTCAGGAAGATCTCAGGAAACCAATTCTCTATTTTGAAGTGAATCATTGTCTAAATGTCTTTTGTTTCAAGACTAAGATTTTGGCTATGACCCCTGTTTTTAGAATTTGGCATATCACTGGACATTTTGAAAAACTGACAAAAGAGCAAGCCATTTAACTTTGATGGGGCTTAGTTTTCCCATCTCAAAGATCTGTTCTGTTCTAAATCTATTATTATCTTTAAAATTATAGCTGAGATGTGATCTCCATCATAGGAGTTCTCACATACATCAAAGGAGCTCTTATATTAATTCAGTAGTATTTGATTTTTTTTTTTGCTGAGGCAATTGGGATTAAGTGACTTGCTGAGGGTCACACAGCTGGGAAGTGTTAAGTGTCTGAGGCCAGATTTGAACTCAGGTTCTCCTGACTTCAGGGCTGATACTCTATCCACTGCACCACCTAGCTGCCTATCAGCATCAATTTAATGTTATAATCACTAAGCTGCTACTTTTTCTCCCTTTTTCCATTCCAATCATTCAATCAACATTTATTAAGCTCTTACGATACAAAGACAAAAGTGCAATAGTCTTTGTCTTTACGAAGCCTAAATTCAATTGGAGGAGGAGAGACTATGAGAAAAGAGAGGAGGGAAGGGAGATAGGGAGGAAGGAAGAGAGAGGGGGGAGGGAAAGATGGAAGGAAGAAGGAAAAGAGGGAGGAGGAGAGATTCATGATATATTCATGATAATTACATGGTAGATGGAAGAGAGGGAGACACTAGCAGCTGAAGGATTTGGTAGTTAATTTGACCTTTGAAAGAAATTAGGGATTCCAAAAAGTGGACGAAAGAGAGAAGTCCAGGTCTGGTAGACAGCAAAATCATAGAGATAGACCATGGCATGTCTTTATGTTAGGAACAGAAAGAAGGCTAGTTTGGATTGATCAGAGAGTAAGGGGAGAGGATAGTTCTGGATTTCAACCTTCTATCTTTTAAACAAATGTTTCCAAATATCCAATGGTATATTTTATCCCCTCACTGGGTCCTACTCACATCTTTCTTTCCCCCTCTTGCTCTATCCCTCCCTGTTCTCTCTCCTGTCACCTTGTTCAGCAAGTGTCATGTTTACTTGCTAAACCATAACCCCTGGACTCCCACATTCTAGTGGAATTTCACAGTTGGTCAGTGCTAGCCACAGTTCCTCATTGGTCCTCCCCTATCTGACCATTCCCATCTTTTCTCTGGTTCCCTCCACATTTCCTAAGCAATACTCTCTTGCTTCCCTCTCCTCTAATCCTCTCAATAAGCATATAAAAGGAAATCTCTTTCTCTTCCTATATTTTGCAAGGATTGAGTGGACATGAGCTTGTTTTCTATGCCCTGAACATACATGTGCTACCTGTTCACAATAAAGTGTCCAAGTTATGGTTCCATGATTGGAGTGCAATGGAAAACTCAAAGCCCAAGAGTTCAAATAATCCAATTCTTTGATAAAAATATATTTTCCATAGTCTCCAGGTAAAGGCAGTAGCCAGAGAATCTAGACTGCACAGTAGATAGAGTGCTGGGTTGAAATCAGGATGGTTTATCTTCAGAGTTCAAATTCAAACTCAGATATTTATTAACTGTGTAACCCTGGACAGGTCATTTAATTCTGTTTGCCTCAATTTCCTCATTTGTAAAATGAGGTGGAGAAGGAACTCCAGTTTCACTGCAAAGAAAACCCCAAATGGAGTTTCAAAGAGTCAGACATGACTGAACAACATCAAAAAAGGCAGTACCCAAGGCAATAAAAGCAACCTACAGAAACATAGAAGCAGATTTTTTAAAAATCTTGTCTTGAATATTAAAGCAGTTGGGAAGGAAGTTCCCTAGGTTTTCTTGAGCTCCTCTTCCAAAGTACTAAACTAGTCCAATAAATTCCTTTCCAAAAGGCCCATGTGGTCCAAGGTCAATCTGTCCAGGGGCAAAGTTCACTCAAACTGTCCCCTGTTTTCTCTATGGTCTCAGGTCATGGTGGCATTGGTGCTGTAAAAGTGTAGGGATTAATTCAAACTACCTCGTAGCACTAATGTCTTGGCCTGCAATAAGGCTGGTTCAAACCCTAGACCAACTTTCTAAGTATATGGAAGTCTTTGTGTTGATATTGTTAGTTGATATTGTTAGCTACCCACTGTCAATGTCAGTTTTGAAGTAAAACACCTGGAGTTGATTAGCACTGAGTAGTTAGGAAGAAATATAACAAGGGTGCAGAGCATCCCAGATGCAGTTCCCCATTGCTTTCTCAGTAAAAAGGTTAAAATCCCCTACCTGTGGTTAATGAACCAGTGAAGTGAGAATTAGCCAGCTCATTTTGTATTGTTGTCCTTAAACCAATCCCATCAGACTAAATCCTACTTACCCCATCTCCTTCAAGAGAGATTTTTTGTCAGACTAAAGAGCAGCTGTTGCTCACGCATAGAATTTTTTTCTCATAGGTAAGCTCATTCATGACAGCATGGTGTCTAGCAACCTATAATCAGCATGGTGTCCTAGATTATAAAGCAAGTAAAGGTAGTGTTTGGAGACCTCATATCTCTCCTTTTAACCTCTTGTTCCTGTTACCCTCTACATATCATTTCTCCTGTCTCTTTTCTTCACCTTGCTACTATCCTACGTTCAATTTTTATACAGTCTTCCTTTGATTCCTAGTCACTGAAACCTAACAATGTGTGTAATGCATTTGGTAGGGGTTAGAGTTAAAGGCCTGAGAAGATGCCCCAATACCTCAAGGTACCTTAGAACTTTGCTGCTGTTGTTTTGCAATCCTGTCCAGCTCTTCCTCATTTTACAAATAAGAAACTGAAGCAAAGTTAGGTGATTTGCCCAGGATCCCACAGCTAATACATGGTCAAATTTGAACTAATAAAGGTGAGGCTTCCTGATTTCATGCCCATTGTACTGTTCACTGTACCACCTAGTTACCCCTAGAATCCTGAGGAGCAGCAGGAGTAGCTGACCTGGCTCTGGGAGAATAAGGCAGAACATCCTCCTATTGATGGGAAATCTCATAAACAAAGACAAGGAAAAAATCTACATTCAAAGATCTTACATTGAAATGGGGGAGACAATGAACATATATATATATGCAACAAAGTGAATAAATACAAATACAAATACATACAAAATAGTTAAATATTAAGGTGGTTTGGGAGGGGTGACACACTAGAAATTAGAAGGGGGCTCTAGAAATCAGAATAGTCTTCATCCCAAAAAATGGGGGTGTCAGAGTAGTATCTTAAAGGAAGAGAGATTTTATGATAATTCTCTGGTCAATGCAAATGTAGAAAGACTAGAGATATACAGGGAAGAATGGAGGCAAGGCCAATTTGGCTAGACCCAAAGTCTACGTTTTGACACAATGAGGATTCAAAGTAAGACTTAAATGGAAGGTATGGGACTGCAATATTACTTTTTACAGATGAGAAAAATTGTGATTTGGAGAATTTACAGGATTTTTTTCATAGTCATTTAGCCAGTAGGTTGCAGAGTGGGGACCAGAAATCAATTTTGATTTCAAGTCCAGAGCTTTATTTATGTACCATGTTGCCTCTCCCTTGTGAAAACAAGACTAAATAGGGGAGCCTGGGCTATGTCTTTATGCCACTAAATGAGAGAAGACCATGAAATGGTAACTGATAGAGGTTCAACAAATTATCTCCATTTTTCCTTCCAAGTTTCTGTCCTTTATGGAGCCTATGGGTGTGGAAGTCTGGATATAACATCAGATTTTATTGAAGATTTGGTTCATTGTCCTTAATATGTTTTTGAAAAAATTATTTGTTATAAGGGATGGCCCTTTAGAAGGAGAAAGATGGTGTGATATATTGGGATTTATTGGTGAAGTAAAAATAAATAATAGTTTACCGATTAAAGAAATGTTTGTTGAATTTAATTTAATAATTATTTGTTAAATTTATTCATTATACTTTGTAGAAGGCACTTGTATCAAAATGTCCTGTACTTAGTAGGTATGCAATATAGCATAAATTGATATGTAAGTTTGTTTTTCTCTTCTCTTTGTCATAGAACACTCTGGTTTAGACTTCAAACATTTCTTTGGACTCTTGTATTTGTCCTCAGTGCCTTAGGGTAAAGTAAGGCAAGGAAAGGAGTACTAGAAACTTCCAATATGTTTGTTAAAGGTCTGAACTTTAAATCTGGGAAAACCTGCATTCAGAGTCCATCTCGCCACTTATTGGTTATATGGTCACTGGAAAGTCATTTAAAAATGTCTCATTTTTTATTTCTTTATCTGAATTTGGGGATAATTGCCTACGTCAATGTCATTGTGGGGAAGAAATGAGAAAATGTATGTATCTTGCTTTGATAAATGATATACAAATGTCATCTATTATTACTTTTCCCTTTACTTTTAAAGTTGGGTTGATATGCAAATTATCTGAAATTGCATTTAGAACCCACCAAATTATTTGCTACACCTGGATGTGGTTCTCTGAAAAATCTTAATGGAGACCACTGCAAAGGAGGCCAGAGGAATGGATGCAATTATTTGTGTGACCTTCAGCAAATCACCCTCTCTGGGTCTCAGTTTCCTAATCTACAAAAATAAGGTCTCCAAGGTTCCCTCCCATTTAAAATCCTATGCTTTTATCTAAATCTCTGACCTCTTTACTCTTCCTTCCTTCTAGGTTAATTAAAAATTAGATCTTAAAAAATAAGAAAATAAGAATTCCCATTTTAATGAAAATAATAAAGCACCTCAATGCTAAAATGACCCCAGATCTGAAGGACGAAATGTGGACTTAGAACTCTAGCCAGGGTGTCATTAAGCAAATACAGGTCAACACACAACTAAAACCCAATGGAACATAGGTATGCCCCAAAACACTGCAGTATGATAATGCTGAGGGATGAAGCCATTCTCCTTGGGGCTTCCTGCCCAGCAGGTTTCTGCAAACTATTATCTAATTTGATTCCCTCATTGCATTACTTGAGGATTTAAAACACATCACCTTCAGCTGAAATAGGTTCTGGTAAATTTCTTGAGAGCTTTCTTGGATCACACGTCATCTTCTGGGGTCAAGGTCAACAATGCATTTATGGCATGGCATTTATCCACTCAGTAATTCATTCCCTGGCAACCTATTTTATTTATGTTCTATAAATTCAGGAAGCAATTAATAGTTGCCACAAAAGCAATGTATCTTGGGGCACTTTTCTCCATGAACCTATGAGGGAAAGCACCTCTTCCTTCAAGGAAGAGAAAAACATCATGTGGATCAGAAAGAGAGACAAGAGCTAACTATTTGTGGGAAAGTACAAATTCAGTATGATAAAATGGATAGAAACCTAAATGTAATTTGAGATTAAATGAGTAATAATAGTGGTTCAGACTTTGTGTTTTAAAGTGTACAAAGAACTTTATAAATATCTAATTTTATCCTCATAACAACCCTGGGAGGGAGGTTTTATTACTAACCCCATTTTACAGAAGGAAAAACTTAGGCAGACAGTTACATGAAGGAAGGTAATATGTGCATTAAGAGTCTAAAGCAGGCAAATTTGTTTTTTCCTGACTTCAGGCCCAGGGCTCCGTGCACTACATTAAGAGAACCAGAGGATTGAGAATGAGGCAGGGGATGGTAGCCCTGCTGTACTCTGCTGTGAGTAGACATTTCACATCTGGAGTCCTATGCTCACTTCTGTGTGTGTGTGTGTGTGTGTGTGTATATGGAAGATTAACAATAAATTCAAAATTCAAAGGGGGTTAGGGAGAAGAGCAAAATGGCACATTGGATAGAACTCTGGCCATAGAGTCAGGAGGACCTGAGTTCAAATCCAGCCTCAGTTACTACTTGTGTGACCCTGGGGAAGTCACTTAATATTGTTTTCTTCAGTTTCCTTATCTGTAAAATGAGTTGGAAAAGGAAATGGCAAACTATTCCAATATTAGCCAAGATAGCCCCCCAAAAGTCAGATGCTACAGAAAAACATCTAAACAACAAGTAATAAACTGATGATGATCAAGGTCCTAGAGAACATGCCCTAACAGAAGTGAGGATGTTTATTTAGCTTGGACAAGATATTGAATGGGATCATGATATCTGTCTTTAGTTATTGAAGGTCTACAAGCATCTGAAAGATTGAGAAGGACTGTGATTGTCCTGGTAGGACCTAGAAGACAGAACTAGGATTAATTCATGAAAATCTTCAAATTAGCAAGTTTAGTTTAATATAAGGAAGAAGTGCTTATAGCTCTCTTAGAGTGAGACAGCTGCCCCCAAAAGGCATGACTTTTCTCTTCCTTGGGACTGTTCAAGGAAAAGCTAGATAATGGGGTGGGGTAGTAGGGAGACATTTAATCTGAAGTATGGCATATATAGCAGGGATAAAGAAAGAGACAGAGACAGAAAGAGAGAATGAAAGAGAGAGAGAGACAGAAACAAAAAGATAGACAAGACAGAAAGAGAGAGACACCGAGAGAAACAGAGACAGAGACAAAGACAGAGACAGCCAGAGACAGAGAGACAGAAAGAGAGACAGAGAAAGAATAGCACCAAATAAGGGATGGCCTTGAATACCAGGTTAAGGAGATTTAAATATTTTTGTAAGGCATTAGAAAGCTATTCATAAATGGATTTGGAGCAAAAAGAGTGATGTAGTCAGATCTTCGAATAAAGAAGACCCAAGTGACAGAAATATGAAGAAGGATGGATTAGAGAGGGAATAAAGTGGTAGTGATAAGCCATGTTAGGAGACCATGGCAATAGTCGAGTGACAAATGAGTCTTACTTGCAGAATTCTGGCTCTGGAGGCTGCAAGGACCAGTTGATATTTTCTTCTGCAATCTGCAAACATGACAGAATGGCCCAGGCATCCTAGTGATATGTGACAGTAGCCAACAGAAAAGAAACCTAATATTCGATGAATAATTCCAGTAGAACAGGAGGCCAGCCCACCAGGAGTTCAGCCACCTGCCAATAACAGCCAAGATAAGTTCCTGACTAAATAGTTCAATTTTCTGACATGTGAGTAAGGTAGCCTAGATGACTTCTGAAATCCTTGCTACTTCTAACATTCTATGAGCCTACCATGTTTGCCTACCTGTCCTATCAACCATAGAATAGTGAGAGTTATGGCAAATTCCCATTCTGAAGTCACCATTCTTACTTCTTTGGATGTTCATTTTTGTTTTTTTTTTTTTTTATTATTATTTTATTACATACTTCCCACAAGAGAGTTGTAGTCCACATTTATTTTTTTAAAGTTAAAATGACTGAAAGGTAATTTTGTTTTGATTTTTTTGAAGCTTTTGTGACTAAATATACTCACAAACATCATCAGAATAAACTGAAACCACATCAGAGAATTACTTTTGGGAGGCAATAAACCTGTTGAAATATAAACCAGAAAAGATGGTTGCAACTGGCATTTATATTTTTCCCATTTCCTTTCCCCCCCTATTTTTATTATTCTTTTATTTTATTATCATTTTGTTTTATTTGTTTTTCATATATTTTTAATTTTTATTTCACCTCATTTTTATTGTTTATATAGTCTAATTATATCATATTTATAAAATGTAAATAATTAGTCAATTAACTGCATGGTTGAAAGGTTAAATAACTGACTTAAGACTTGTGAGACTCAAGAATATTTGTGCTTAATTACTAATGTCTTCCTGCATCAGGAGATAGTGGCTTACTGCCTGCTAGAAGTCCTAAAATGAAGGCCTGAGCTGTTGTAAGGAAAATTCCTGTTCAAATACCTACAGACTAATTAACTATCCCTTTTCCAATTATTCTCTCTTCCTTGGGTTGTTAGGACAAGTCTCTCCTGATCATCCCCCTACTTGTTGAGCTGTTCTTCAGTATTCTTTGCTTGATCCATGATGTACCAGCTATGAGTAAGGATATCCCAAGACTCTGTTCTGGACCCTTTTCTCTCCTCTCTCCAAATCTTCTCTCAGTGATATCATTAAACCCCAAGGATTCAACTTTGTCTCCATGAAAATGATTTCCAAATCTATAATTCAATCCTAGTCTACTTCTGAATATAATCATGAAGCACCAAGTAGAAGTTATCCCAACTCAGTATTTTTCCAGCATCTCAAACTCAACATTTTGCAAATAGAAACTGATTCTTCCTCTTATTTCCATCAAAAAAAAAAAAAAAAAACCTTTTCTCTCTTTCCTCATTTCTGTTTCTGTTGCTTCCATAATCCTTCCAGTCCTTCACTTCTTTTAGTTTCATAGTCTAAATACAGTCCATTTAATTCAAGTCAATAAACATTTATTAAACACCAAATATATACATATATACACATGCACACATTCATACATCAGTGTAGGTATGTGCTTATATGTATACCTATATATGCATACATGTATACATATATTTAATATAAATATATGTATACATGTATGTATGTATGTAATGCATTGTTATGTGTTTCAATACAAAGACAAAGTCCATGAATCTAAGTATTTACTTAGTACTCATAGTGAGCCCACCACAGTCTTAACTGTCACTAAGGTGAAGGAGGCTTAATTATACAAATGCTTTGAAAAAAGATCTAAAGGTTTTAGTGAACTGCATAATCAGTACAAGTTAGCAGCAGAACATGGCAATCAAAAAAGTTAATTCAGCCTTAACCTGAATTAAGAGGAAGTATAGCTTCCAGGTAGAGGAAGGTAAGAGTCTACTGTGCACTGGAAGGGGAAGGGAACAAGCATTTGTGTAGTACCTGGTTTGTGTTAGGCACTGTGCTAATTAGCACCTTTACAAATATTACCTCATTTGATGCTCAAAACAATCCTGCGAAGTAGGTGCTATTCTCACCCCCACACCTAAGAAAACTAAGACAAACAGAAATGAAGTGACTTGCTTATGGTCACATAATTAGTACGTACCTGAGGTTAGATTTGAATTCAGGGCTTCTTAACTCTAGACCAGCACTCCATCCACTGTACCATCAGCTGCTCTCATGAGTGCTCTGGCTTCTTCAAACCTCACTTCTGTGCATCAAAGTTTAAGAAGAACATTGAAAAGCTGAAGAATATATGGAGGGCAACCAGGATGGTGAGGTAGCTGGGTAGCACAGTGGATAGAGCCCTGGGCCTGGAGTCAGGAAGGCCTGAGTTCAAACCTGGTCTCAAATACTCACAGGTGTGTGATCTTTGGCAGGTCACTTAACCTCTATTTTCCTTAATCCAAAGGAGAAGGAAATAGCAAACCACTCCAGTATCTTTGCCAAGAATACATCATGGATGGTATTGGGATGACACAGTCCATGTGGTCACAAAGAGTTGGACACAACTAAACAATAACGAGGATGGTAAGGGTCACCTGAGTCTGTGTCACTTGAACAGCTCTTGAAAGAATTAGATATGTTTAGTCTGGAGAAGAGAAGGCTTGGAAGAGGCAACCTTAAAATAAATATAGAAGAATTAAATTTATTATTTTTGTTCCTCCAGGGCACAATCAGAAGAACTAGATGGCAACTGCACAAAAGAAACAGATAAGGCTGAATATTGAAGAGAAAAAGTCTATTAATAATTAGAGATGTCTTTGAGAAGTGGGGAATGTTAGAGTAAAAATGCTTTTCAAGTAAAGATTGGACTCAATGGCCCCTCCCTGCTCAAATTCCAATTCTCTAATTTTTTTTTTTTTATCTTGCCACTAGGATTACCAAGAACTATCCTAATTATATTACAAGAATCTCACAAAGTTAGATAAAACTCCCTGTTGTGTCTTGCAGGTGTAGTTTATAGAAGCTTGGTTTTAAAGTCAGGGACATCTGAGTTAAAGTCACTCACCCTCAAGTGGCACAGGAAACTCTCTAAGTTGGAGTTGAATAATTAACAAACTTTATTGGTAAGGGGATTTTCCCCATTTGGAGTTCCCCATATCAATGAAGTCAAGTAGGAAAGAAAAAAACTATATATATATATATATATATATATATATATATATATATATATATTGCTTATTTACAAACTTTCCAAATCTGGTCTTTCTAGGCAACTGATATCCATGGCCCCTCATAAATTCTCCAAAGGGAGTTCACTCTGTGTACTTGAGGACTTCCTTGAACCTCTTGACATCAAGAAGATACTCATAATAACCAAAACATTATAAAACTGTCTCTAGCCTTTGACCAGCAAACCCCCTATTAGGTCTATTTCTCAAGATGAGTAGGGAAAAAGAAAATAACGTATATGTTCTAAAATATTTATACTAGCTCTTTCTGTGGTGGCAAAAAAACTGGAAACTATGAGGATGTCCTTCAGATAGGGAATGGTTGAATAAGTTAGAGCATATGATTGTAATGTGATACTGTTGTTCTATACAAAATGATGAGCACAATAATTTCAGAAAAACATGAATAGATTTACATGAAATAATGAACAATAAATGAGCAGAACCAAAAGAATGCTATATACAGTAGTAACAATACTGTTTTAATAACAACTTTAAACAAATAAGTCATTTCGACTATTTTAAATATCAAAATTAACTACAAAGGACATAAGAACAATGTATCTACAACCAGAGGAAAAAATGATAAATAGAAGTACAGATAGAATGATTTTGCATATATTTACATATTTGTGTCTGATGATAGCTATGGGAAAGGGAGGAGGAAGGGAGAGGAAAAAAAGACATAATTTTATTATATATTTAAAAGAGAAAGCAAATTGTAGCCATAATAGTTTGACAGTTTCATATGCAAAAAGAAAAAAAATATAGGAACAAAAAAAGAAGATACAGAATTATAGAGCAAAAAGGACCTTTAGATTCCATTAAATCCAATCATCATTTTACAGAGGAGGAAACTGAGATCTAGTAAATGTCTGAGGCAGAATTTGAATCCATTTTTATTCTAATGTCAAATCCAGTGCCCATGGAGTCTATTATACCATGAAGTCTCCAAAATCTTAGGATTTAAATCTTTTTCCCTATATACATTCCTCCCTCCCCTTTGTGGGCCTGGGTTCAAGCATAGCCCTGGGGAGTTTAGTGGATAAAGCATAGGGACTGAAGTCAGGAAGATCTGGTGTGTGATTTTGGACAAATTCCTTAACTTTCTAGCAGGTAGAATTCATTGTTCTCTAAGTAAGGTCTCTCTCATGTTCAAATGAAAATTATGGAGAGAAATGCTGAGGGGCGGAAGGAGGAGAAAAATGAAGAGAGAGACAATATCGGATAAGAAATGAGTACATTACTGGTGCCAGAAGAATGGGTGAGCCTCGTAGGTACCTCTGATTGAAGGCTTGTCAGCCCAACACCTTTCACTGGCCAAACAGGTCCTTTCAAGAACAACAGAACTATTACCCTATGTAATTATCCTGCTCAGTCTCCATCTCTGAAGCATTCTCTGACTGGGAGGTGTTGGGGTGAGGAGTTCTGGAAAGGAGTAAGGCATTTGTGGTTTCAAACAAAACTTCAGAGAAATCCCACAGGTCAAATGCCGGAAACCTCAGCATTCAGAAACGTTCGCAGAACTTACTAAATGCATTCCCTGCCCTTTACATCCACAGACCTCTCAAAGCATGGTGGAAACAAGGATGAGCTCAGTCTGACATGGGGGCCAGGTTTAGTGAATGGGGGAAAGGCAGACTACTCTCTAGAAAACATCTGCCAATTCAGAGACTACAAAATAAGATTTCCCATAGAATGGACTGAGAGAGATTTGTGGATGATGTTGGCGAATGGGTGGAAAGGAAAATGAGAAAACATTACACAGACAGAAGAAATTGATGCACTTTTAACCTCCTTTTTCATTTGTAAAACTGGTTTCTAGTTGTTCTTCTCTAATTTTTCAACACCCTGTCCCATCCCATATACAAAATCAACTTCCTTAGACAAGTTCATTACTCACATCTGTGAAAAAGAATACACAATAGTCCATGTTAATAATTATGTGAAGCTCACACCTTTTACATTATATCCTAATCACATTCCCTGCTTCTGCTTATCTCCTTTTTCTTTTCTTTCTTCCAATTCAACCCTTTTTTTTCCCAAGTCAAATAGGTTTACTTGCTGCCTCTTTCCCCCTTTTGTGCTTGTGGGTAAAGATATGTGATTCCATGGGTCTACGCTACAGAATTTTAAATTGTGGGTCACAGTCTTGGGATCTTGTAATTAAATGCGAGATGACAAAATTATGATTTATTATTAGACAATGTTTTATTTGTATACCTATTTTTTATACCTACATACCTGTAGTCACATAAAAATTTCTCAGGAGAAAAGTGATAAGGAGTGGAAAAAGTTTAAGAAACTCTAGTCTCTACCACTAAGGAAATCCAAACTTCTTCCATGAATGTAGGTTGGCAACTTCTCTGAACCAGATTTCAGAATCCTAGAGTTTTCCCAGAGTTTCATAATTGATATACAAGAGAGGCTATGGGATTCCAAGCCATCCCTCTTGGTTGTCAGACTCAGAAACAGATCCCTGAGGACAGCATATTGCCTTAGAAAACACAAATTAGCATTATCTAGGTTTTATTGTGTTTTCATTTATTGTGTTAAACTTTCCCCACTTACATTTTAATCTGGTTTGGGTTAACTTGAAAACTTCAGCTGGTCTAAGTTTGACACCCTTGACATGTTGCATTATTTCTCAATCCCCTCTTACCACCTTGGAAGATAAAACCTCCAACATGCTTCTTGCAGTAGAATACATTCATTATCTCATATATGATTCCCTCTAACAAGAAGGCCCTTCTCCCTCCTCCCTGTCAGTATAAGTCCAATGCCTTATTCAAGGACTCCCTTAAATTGTCCTAAAGCCTTATTTAAAAAAAAAAATAGGAACCTAAAGTTAAATGTGACTTGTACATATTCAGACAGCTGGCACTCCGATCCAGATCATCTAGTTCTAAGACTACTGTGCTAAGTGGCTGGGGGACACCATTATGCACAGAGCAGTGCAACAGGAGTCGGGAAGATTTGAGTTTAAATATAGCCTTAGACACTTACTAGCTATATGACCCTAGACAAGTCCCTGAATCTGCATCTGCCTCAGTTTTCTTGACTGTAAAATGAGTATGGTAATAGCATCTATCCCCCCCTCCCCCAGGGTAAAAATGAACTATTTATTAAATGCTTAGCACATGGCTCACACTTACTAAATACTTCTTCTCTTCCCTTCCCTTTACACCATATCATACCGCCTATAAAATCCTAAAGTCAGCTCTAGAAAGAACCTTAAAGGACATTTAGTTCAATCTTCTGAAGCAAATGAGAAAACTGAAACTTTCAAGGATGAAACGTTCACAGTGGAATCAAGAAGCAAAGTCGAGAATGGAACTTGTGATCTCAGATTCCATATGACTAGAAAATGAATGAAAAGTATTTATTAAGTGCTTACTACATGCTAAGCAGACAGCACTGAGATTCAGCTTTACTCTACCCTATTTCACTGATGCGTCTTTTCCCAAACATCATTTTCCTTATGAGGAAAATAAATAATTTGTATATTTTATTTGTCCCATTGCCTTTTGCATCTCTCCCAATTGTTCTCACACTACTTATTTTTGTTTGGATTTTTGTGTGTAGTCATTTATATGATATATACTGATATCATTTATATGATATATACTGATTATATAAACAGTAATCTCACTTTTATCACAATATAGTCTCAATTTTAATTACCTTCATATAAAATTAAAAGTTTTAACTGTAAATGATTATTAGAATGGCCTCATCTTGATAACTTTTTAATAGTGAAAGACTTTTTTTGAGATTTTGAGAGACAATTTTTAAAAGACCCTTATTTACTGGCAACAGCAGTATTAAGAGTTCTCCATGTTAAGAACTGATTATGTTTAAAAGTTTAATTGACTAGTAAAGAGAACATGATCCCAATAGAACCATACTATGAGAGAAATTTCTTATATAAGTAATAAACTGTTCAGTCTGCCGACATCATAGTGGGGAATAAAATCAGTAAGAAGGTAATTTGAAAAAAATCATAATGTCATAAAATTATAACCATTACTTATGCTGCAGCTGATGTCTCATACTATTTCTAATGTGTACATATTATCTTATGTAGACTGTGAGTCACTAAGCACAAAGACCAGCTCTTGGGTTTTTCTTATGTCCTCCCATGGGCTCTAGCTCAATGATCTTAAAACAGCAGGTGCTCAATAAAGTTAACAAGGTATTTAACTATTCCACTTGTAGGTTAGGAGAAAAACTCAACCACATTATTTCCAGCAGTAGCCAAGTACTAACTAGCCATGGTGCTTCTTCAACTAGGGAGAATGTTTTCCTGGTAAAACAAAAATCAAATCTCAGCTTTGATGCTTTCTTTTCAGGTAACATTGGCCAAATCAGTTCTTTTTCTTGGGACTCAAGAATTTCCTCACCTACAAAATGATGGACGTCTCTATGATCTAGAAAACATAATCATGAACAGAATGGAATGGTGGCTCTAGAACCTTATTTCTTTCAATGAACTGTCTTCGGAAGATGCCTTTGATACAAAGAGTCATTCAGACCCATCAGAGTGGGAAGAATAAAATGGTGGCATGCAGTTAAGACTGTAGCAACTATGACTTTGTCATGGTGATTCTGGATCCTACATTCTACAATTGATCCTGAAGTAGGACTTTTTTGTCATAGTTTAAGCTTTCCTACATTTACCAAAGGAAGATCTTCTATATCCTGATCTAAGAATTTATCTTCAACTCAGTATTTTGGTGCTTATGGTTGAATTATAGAGTGGTTTACTGCATGTTCTAAACAAGAGTGGAATCATCAGAGAGAGAGTTTGTAATGCTGGCACTTAGGACAAGTGGGAGAAGAACCTGAGACCTTAAGATATAGGACTCTGGAGAGGATCTTGTGTAACCACAGGAGAGAAGGAGGCCGCTAGCTTGACCATGTTTAGGTTGAAATATGATACATACAGATAGGGGAGAAACAAATCTGGTAGTTTTCTATTTTAACTAATTATTCTTGTTTGTTATTCAGTCATTTTTCAGTTGTGTCTAACTCTTCATGACCCCTTTTGGGGTTTCCTTGGAAAAGATATTGGAGTTGTTTGCCACATTCTTCTCCAGTTCAGTATAGTCCTCGGTTTCCTAATTTGTAAAATGAGGATTTGGATTAAGATTTTATGTGGTTTTATAACCTGAGTTTGAATCCCACAGCTACCATTGACTCAAGAGCTTGTGTGACTGCAGCCAAGTCATTTATTATCTCTATTTTCCTAATCAGTAGAATTAGATTAATAATACCCATAATACCCACCTCACAGGTTTTTTGTGAGGATCAAAGGAAAAAGATATGTTAGTATATTCATATTAACAATAAAATTTATGTAGCATTATATTAGTAACAGAAATGCACTTGACAATTATTATATTTTCACTGGGGATTATTTGATGTGAAGTCTTAATGCCCAATATCTACCTTTTGTTCTAGTCCACTCAAAATTCCAAATTTTTTCTCCTTGGACTGCTTTCTGGTGTTTTCTTCCCCTTTAGTGTGTATGAGATTCTTGATAATAGTGGATGACTTCAAGGACATAGAAAGAATATTTTTATTACATCCAGGATATCCTCATTTAGTCTTTTAAAAACATCACAATACTTTGTCTGTTTTCTTGTTCTCCTCAGATTCATTTTACATCAGTAATGCAGAGAAAGGAGCCACAAAAATGCCTTTCACCTGCATCATTAAATTTGATTTCTCTTTTTCAAAATTTCTCCAAATGGTGTCTTTTCACAAACCATCCAGTGCCCCAAGATGAGGATTATCCAAGACAGCCCAGTGGTCCTTGTGTATGGAAAGAACATAGCATCCCCTTCTCTCAGTTAATTACCATCTCTTGCCCATGCATTTGATTTCAATAAAGTCTCTCTAATTACTTTAAATATCACCACTCCTCCCTCCTCCTGTCTCCCCCTCCCTCCTGCGCTCTGCTTTCTCTTGGAGTGCCTCGGACTGATGAGCTCTAGCACATTAGACAAGCCTCAGGCATTTGCTGTGATGAGCACTGACTTCTCAAAGTTAATAAGCCAGGAAAAGTTAATAAACCAGACTTCCCAAAATTAATAAACCTGGAAAACAGAATCATTACTGTTTTTACTATTATTATAATATTTTTATTATTTTTATTTTTGTGATCAGCAGCAGCACCTCCGGTAATCCTCAGCCCCTCCCCCTCTCCTGCCCCCCCCCCCCCTTCCTCCCTCCACCTTCACCAGTGGCAGTAATATTGTGTGAGTAATCCCAGTGGAGCTCCCCAGCACTGGCCTGTTGGAGGAAGCAATAACAGAGCTAGTGCAGCTCCTGGTCCCTTCAGGCCCAGCTCTGCCCTTTTATATTACACACTGTTCAGTCAAATCCATCACTGGCTTCTAAGACCTTTCCAATAGGCTGGAGAAGGCTGGGTGGAAGTAATGATTAAAGAAACTCAGCGGAGGGGGAGGGGAAAAAGCGGAAAAGAGAGAGGGGAGGAGATGGAAAGGAAGGTGGTCGGGTTTTGGACAAGCCTGAGCTGTCAGTAAAACTGATTTCCATATGATGGCCTGGGAGACTCGGTATTTCTCTCTGCCCTCTGGGCACCAAGTGGTACTCCCTAGATCAGTGAGGAATATCTGTAAATAAAGAGGATATTAACCATAAGCACCTTCCAGCCTCCAAGCGAGTGCCAGGGCTCAGCTTTCCATTGTATTCCCTTTCAAGACAGTCATCCACAGGGGAGAGTTAGCATTGAGAAATTGGCAGTAACAGAACAGAGCCAGAGCTGATTTAATCTCCTGTCCTTGGATCCACAGTGGCTGCTATATCCAAGTAGTCAAGGCTAGAACCAACTAAGTCTCGCAGGATAAACTAGTAGCCATGACTTGCCTCTTCCCTCTGGAGAACAATCAGTCCTCCTATATACTTTTTAGTATAGTATGCATAATATAGAGTTTAATATAGTACTTTATCTGTGAATCAGTTCAGATCCATAAGGTCTTGATTAAAGCATCAGAGGATGTTGAAATCACAGATTTAGATCAAGATGGTATTTTTAAGGTCAATTAGCCCAATCTCCTCATTTTACAGATGAGAAACTAAGATTATTGGTAGGTGGCTTTTGAACTTGGAGTGAATTAGGCCCTTTTCATCAAACTAAATTTATAGTTAACAGTCCAGGACCACAGCTTTCAAGAAATCTCTCAGTACTAGAAACCTTAAAGAACTGTACTTTATCCCCTGTCCAAAGCTGCTACCAACATGCAACTAAATTGGCTTCAGGAGCACAGCAAACCAAGTAACTATTTGGTCCAAAGGAAGACTGATCAAACGTAGAGGCAAAAGCAAATATTAAAGAAAAAGATGTTCTTATGTCCAGAATTCCTTGTTTTCAAGGTTCTATAGGATAAAATGATTTAGGGATAGAAAGGACTCAAGAGATCATTTTGTCCAACCACAATTATCCTATATATGGGAAATATGAGGCTACTAAAATGTAAGAGATTTTTACAAAGTCACACAAATATTTACTAGTAGAGCTATCAGGTCTTCTGACTCCTACTAAAGTAGTTTTTCTTCTGTTTCATGCTCAGGACATTGCTATTGGCACAGTAATATAAGAAAATGTGAGTGCTGAAATCCCAAACTCACTCCAGAATCCACCTGCCACCAGAGGGCCAAAACTTGAACGTAGCTAGTCCTGTCACTTAGAGGCCATTTGGAATTTCAAAATAATATCCCCCCTGGAAAAATCAAACTCCTCCTTTCCACAACACAGGCATTGTCCTAGGAGCCAAAGCCTCATTGTAACAGCCATGTAAAGGCTGGTCATACAGTTCTGGCCAGAGGGTGCCAGCAGCCCAAATCTGGTCCCTTTTCAACAAGGTAGCTACTGCCAGCAGGAGGCTTTGGAAGAAGTCAAGTGTAATTAAAAACTGTGAAAGCACCATTGTCTACAATGTAAATCCATCCAGCTTTATGCAGGACCTTAGAAACCTTTCCCTAGGAATTCTTTAAGGTGGGGAGAGGCCCATTCCATCTCCGGTACTGCCATTACCTCATCCAATCAGGGATCCTAAGAGGAAGTAATTTACAAATATTCCTCCCTCACATAGAGGATGGACAAGAAAAGTTGCTGTGCATATTTCAATATTTGGCATTTCAATGTTCCAGTTAAATGCGAGAGTAGAAAGCTAAAAGGAATGAAAGTGGGAAGAAAAGAAATAAGGAGAACATTTAATGAATATTTAATATATCTTTGACTGTGTTCTTCTTTGATCTTTTCCTTCAATTCTAAGTCTGCTGCTCATAGAAACAAGTGACCAGTGGAGAAGGCCAACAGGTTCATGGCTCTACTCCTTTTTCAATTAACCTATCAATCCATGACTCTGAACAGGCTACTAGACAGTGGAATATAATATATTCAACACTAGATTTAGAAGTGGAGGAATCGACTACTGATCTCATCGCTATCATTTACAACCTGTGTGACCTTCCAAATTCTCCCCAAAGCAATGACTATGTCTGAACTGGACAAAATTCAAACACAACTCATCTCGTTCCTGGAGGGATGTCTTAACAGCTCGTGCAGGACAGGATGGAGGCTTCTGGCAAACTGCCAGATGCCACAGCTGTGTAAATGAGTCATGGAGGATTGGACACTTTAGTCCCCTTCACTCAAAAACTAAAGGCAGAATAAAAATAAGAGTGGGTTTAATTTTGAATTTTGCTTTCTTCACATCAAATGAGAAAATGCATGTAAAGTGTTTTGTTAACTTTAAAACATTATATTAATATGTTAATACTATTGATAAGAATAGAAATTAGTGATGTTAAAATGTACTGTTTCCTAGTCTCCCTAGGCATCCACCACCTCATCCCTACCTGTAAGAGAAAACGGGCCTGGCAAGATAGAGAAAACTTTAATTCCAGTTGTATAGTTGTCAAGAGATTATACAATATCTCTTTTAACATTAGTGTGTTGCTATGGTCAAATAGCTTCCCCTCTCTGGGCCTCAGTTTTCTCATCTACAAATTGAGAAAAATATTTGAAATATATATTTCATCTCATGGTGATGTTATGTGGAAAGTGCTTTGTAAAACAATACTACAGAGAAAAGGACAAGAAGAGGATAATGAAATGGAAAAGGAAGAAGAATAGGAAAAGAAGGGGGAGGAGGAGGAAGATGAGAAGAACAAGAAAGAGGAGCGAGAGAGAGAGAGAGAGAAAGACAGAAAGAAAGGAAGGAAGGAAGGAAGGAAGGAAGGAAGGAAGGAAGGAAGGAAGGAAGGAAGGAAGGAAGGAAGGAAGGAAAGAAGGAAGAAAAAAAGAAAGAAAGAAAAAGAGAGAGAAAGGATGGGGTCGTGAAATAAAATCTTTGAATGGAAAAAGCATATTTCAAGGACTTAACTAACATCCATGCAGTATCAGTCTTAATGTACATTTTTAGACTTTAAAATGGATCATAATGGATTTGACCAGGACCCTAACAAAAATCTATACATTTTAACAAAACATAGGACCCATCATTCTAAGACACCTGTCAAGAAATTGATACCTCTTCATCAAAAATGAGGAAGAAGGCTGTCAGTTATTCTTTGAACACAAATCAAAACCTATAGAAATATTTTTGGAACAAGCAAGCACCACTTCAATGAGCAATAGTAAAGCCTAAAAGCATCATTACAACATTTAATTTGTTGAATGTAACTTGAAGTTGTTTACCCCAAGGTGGAGTCTTTTAAATGGCTAAAACCCAAGCTTGGAATCAAAAAGCCCTGGATGAGTGACATATATATGAATCAAGCAATAGTTATGTTAGTGAAGAACTTCAAACAAATGATTTAATGTGTACTTGATATTGAAAATGGAAAAACATATGATGACAATTCAGGACTGGGTTACTGTCACTAGAAACAATAAAGGAGTCATGCAGAAGAGTCCAAATTTAGTGATCAATGTAGATTATGCAAGTGAATAATAAATTATATGATATTATGGCAGACTACAAATAATTAATATCCACCACGTATCTAGAAAAATTAGAATTACACATCAGAAACTCATTATCTTTAATGGACTCCTACCACAATGTGGACTTCAAAATATGTTAGAGAACTCAATTAATAAACAGTACTCAAACTAGATCATTATTATAGACTGAAATATTGCCTATAATTGACTATACATAATATGGATTTATAAAAATTTATAGCAACATTTTTGATAGATTTTGCCATTGCAAATAGTCATAATTTCTAAGCTCTATCGAACAAAATGTTTTAAACATATATCATCCCTGTTATGTTGTTTGCTATTGAAATTGTACCAAGAATGCTTATGGGGAGCCTCTGGAGAGCAAGTTTACCCACTAATACCTTTATTCAACTAGACAAGGTAGTTGTTTTATCTGGCAAGATTATAATCTATAGAACATTAAATATAAAAGTATAGTAACAGAATAGTGACTTGTCCCAGAAAGATTCCCATTGTAACACCATGGAAGTAAGTGAGAAAATCAAATAATAATAATATTAGAGCAATTATCTTCTTGGTGATACAAGGAACATGTTAGAGAAGTAAAAGAATCAGTCAGTCACAGTTAATCTCAGCCAAGAAATCAAGACACTAGTCTTCCTGTCCTTAGTATTGACTCTTCAAATTACCTTAAAATATTTTCCTCTCTGTGTCTTACATTTTTCTTCAGCTATATAGTGAGATTCTAAGCATAATAACCACTGCTTTAAAAAACCGAAAAGAGTTTATATGCATTATCTTATCTGAGATATTACTCTGTGAGCTAAGTACCATGGGTATTAGTGTTCCCACTTTACAGATGAGAAAACTGTGACTCATTGAGATTAAGTGATTTTTCCATGGTCACACAGCTAACAAGCATCAAAGGTGGGATTTAAATTCAATTTTGTCTGACTCTAGCACCACCATGTCTAAAAAGCCGTTTGAATTTTCTATTAATTGGATCAGTAAAAATGCAAGATGTTATGACCAAATATATTGAGGTGCATCTCTATAAGCCAACAGACCTACTAAGCTGAGAAATACAAGGAATGGCACCTAGAAAAGGCAAACAAAAGCTAAGATATTTGCTTCATTATTCATAGACATCAGAGATTCTTTGGCCCAAAAAGATGTCAACCACATTGTTTGTTTATCTAAAGTTAACTTATGCAGTCAAAAAACTTCAGGTACTACTTTATGAATAATGTAAAAATATGCAAATCTACTGAGCTAATTTAGCAAAGACAAGATGAAATGCAAAGAATAGTTGAGTGCTAGAAGCAACTATTAGTTACTAGGACAGGTAGGTGGTCTAATGGATAGAATACCTCACCTGCAATCAGGAATACTTATCTTCCTGAGTTTAAATGTGACATCAGACACTCACTAGCTGTGTGACTCTAGGCAAATCATTTAATCCCATTTGCCTCCATTTTCTCATTTGTAAAGGGAGCTAAGAAAGAAATGGCAAACCATTATGATGTCTCAGTCAAGAAAACACTAAATAGGGTCATAAAGTATTAGGCGTGATCGAACAGCAACATAAGCAACTGCAAGTATTAAAAAAGCTTTGGGGGTGAACAAAGTGTCTAAAATCAAACAAAGTATTGGAGAAATAAGACATGACTTGGATTCTGGTGCCTGCCACTAACTAGCTGTGCATGTGTGACCTTAGGCAAATTGTTTTATCTCTCCCTTAGTCTTAAGGGAGTGATCTTAATATGCAAAACCATCAAGTCTTCCTTAATAGGGCCAACAAACCAAATAAAGTGCTTCAATATTTGAAGACTTTGTTTATCCTAATGCTGTTATTCACCTCATACAAATACATACATCTGATTCAAAGTTGTGTTTTAGTCATTCAAAAAGCATTTATGAAGTGCCTACTAAATGGCAATCTGCCCTCAACAAGCACACACTAAATGGATAATTACATAACGTCCTTCTGGCATTTTCAGTAGCACATTCAGCCTCAATTGAGGTTGAATTCAATGCTACATCAGGTCTTAAAACTCGACTAATTAGGAATTTCCAAGATGGAAAGGATTTCTAGGGCTAAACTACCCAATCCTTTATGTATATGGAATGCATGATGAAATCTAAGTTCATAGGATCATAGAATTGAAGTTGAATGGGATCTTGGACATGATCTACCTTAATCCTTCTACTCACCCCCCCTTAAAAAAAACTAATAAGGAAAATTAACCTTAGAAATGGGCCCAAGACCACACACGACATACATAATGGGACTAACATTTGAATCCAAGCCCTCCAACTAAAATGTCATATTTATTCCATTCTAATGCACTGCCAATAAATTCAAAAATGTAGATCTCATCTTCTCACAATATTTAGAAGGCTCTGAGGCTTACTCTCTAGATAATTATGAATCAGTCATTTGATATCCCAAAGTCTCATTTTTCTCATCATCTAAACAGAACAACAAAACTTGTATTACAAACCTTGGGAAGGTATTTCGGGGAAAGAGCTCTTTAAAAAAAAAAAAAAAAAAAAAAACAATTAAAAGGTAAATATATGCTCTTATGCCCATCAGATTGGTTAAAATGATGGATGTTCTTCAATTGGGGTATGACTAAACAAGTTGGAGTATGCGATTATGATGGAATATCATTTGCTATAAAAAACGATCAACCAGTTAATGGTAGAAAAACATGGAAACACTTTGACTTCTAAAGGAAGATTATATCCACTTCCAAAGAAAGAATGCATCATTAGAAATATATACAATATGGCTTTAAATATATGTGTGCATCTAGGAATATACATTAATGTTTAATTGTGATCTTCTCTAGGGAAGAATGGAGAAAAAATCAAAAATGTACTGCAGGGAACAATATAAAACAGAAGGAAATATAGGGAAAAAAAATCCTATGTAATTCCAATGAATTGAGGATCTATCCAATGTACCATAAGCCTTCCTCTGTTACCCTTAGTATTTTATGGGTGGCTGTATAGGACTTCAGTTGAGGTAACTATATGAAAAATGCTTTGAAAACCTTAAGACACTATAAAAATGCTAGCTAGTATCATTGTTACCTTTTCCTCTAGTTACCTGACCAGCTCAAATTTTTTATTTATAGATCCTTTTGAAAGTAACTTTTTCACCATCTCGGATGCATAAGTTTCTCTATTGGCTTTTAAATCAAGTGCAATTTGAATTGTTCTGAGATTGGTGCCTCACTCAAAAGTCAAGATATTACCAGGGTGATGTCATTGATCTTTTTTGAGAGCAAAGGATAAAAAACCCAAACTAGCCTATTATCACATGTTTTCAATAGCCTGTCTTTTTTCTATAAAGATAAGCTAAAAGGATCAGAGAATGTTAGTAATCATATTGCTATTTCCAAGGTTAATATTTTTTATGTGTTGGAGGAGAGAGATTTGGCTAGAATGTAATCCATGTGAAAAATCTTCCCTGCTACTATAATAGGCAACAACATCCTCCCAGTCCCTCAAGTTAATAGCATGGAAGTCATCCTAGACTATTCACTATCTCAGTTCCTGTATTCAATCTGTTGACAAGATCTTTCAGAAATCAGTAAAGAAGAGGGATAGTAACATTGGAAGAAACTTTACAAATCAAGATTCATTACAGCTTTTTCTCAACCTCCTGATATATTTTTCCCTCTATGGAAATTCTATGCCCTCAAGAATAAGCAACAGATTTTATAGCTGACTAGCTCATTAAGGCTTGAACATCAACTGATGAACTCTTTGCAACCAGTACAACTCATGAAACTAGACAGTTAGGTATGCAATATTGCATTTGTCTTCAGTGGAGAAAGTCTCTGCCAGTGAAATCATGTATCCTTAAAGTATTCATTGAAACAATAATTTATTTATAGTTCTACCTTTATTTCATGCTGTGAGCACACCAATAGTTTTTATTTAGGCTAATAAAATGATGAGTTATTATTTTCTAATCATTCTTTTTTTGTAGAACTGCTGATTTTTAAGAAACCTCAAAATCTACTTTGCAAAGGTGGGAAGTAAATGTCTATAAGTGTGGAACATTGACTATATTATCAATTTTTTTCAATGTATGAACTTTTTTCTTCCACAAATTTTAAAGGTTTTTGTTATGGGGTATGGCTCTGAATAGGAGAGACACAGGGGGGAAATTTATGCTTTGCAGAATCAAAAAATCAACAAAGATTAAGTGTCTATTATGCATCAGATACTGTGCTAACCACTGGAGCTACAGAACAGAGGCAAAAGACAGTACCTGCCTTCAAAGAGCTTCCATCTTAATGGGGAGATACAATCAAATCTGTACAAAGTGATATATGGGTTAATTTTTAAAAATTAACAGAGGGAAGGTACTAGAATTAAGAGGGTTTGGAGGTTTCCTATAGAAGGTGGCATTTTCTTTAAGATATAAAGCAAACCAGGGAAGGCAGTACTCAAAGAGAAGAAGGGAGAATGATGCAGGCATTGGGGATAATCAGAGAAAATGCCCAGAATTGAGAGGGGTCCCTTGTTTATGGAGTATCTGCCAGGCTAATGCCATTGATGTGAAAAGTACATGTCTGGGAATAAGGTGTAAAAAGACTGGAAAGGCATGAGAGGGTTATTTATGATGGCTTTGAATGCCAAACAGCATTTTGTATTTGCTCCTAGAGGCAATTGGGAACAACTGAAATTTATTGAGTAGGAGGATGGAACTGCATTTTAAGAATGTCAGAGAAAAGGATAGATTGTCATGGGGAGAGACTTGAGGCAGGCAGACCTACCAGCAGATTATTGTAATAATCCAAGCATGATGTAATGAAGACCTGAACTGCTCTTATGGAAGTATCACAGAAGAGAATATTGGAGAGATGTTGCAAAAAATGAAAGTTTCCCTCCTTTTACATTAAGCTAGAATCTTCTTATTTATAAGCTTTGACTCATTGTCCTTAGTTTTAACCCCTGGGACCATGTAGAATAAAACTAATTTCTCTTATAACAGCTCTTAAAGCTTTGGAAATAACTACTATGCTTCTTCTAAGTCTTCTACAATCAAAACATCTACAATTTCTTCAACTCATGCTTCTCTGGCATGTCCTTTGCCATTCTGATTTCTCCTCTCCATAACTTTACAACATCCTTCCTGAACTTCAAGGCTCAACGGTGAAAATAACACTCCAGATGGAGCATGAGTAGAATAGACACCAGAGGAACTAACACCTGTTTAGTCTGGAATATGATTCTTAATGCACTCTATAGTCCTATAGCATTGGTGGCTTCCATAGCACACTCTTCATACCTACTGAAACTGCACTAAAATCCACTAAAATTGTGAGATTATTTCTAAAGTAATTGTTATCTAGCCACTTTTCTTCCATATTTTATTTGTGAAGATGAGTTTTTTGAAACTAAATACAAGACTTTACTTTTATCCTTTCAGTAATTCATTCTATGAAATCAGACTCAATACTTTTTTAGAAAGATATGTAATTGTTCAGAATCAAGAAGGTGTCTTGACTTAGACTTGAGAATTCTTAGCTCTATAATACCATTCATCAAGTGTCTACACTAAACCTGTGACTAGCGTAATGAGGATTACCAAGCTTCCTAAGGAGAGATGAACCAGCCCAGGTCTGAAGCAGAGGTCAAAGTTTCTATGCCTCTCTCAAAATAAAATATCTTCATGAGAATAACTGGATAAAAATTCATTTGGTTGATAAATCATTAAATTACACATTGGATTGAGAAGTGTCAGCAAATACTAAATGTGATGACAATTTCTGGAGGCTACCTGATTAGTTTAGGTTAGCTTTGGGGTATATATAACTTGGTGCATGTGTTTCTGTGTATTTGATTGTGTACAGCAATGTCATTGCTTTCCATTTTTGAAGAGAAAACTGCTGACTTTGTCTTTCCCTGCATATGATAATGCAACTTAGAGGTGAAGAAAAGAAAAAAAAATTGTGTGCCCAGTTGTCCTTTCCACACTGATTTAGACAACAACCATGGCTACTGCCTGCTGAGCTGTTAGCTGTTTGTGACTGCCTCTCACCCTCACCATCACACTTATTGTCTTTGGCTCAAGCTGAGCCACCTCATCCTGGATGGCTGCCATCGGCAGAGTCACTCCATTACTATCATTCCTCAACTCCTGGCATCACCCAGCTCCTGTGCCAGTTTATTCTCAGTCTATGGACATGGTTAATATAATCCCTTTCTTCCAGATGGAATCCTAAAACAACTATCCAGACAAAACCTGATTTTTCTTCCCCTCCTTTGCCTCACACCTTTTTCTTATACACTTGATTTAAGAAAATCTTTTAAAGAAATCGAAGGATGGCATTAATTACCAGAAGGGGGATAGAGTATTACTTGCAGATCATCCGTTTTCCAGAATCTCAGAAGTGGAAGGATCCTAGAGCCTATCTACCTGAAAAATCCTTGCAACCATATACCCAACAAATGGTCATCCAGCCTTTGCTGAAAAACCATGGGGTTGGGGAACACATTGCCTCCTGAAACAATTATCAATCAGATGATAAAAATTTTGACTATATATGTATATGTAAGTTCCTTCCCAGGTCTAAATTTTTATCATATATATATTATCATGTAGTCCCGTTGTCTCATTTATTGGATGAGAATACTGAGCTACAGAGAAATCAAGGGACTTGCCCCAAGTCACACAGGTTGTTGGCAATAGGTCTAAGCTTGGACCACAGCATTCTGACTCCATATCCAGGTTTCCTCCCAGTTTGTTATATTAGTATGGTGGCAATTCTGAATGAGTAATAATTGATTGATTCCATGTTGAGGTCAAATATATGTAGTCTAACAAAAGACTATCTGGAAATAGATTCATTCAAAAAAAAATAAATTTTAAAAAGGAAATTCATTTATTCAGGAGCTATAAAAAAAAAAAAACTACTGCCCAAACAACCCTGAACTTTAGGAAACTCCTAAAAGGATGAACCCACTTTCCCATGGAGATTTGTTCATCTGGTGATTAATAAAGGACAAAGAGGATTTTTTTCTCTTCTGAAATGTTTTCTTGGGAGCATAAAATTTGAACTTATGACACTCTCCAGACAATTTTTTTAAGACAAGTTGCAATTCACTCATCAGACTTATTTCCCTGCGCAAATGTCAGGGGTCTTAAGAGAAACCAGGAAGTACAAAGAAATTAATCTTAGAGGTTACTCAGCATTGTGGTCAGATCACAGCTCAGTACCTCATGCTATAGAGAAAATACACTTCTTCCTGGTACTTCCCAACTTAGAAGCGGCCAGAAAAGATGAAATGAACTTAGATGATTTGATCTGACTAGGAAAGATGATAATTTTCTGTTCTGAAAGAAAGACCCAATAAGAAATTAATTTAGGCACAGCAAGAAGTGTTATGGATCATTTAAAATCAATAAAACATGTTTAGGAGTCCTGCAGTTCATGTAGTCTAGACACCTTGTTTTACAAATAAGGAAACTAAGGACCATCAGAGTTGCAAAAATAACTTTTGCAAAATCACATAGCTAATAAGTAGTTGAGCTAGCCTAGAACTCCAGTTTTCTGACTTAGGATCGAGTCCATTCCACCATACCTTGTTATCCAATTTCTTAATGTTAAGAACTATTAGGCATTGACCAGGCTTACTAAGGAAATTTGTACAATCTTCTGGTTTTCTTTTTGAGTAAAACAAGTGGTCACCCATTGAGAAAAGAGTAGGCATATTATTCTTCCCTGATAACTTAAGATGACCTTTGGATTTCCTTCAAGCCATATGTATACAGAATTTATTGCATCCAAAGTGTCTGTGAGTTTTGACTACTCTATTTGTAGCTAATTAGCTCATTCTTAGTATCTGAAAGTTAACAAGGTCAAAAATGTGGGTAGGATCCCATCAAGTTTGGCCTCTGTCACCAGCATATCCGTTGGGCCCAATATATGTCTTTCATTACAAAAAGGTGTAAATTAAATAGTGTGACTAACTAATGGATAAAATAACTCAAATTCTATGATTCACAAACCTGATGGGTTTTTGAATATTTATTTTACAATTAGCTCTATATCTAACTAAAGGAATCTCCAACATTTCAAGTAAAAGAAAAGAAAATTCCTATTTAGATTGTTGGTACAATTGACTAGGATCTCTGTAAATAAGTTCAGTCTTACACACTAAATAAGAAAACCTATTTCTTTTACTTTTCCACTAGGTTTCTACTCTGGAGGGTGGAGACTTGACTCTGGCTTCCTGAAGGCTGTGAGAATGACAAGGATAAACTCTGGTAGATCTTTCCATGTCAGAAAGGTTTGGAGAATGAGATCATTGATCGATTCTTTGTTTATCACCAGCAGACTAGCATCTTTAGCATCAAGGATCTTCAGTTGCCAGGTAATAAATATTTTTGGACAAAGTAAGTCATGAAAATGCTAACTAACAAAGGAAAGGGTTGTAAACTTTCTTGGTGAAGGAAGTACCCACTATATGGAATAACAGATTGTTGAAGGTCATAAAAGAGTATATCATGCCCTGAACCAACTTTATCAACCAACACTGCTTCATAGCTCTTCCTATAGTGTGGTTTTTCCCCATGATATAAAGGTAATGTGAGCTTTTCAACCTCTTTTCCTCTCTGGTTAACCAACAATCTCAGGGCCAAAGCTGAAATCAGCTGCCTCTTAATAGTTCAACCTCTATAATTCTCAGCATCATTAAACTTTTAAAGAAGTCTATTGGGGTTGTCCTTTAATCCTTTAATAATTGAGACAGGGGAGGGCCAAATGATGGAGCAGCATTACCTGAGCTGATATTAACTAGGTTTGGCTGCTAATGGCTTTTCTACAATCCCACTGTGTCAATGTTGCCATTTAAAAGAATGCATTTCATTTGGCCCTTGCTCTTTAACTGTCAACGGGGAAATCGAAAAATAATATTCCATTAAGTATTGTAATTTTTTTTAAAGTTCTCCATCCCATCACCCCTTCTGATACATTCATTTTAATTCTATGCTATACCAGAGCAACCAGTTGAAAAGTAAAAAATTCACTGCACACTATACCAACCAATGCAATCAGTTGAAAAGTGAAAATTTCACTCCATAAATTAGTTTGAGTTTTATGATATAAAACAAGTATATCAGCAAACACAAACATAAATATATGAGTGCACATACATAGTAAATTGACTTTTGTTGTCTTGACACACAATCACAGATTAATAGCCAGGGCAGTGTGATATAGTAAGAAGACCCATGTTGAGCATGTGATCTGTCATTTACAAACTCAATGCTTTAAAGAATATCATTTCCTCGAACTGACCTTCAGTATCATCATGGATAAAATGGGGGGCTGGGTCAGAATGGCTTCCAATTCTAAACCAAGGAACTTATGTCCTACCAGCTTGTAACTTCCTATTCAGGTCTACCATCTGCGAAATAACAAGAATGGAACAGAGCAGGTATTCATCTTTCTTGTATCATGGACATCTTTAATAGAGTAACTCAAGGACCCCTTCTCAAAATGTTTTTAAATGCATAATACATAGGATTACAAAGGAAAATAAAGAGGTAGGTTTTTTTTCCCCTTCCATGTTCATAGACTGTCTGAAATTTATTCATGTAATCTTAGAGAACTAGTTAAGAATTCCTGGATTGGAAAAAATCAAAAACACCTCCCAGCTCGAAATCCAATGGCCCAGATTATTAGTGTTATTGTTAGAATCATCAATACTGAGTGATCAATACTAAACATTGCTAATTTCACAGGGTAGTGGTGGAATTACCTTTTTGGTTCTGACTACCACTATTGTGACTAAGCAAGAAAAGGAAGAAAGAAAAAAAAAATAAAGGAAAGGAAGAGAAAGGAAGTAATAAGAGCAGAGGAAGGAAAAATAAGCGGGCACATATAATGGACAATGCCTCAGGGATCTGTCTTGATGGCTATGCCCTGGGCTGCCTGACACTTGTAGACAATATCTAGGAGGTGAAGATAGTTTTACTTTGGAAAAATAAAACATTAAATATAAAATTTGTATTCCTTTAACAGCTTTCATCCTATAACATGATATTTTTATAGCTATTAGTTGATCATTTTAAATTCATTTTCATTTTTATAAATTAAAAATTATGCTCTTGCTGAAACTAGTTATCTGAATCAAATGATATATCATAAGGATTTATCTTTTTTAATAAAAATTATTCATACATAATAGATGACAATTAAAATAAGCAAACTAATTAACCAAGCATATGACCTAGAAAAGTTAAGACTGTACCACTATGGTATTATATCTTATATGTACTTATTTATTCACATATTGTCAATCTAATTATTGTGTAAATTCAATATGACCAGGTAGTATTTGAGGGTTTTGTCTGTCTTGATATTGCCAGAGCTCCCTACTTCATAAATACTTAAATGATTGCTGATTGAACAGCATCAATCTAGGTGAATAGCACTGACTAGGTGAATACCTTGGTCTCCTTTACTTTAAAATATCATGTGACTCTGAATTTTCCCAGATCCAAGAAGAGATTCTTGTATGAAAAAAGAAAAAAACATCAGCAATAACAACAGAAAATGCATTGATTCTAATTTGGCAGCTGCTAGGAATAAATGACTTGTCCAGGGTCACGCAGCTGTCTTAAGTTTCTTGAGCCCTGGAATCTATTTACAGAGGAAATTTCCCAAGAAGTCATTTTGGGTGCCTCCATAACTAAAGCCCAGAAAAACAAGACTGAAGATAGATATTAACTCTTTCTATGTAGTGTTTTACTGAGGTACTGGGACAACTGGAATTTAAAAGCAAAGGAGTATTTGTAACCCACAAGAAGATGGAAGAATCCATTGAAATGTATTCATTGCACCTAATGAGAGGACAGCTAGATGGCATAGATAGGGAGCAGGGCCTGGAGTCAGGAAGACCTGAGACAAGTCATTTACTCAAGAAGTCTATAATCACTGCTTTCATACATAGCAGATGCTTACTACATACTTATTGAATTGATATTCATTACTGTCACATCGTCAAAAGGGATGTTAGGAAATGGAGTAGAATGAAGTGAATAGTGTGGTGTTTTCTAACAACTCAGGATTTCTTTCTAACAATTCCACTGCTGAAAGTGCGAACAGCTTCTGGCAGTTAAAAGTTTCTCAATGCTACTTGAATAGAAGAGAATAGAAATAGAAAGGAAGGATAATAAAATCCTCTACTCTTTTTAGCAAGAAATGGGATTTATAAGTTGTTAAAAATCATCACATTGGTAGAAGAATCTTTGCAAATGTAATAAGGTAATTGTGAAACAGACTAAATAAGGAGCCTATAAGAGACGTTTGATGGTAAGCATGAGATTACACTTAGAGTGAAACACAGAGTATTGTATGGCATCATCACATATTTTTTAGACTTTTTAAATCCAAGTCTTACATTTTCACTTACATTTTCTTACATTTCTAAGCTGCTACTTAGAAAACTGCCTGAGATTAAATATCTGGAAGATTGACTCTTATTTGTCAAGACCCAGTTCCACAGGACAAACTGAGAAGTTGCTTTGATCATGGTTCCAAAAATGGCAAATGGAGAGTTGGAAAGGGAAAGGCAAGAATCTGGAAGAAAAGACTTTGGTAAAGGAATTGAGAAGATGGCTGGGAATCAGACTGAATTGTGGCTGGGGCTTTCCTGAAATAGGAGAACAGATAAGGTGGTCATTAACCAGGACGGTGACCCATCACATCCAAAGTCCCTCTAACTTAGCAGGGCCTACTGACTCCACACTTCTTTGGTATAGATCACAAGGTCACCTCCAACCCATAATGAATTATTTGAAAAAAACTTCAGTGAGGTCATTTAAATGACTTAGGTTTTACTTTTCTAGGAATATATGCCTTTTAACAAGGAGAGTGCTTAACTCAAATGAATGAATCTTTAATGATCTTTTATGTGACCATAACTGGACCAGTGAGAAAAAGATAATTTGGGGTAGAATTTTAGTAATAATGCTGAAACTGGCTGCCATGCTACTTTTATACTTAGGACAATCATGCAACACACATACATGCACAGTACACACATGCACACACACACACATGTAAACACACCATTTGACAATTTTCTCAACTTTACTTCTGTCTTATTTGTTCCTGCATTTTACATCAACTAGTGTGATAGTTTAGTATATAAACTTCTTCCCTTCCTAGAAAAACAACTGAGAATACATATTCTACTGATTGTAGCACATCAAAGTTATTTGCGCACATGAAATATAGCAGATAACAAATGGATGCTTTCATGGGACTATACAAAACAGCATGTTGTTTTTATAAAATATTTTTTCCAGTTTTTGCAGAACTTTTTTTAGGCTCAGTTTCCATAGCTTGACAAAGCTAAAAGTGCAGCAGCTATTCATATATCCAACCCCACTACTAGATGGGCTAGGTATACCTCTACTTAGGCAGCCTGGTGGCCCCATGATTCCAGAGGCACATTAATGCAAAACTTGGTACAGACACTCGATGGGTATTAGCCCTAATGTAGTTTACTACTCCTGAACTCAATTTATCCACCAGCTTCAGCCTCCCTTAGTAGCAGGGATTACAGGCTTGTGTGACTATAAAAGTTTAGGAGAGCCTGCACAGGATTGTAGTTGGATGAGTGGAAGGAAGGGGACAATGAAAGATGATGTCAAGGTACAAGCTGCAAGATCTAAAATTAGATAGGATAGGTGAAGTAGTGAAAGTGAGCAGCTGAGGATATTAACCTCCAAAGTGCCATTATACCATGCTATGACTAAGGAATAGCATCAGAAGAAAGAGATGGACTTAGCAGGTTAGGGGGAGAGAGTGGATAGTCATTATTGTAGAAAGTACTTGTCAAAGAAAAATACTGGATCCTTTTGAGACTTTTCTCCTCTTTGGAGGATCAAGGCATCCTATCATATTTGCCTTCTACATTACCAAAGAGCCTGTGAAAGGGGAAAGAGCTCAATTTGAATCCCAATACTGATACTGACTCTAGCTTTTACCTCTTGGAACCTGAGATTCTGCAATGGAATGACAAACAACAGCTGAGTTACCCATCTCCAAAGATGGTTGTGAAATAAAGGACTTTGCTTTAGTAAATCTTAAAACACCATAAATGTGGGCTGCTATTAAGGGATTTTCCTCTCCCTCACTCTTAGGAGCTCAGGCAACAGCCACTGTGCCTCAGGGTGAATATGGAAGCCTTGGGGCAAGAGGTATACTCTCAATAGTTTTCTCCACTACTATATAAGGAGGGGCAAATGGGAAAAAGGAGGGAGGGGAGGAACAGCAGCAGGGGAGGAGAGCAGTGATGGTTATGTTAAAAGGGATTTGTTCCACTGTCAAAACCAAAAAGATCTCCCTAAGAGCCAGCATTAGGAAATGAAGCCTGTGATGACAGGGAGGGGGTGGAGAGTATTAAGGAGGAGCTTTGAAGAGGAGGGGGAGGAGGAGAAAAGGAGAAGGAGGAGAGGAGAAGGGCTAAAATTACATAATTAACCACAGTTTCAATGTGGTCAAAAATAAGTACCTGGTTCTGAAGAGCTTGGGATGTCTGAGGCAATGCTCAGGAATCTTGCTTTATCCTTAGGGCTAGAGTTCCAGGAGAGAGAATCCCTGAGATCTTCTCACCTTCAGTATTTACTCTTGCACGAGGTCAGCTCATGAAACCCAGGCTAACAGTAGCTGCTTACCTTAACTATCCCTTCTCCAATCCCTGTATTCCAATGGCAATGACTAGAAACGGTGGTCTAAGGTAAACTAGATCCAAGAAAAGTGCTCCCCAAACACTAGGATCCCCAACTCCTCCCCGCAGCTGTTCAGTATCCATAGAACTTAGCACCTCTTCTTAAGATTTCAAAATTAATGGTAGAAAAGCAATCCATCTCTTCCTCTTTCTCCTTCTACCCTTACCTCCATTCTAGAACGAAGGCCCAGCATCCTCCATCTTTTGGTTGCATGCTGTCCTTGGGCTCAAACAAAGACCTATTCGGTTACCCCCTACAGAGAGTGAGGGCCTATTTCTGGGGCTCAGGGGGAGCTTGCCTTAATCTGCCTCATGGTGAATGACAACAATGTTAAGAATGAAAATATGGTTTGGGGGGGATATCCCCTAGGAGCCCAACATTGCAGTATTTAAGGGAACTTTAATGAGCTTAAGAGGCTAATCTAGAGATCAGGTTTTTTTTTTTTTTTTTTTTTAGTTGTTTTGTTTTGTTTTGTATTAAATCCTTTTAAAGGCTACTTAGGCTAGGATAGGGAAGAGTAAACCTAAAAGTGAGTGAAAGAAAGGATGAGGTGTAAAAGAGGGGGTGGGGGTTGATTTAGAAAATGAGAAACATCCAGAGGACCCTTTTGGTATGTCAGCAAAACAGGAATGTGAAGACAATTGGTCAGTCCTCTGAGGGATGAAAAGTTAGGCACTCTTCTGGAGAAACAAAAGATAAACCTTCTACCCAGAATTCCTTTCACAAATTCTTCTTTTCTTGTGTTAAATGTTTCCTTCCTCTTTCCTTTCTACCTTTTTAGTCTGGGGAGGAAAAATGAAGATAAGAGATACCAAATATGAAACCTAGTGAGAACCTTAGAAATTACTAGTATATAGCTTCATTTTATAGAGGATGAAACTGGGATCAAAATTTATCCAATGACCTCCTAACCTGACCCAACTAGCTAGTGGCAGAGGTCAAAGTCTTTTGACTCATAGCCCAACACTTTTTCTCCTAAAGCATGCTACCTTCAGGTAACAGGTATCCAAACTCTGATCTAACCATAAGTATCAAATGCCTCTCTAAAGCACTATAACATGCAAATCCTCCTTTGTCTAACAGTAAGTAAAACTCAACACCAGACAAACGAACGTGACAGGCATCCATCCATGCAATAAAGAGTTGCTAATAGCAATGATGATCACAGAATCCTGATAATAATATCCCTCACCACCCAACTCAGGATGAGGAAATGACGGAAATGACTGGGTTTACAGTATGGTTGGCCCATGTTTCAGAGTCTACATGACCAATACTGAGTTACTGAGATAACCATCTGTCAATGTGACAATGGGGGAAAATGTATTGTTGTCTTAGGTGGGAAACCCATTGATCTGCTGGACATTGGACTCATTCATCACAGATATGTGGCCTTGATAGTTGTACAATTCCAAGATTTTTGCAATAGTAAAAGTTAGAGAAGGGAAGAGATTTGGAAAGGCCTAAGTATAGATAGATTTAGATTTAGATTTAGATTTAGTATGAGGTTTAAATCCAGCAAGTGAAATGAGTATTGAGTATTTTATTTGACCTTCTTTTTATTCTCTTCTAATCTGCCTGGTTAGACATGGAAGCCCTACTCTATGTCTGCCAGATATTTATCAGTGTCTGTCTATAATATGATAATGATTAAAAACAACAACAAATCTAATGGAGAGGAGTAAAAAGAACAATATGAAGAGAACTATAATCCAAGTTTATTTGCTGTTATCCAAAAATAGAATCCTCACTTTGGAATCCTGAAAGGCTGGATGAGACCAAGATATTTCATGTGACTTCAGTTAAAGGACTAGGAACAGACTCAACCCCTAATGTATTTTTAGTTGCCATGACATTATGGTGCAATTATATAAGTGGGGGAGTTGGCCATGGTCTCATTAAAGGCTTGCTAATCCATGCATGTAAGTCAGGTGTTGACCTCTAAAAATTATTTTCTCTCCCTGATTTAGGAGAAAGGGATAGGGGAGGGAGGGAGAACTCCAAAATCCTTCCCAAGTGCCTAGAAGTCATTTTCCCCAAGAACAGAGCAGACACAAGATATTTGGGATAAGACGGCAACAATTTTATTTCTTAGGAAATGTCTTAACTGAGTTCAGGATTTTTTCCTTATTTCAATGGGTTCTACTATCTAACTCCCAGAGAAACTTAATCCCTTCCCTAATTCCCATTTTATTTATTTTCAGTAGTGTGAAAACAAACATGTAGCTAAGATTACAATGTTTATGCCTCCTTTTCGCCAAAATAATGCTAATCCTCCTCTGCTAATTAATGCCAGAGCCAGAGCAATTTTATTAACTTCACCTTGGTTAAAGTATGGCGGTGGTAGTTCATGTTTAAATTAAAACAACAATTTGACATTTGAAAGACATCAGCTTTGTCTCCACGAGTTGGTCTGCTACCTTTCACTTAGATGCTGGTTCGCTTTAACATATGACAAAAGACACAAAGCTCCAGTCCTCACTGGTCAACTATGACATAACTAATTTTAATTGCAATAAGTTGAATCAGGCACCCTGCACTGTCATTCAAAGAACTCAGGGGAAAATTTAAATCATAAGAAACATTAAGCCTGATTCTCCCTGAAGTGCTAGAAAACATGCCTTCCTCTGAACACAAAGGAGAGAGGAATCTCTTGTATATTCCCTCTGATATTTTCTCCCAGAGCCTAGTAGACATTAACTCCAAAAGGAAACTGGTCTCTCCCCACCAAAAGCCTAAGGGGCTTCCAGACAGAACGCTTTTCTATATTCTCTCTGGGAAACACAGAGCAAAGTGATATGGTAAGTCCTTAGAGACTGATTCTTAGCCCTAGAGAGAGGACACCTCTGGAGGAGAGCAACAGCATGCTTCTTGGAGGAAAAAAGAGATTTCCCCCTCTCTCCTATAAACAAATCTCTAATGAGCTTCCCTCTAAAGGTTTACAATAAGACAACTAATTATTAATAATAGCTTACATTAAATGGGCGTTGAGGTTTACAGAGCACTTTCTACACATTATTTCATTATCAGAAGCACACACAAAATCAAATTAAAGAGCAGTAAAGAATAGCTGAGATTTCAAACAATAATATTTGTTGAATTGATTGAAATTGAAGGAGAATAACTACCTGTTTCAGAAGCTTTAGGAGGATAGAAACAAACATACTTTTCAGAATATTTTTCCAAATTCATTTAATAATCTAATTGAAAACAGAGATATAATCAATTCCACTGATTTGTTACAAAGAATATGTGTATATGTATATGTTTGCATGTTTATGTATATGTATTTATATGTATATATATGCATGTATACGTATGTTTATCTATATATGTATACATTTATATATATAACTTGCTATGTCAGTAATAAATTGATATGTTAAATATATATATGTATAGTATAATACATCAATTGTATTCATTATCTATTTTTGATAGTTTAAGTTGTACTTTAATAAAACAAATCTTTACCCATTTCCTTACTTCCCAACATTAGAACCCAAATCTATTTTTCTTTTCTCAAATTGTTGGTAATTTAGCTAAGGAAACTTTTTAGAAGACAAACAATATTTGTTCAGAATCATTAAAAAACCTCTCTAGTTTAAAACAACAAAAAAATCTCCCAAGCATTTGTGTCATTATTTTGCTTAGATCAAAGGTTAAAATCAACATTAATGAAAGTTAAGAGGTGAGAAATCTACACGGGTGTGTGTGGGGGGGAATCTAATTACAGACCTCTATTCTGGTCAATTTGTTTCAAAGTAAAATACATAGCAAAAAGTACTGGAACGACCAATATGCTCAAAAAGACTAAAGAACCTATTCAGAAAGGTTTCTCGATAAGTATTAAGATCATAAAAGATATCACAAAGCCAGGTTGTGGATAAAAGTTAGGGGAAGCGATACATAATGTTAATATCATTTTTTTTTTTTTTTTTTTGCTCCTAGCTCCTACCCTTCATTTCCATATTCCTTATCCCATTGATTTCTTTTTTATTATTATTATTATTTTAGTGTCAGCTGGTCTATACTTACTATGAAGGAGGAAAGACCCAGAAAACACCTTGGAATAAGATAGTTTCCAGTCACCCTTTGCAACCAAGAAAAGACAAATCTGCCTTAAAATTGTTTTTAAATAAAAAAAAAAGAATCTCAGATCAAGGTGGATCTGAGTTTATGAGATGCAGATCAAATGAGTTCTCTGCAACTTAACGAAGCAGTCAACAATTTATTGCCTCCCTGTGTTTGATTTTTTTTTATATCCCTTAAATTTTATTACTCTAGGAGCCAAGCCAAAAAAGATAAAGTCAAGCAAAACAAACAATTGTCTCTATAATTTCATTTGTGGCTTCCTTTTATGAGCAACTGCATAACTAGTTGTGATCTCCAAGTAATGTTAACTCTGACAAAATCAAATTGAACCCCTCCCCCCCTCCACACTGCCAGATACACACATACGTCCTCCTCTGAATGGATCAAATGTAGAACTGGTTTATTCCAAGTCTTAATAGAGATTCCTATCACTGCTGTATTTTCACTGCAGGGCTGCCAATCAGCAGGCTCCAAAGACATGCAGGCCCTTATGTGTGATATTCACTTTCTTTCTCCAGTTAAATCCCTCTCTTCGGATAATTGTTCTGTTCCAAAAATGAGAAAAGGAGGGAGGGAAGACAACACAGAAATCCTCCCTCTGAGGAAAGGTTTCTCAAGGAGATTTGCTGACATGTGGGGAGTTATGATGTTGTGGAAACAGACAATGATGACAGCAATACTAGCCCACACAGCTCCTAGGATGTCTCAGACAATCTAAAGATGATGATAAACTTGTCCAAATATGTGAGGGGAAATAGCCTGAGCCCGATGCACCCAGACTCCTAGCACATGAAAGTAATGATATATACTTAATTTTGACATGGGATTTTTTTTCCAGAAGTCTTAATTATCTATTGTATTACCACATTCCCATTATTCAGCATCTTCTTCTATCCCTGACTTAAGTCCAACTATAGAATTTGTTTGGAAGTAATTCAGGGAAAACTCTGAACTAACCAGATCACAGAGGAACTCACTTAAATAAAGAACAAGAGTTGCATAAGTAGAAATCCCTGAATTGGGGAAAAATAATATTAATTGTCAAATAATTTTCTGGCTTTTTAAGATATTTAAAGCCAGTATCTAAATATCCAGATTTTTATCACCTAAATCAATGTTAGATGGCATAGTCTAGCCTTATAAAAGAATTCAAAATATGATGGAATTCATACAAATATTGGACAAGTTACTTCCAAGAAGTTTATTGTGAGTAAAAATGAATGGAATCAGAACAATTTTCTATCTAAAATGCTTGGTATAGTTGCTCCCTAGCATATAGTAGATACTTAATAAATGTTTATTCTCTTTCCCTTGATTTCTAATTGATCTGAGTGATTACTTGAAGGCTACTTCCTAGGTCACTCTAGTGCATGATACCAAAGTTTAAGAACACAAATATTTGCTCTTCACTGAATGGGGGTCCCTCTAGGATACTCAAACAACTGTTGCATTCACTGAGAAATATCAATCAAATTTCCTTTTTGATTTGTTGGAGAAGATAATTTGATGATGAAGGAAAGTTTACACTCTTGAGGGGCTTTCTTGAAATCATAGAACTACAGAGGACATGCCACTGGAGAACCAAATAGTAGCCAAACAGAACATTGCTTAAATTGCCCCTATGTATGTCAGAGTCCTCTCTTATTTTAGCCATTTTTAGCCATTAGATTTCTTTTTCCTAATGATGCAGTTAAAATAAAAATAGAACTTTAACACAAAAGAATTATTTAAACCAGAGTTCATCTTCCTCTTTCTTTTCCCCCTTAAATCATCTTGAATGCCACATATGCCCAATTTCTATCTTAATCTCTGTCTTCACTATAACCTTGTGAGAATGACCAATTTGCCCAGGTTTAATGGAATACTTTTTAAGATCTACTATTTCCTCAGAGTGAAAATTCCCTTCACCAGAGCAAATTCACAGTCTGTCTCTTATTTTGTTGTAATCCTGGAAAGTTGCTTGAAGCACATGGAATTTAAACAACTTATCCAAGCTCACCTGCCTTGAAAGTGTAAGGATTGGCATTTGAACATATATCTTCCTGACTCCAAGATCATCAGACTCTTCACAATGACAAAAAGTCCCCAAAATGAAAACTGTAGAATTTCAATACTGAAAAAGGGGGAGGAGACAAGGTCTGAAAACTTTTTAAGGACTTGTTTTGTCCATTTGTAGAATTAGTTTATAAACTGATCAATAACAAAGACCATGTCTTTTAAAATAAAATGGGCATAGAATATAAACAGTATTTTCTATTTAAGAATTGTTCAATTAATATTTGTCATTCTGATATCTTTGCTTTATTTCATTTAATAAACTTATTTTGGGACATCTATGAAAGCAATCTGTGCTATTGAAATTGAGGGGGAAAGTTGTGTTTTTTTTTTTAATGAGACAATGTATCTCAATACCTCTGATATCCCTCACTTACAAGCCTCACAGTTAGTTAGATGAACAATACATCTATTATAGTAAAAATAGCTTTGTGAATAGGGCAGAATCAAAATGAGCTAAGGGGCTCAAATCATGTTCAGAAACTGAAAGTTTGAAATAGGGGGAAGGGAAATAGGGAGGACATTGTAAAGTTTTGTTGTTGTTGTTGTTGTTTTAAGATTGTCTTTTCTTTTTGATATTGGCAGGATTCCTTAATAAAGATTTGCCACAACTAATCACATTGACTTTAAAGTTTATCTTTGATTTTTCTTTATTCTTTAAATAACAAACTGAATAAAAATCCACTTATATCTATTAACTTAAACGTACTTCCAAACTCTAATGCTTTAAGTTGCATGAAGATAGGTATACCTTGGAGTTCATAAATTAAAACATAAAAACTTCACAAATTCAATATCAAAATCCCTTGGGGGGAAATAAACAATGGACCAGCCATTTCAAATGGGCTTTGTAGTTAAAATTGTAGAGACATAATATCTCATTGATTTCCTGGATTTTCTACTTTTCATCCAAAGATTTTGGCATTGTATAATAACAAGCTAAAAAAAGAGGGGCAGTTTAATATGATCTTTTTTTGGAAACTGACCTACACTATTCTCATATGAAAGGGGAAGGGGAGATAGAACACAAACCATACTACCTCAAAGCAGCACAAAGTGATGAAAAAAATTTCTTGAGCGTGCACCCCTTGAGTGTAATTGTTAAGTGACAGTATTTTAGTAAATTTCTCTGGAAACATGGTAGTAACAGTGCCAATATATCTGTTTTTTCTCAATGTCTTTTGTTGTATTAAGACTCCTTAGGCACACCCCTATTGCATATTTTGAATAACACAAAGGAAACCATTTTCCAAACAGACTAATCCTCCTTTGATTCTGCTTATATACTTTAATCCATTTTATTCGAGGGCCATATTTAATGACAATTGTGAAATATATGCACACTAGCCCTTTCACACAAATACAAGAGTCAAGTCAGAATCTTTTTCAATCACTCCCTTTTCCTCCCCTACTCTTCCTAGCCATCTTTAGCTAATGTCTTTATTAAGTAGGGATCTCCACCAGGGAAAGTAGTAGTTCTCTCCATACAATTTTCACTTTCCACTCCACTCCAGCTCTGCCGGGGAAAGAACTAGCAAATTCCTTTAACTCCCTTTTCCCCTGGTCTCATCCAGCCTGACTCCTTTAAGAAACCAAAAAGCGATACCAATTTTATTTTTTTAAGATGTTTCTGTAGCTAGAGCCCCCTTTTTTTCTTAAAAAATGTCCCAAATCCTTTAAAAACAATGAATCTAAACCTATGACTGATCAGAATCATATTAACTGGGAAAGAGATTTAGGGTAAATTAGGGCAATTCGAGTAGGGAGTGGTGAATGGGGCCTCGGACCCTCTTAGGTTTAGTATGAACGATCCCCAGGACCCGATAGCTAAGGTAGTCACAAGAGTGTGAATTAAGGTAGATGGTAAGGAAGATTCTGGGAAGGATAGTAAAGCAGTAACCCAGAGAAATAAAAGTGGTAGTAAGATTCTCACATCTCACCTCTATAGTACCTGAAAGCTATTGCCATAATTTGGAAATTTGTCTTAAAGGGCTTGGCGGAGGCTAGACAGCTCAACTACGAAAGACCCCTTTATTAAATAAAAGACCCAACTGTGAAACACTCTTTTACCAAATAAAAGACCTTCCCTCTCCCCTCACCACCACCCTTTTCCGTTCACTTCTGCTCAGAAAATAGTCACAGCAATAGTTTTCAAGATTTTATGCCTTTGCCCGATGTTTAAAATAGCACTATTCATTGCTCTCGAATAGACACTAATCAATATACTTTCCCTAATAAACTGGGGACTCCAACCGCCCCAACCATCACAACAGCCCCTAGTCAGATGCTGCTGGTCAGCGGACTCTGAAGGAAGGTTTTTCGTGTGTGCACAGAAAAGAGAGGGCAAGAGACATTAAAAGAAAAAAAAAAAGAAAGAAAGAAAAAGAAGGATCGAGTCCTTCCCTTGGGAGGTGCGAACACTGGAAACCTCGGGGGTCCTGTGGAACACTTTCCTGGGATTTTTTTTAAGAGAAAAGAGCCACAAGAAGTCACAACTAGAACATGTCAGGGAAATCATTGGGAGAATTGGGAACAGGAAAGGAGAGAGCGAGGAACAAGAGAATCACTGACTGGTTCCTTTGGGAAATGAGACAGCAATGCAACGCGAATCCGGGCAGCTTCATTTGTTTGTCCGTGTGTGTGTGTGTGTGTGTGTGTGTGTGTGAGAGAGAGAGAGAGAGAGAGAGAGAGAGAGAGAGAGAGAGAGAGAGAGAGAGAGAAATAGGGAGAGGAAGAAATCACTCCTGAGGATTCTGTTTTATGATACTTATCGATATACTTTTGTGTCTCCCAGTATGCCCCAGTCTTTACACGTGTGTATGTGCGTCCGTGGACGCAGACAAAGGCAAAGCAGCACTGTGGGCCCTCTCCCGGGGCGCCTGGGGCGGGGGGGCGGGGGGAGGAAGGGGAGGAGGATGCCGCCACTTACTTCTCATAGTCGTATTTGCAGTAGAGTTTCTTGTCTCTGTAGAAGCAGGTGGTCTCCAGGGGCTCTTTGCAAGAGGCGCATTGAACACACTGTTCATGCCAGAAGCTGTCATTGAGTCGTAGCAGAAATCTGTCCGAAATGACCCGCTGACAGCCCTCACAAACCGACTTGGGATTCACGGCTCTCCCTGCAAGCAGACACATCAACACCGGGAGATTGGCACCGAAGGCCACTGAGACCGCGCCAAACTCTCCTCACCCTCCCCTGGACTTGTCACCCCTGCTGCTGGCCTTCCAGTCCCAGACGCCGCTTGGTTTCTGAAAGGCACCTAACTTACTACGACAGCAAAGACCGCTCGTCCCAGACAGGGTTCGAGCCAAGGACTCGGAGAAGAACGAATTAACTGAGTTGAGGAGAGCTACAGAGAAATGTCAGAACGAAATTGTCCTTTCTAATTAACTGGGACCAGTGGAATTCTGTTTTTGTTTCATTCTTACCCTGTTAGAAGAAGGGGGAGGGGTACAGGGAGAGAAGGTAGAAACCTACATTTATTGGGGGTGGGGGTGGGGGGAGGTCTATGTAGTTATAAATTTAAGCTCGCGCCGGTTAGGCAAGTGAAGATTAATCCGTAGTTAATGGTTGCTTTAGATATTCTCGATCAGTTTTAAGCACACGCGTTCGCTTACCCGGATAAATGGAATAAAACGGTTAGACGGCGAACTAACGGTTTTGAATGAGACATATTGAAAAACAAATGATTATTTGCCATTATTATTAATATAACATATTGTTTTCTACCGGAGTTACCCCGAGGCATTGGGAAATCACGCCTGCGTCTCCGCAAAGATAATTATTTCTCCCAACAATGAACCCACAAAATTTCAGCCTCCAGGACCGCGGATGGGAAAACCCTGGAATGGTTTCCAATTTGGTGACCCGACTCAGCGACCTAGTAAAAACCTGGAGACAGAAAGAATCCCAAAGAAGCCCCACCGGGTGCAAGATTGTTCCAAAATCGCTGGGATGAACTACGGGGTTCAGATTCGGGAGGCCCAGCACACTTCCGTGGGATCACAACAAGTGTAACGAAAATTTGATAGAAAAAGCGAAAGAAATTATCTTTTCCCTCTCCTTTTAATGTGCCCCCCTTCCTTATTTTAACAGGATTTTTTGTGTTTTGTTTTTTGTCTCGATTTATCCTCTTTCACGTTCCCAGACGGAAGCAAAGGCTGGGCTTGGAAGGTATTATTTGAAGTTATTAGGAACGTATGCTTTCGCAAAGGGATTCAAGCCTTTACCCGTATTTGTTTCTGGCTTTTTCTTTGGAGAAAAGAAACGTGTGTGTATATATATATATATATATATATATGAAGTGAAAGACGGAGCCGTAAAAAGGGTGCGGGGAATGCATCCCCAATCCCTGGAGAGAAATATTCTCAGATAAATGACATTGCCTGAAATTTCTCTATTGTCATCCAAAGACACTCATAGATTTATAGGTGGTAGTCTCTAAGCATCCTGGTAAAGGGAAGAGAGAGAGACAGAGAGAGACAGAGAGGAAGAAGAAGAAGAAGAAGAAAAGAAGAAGAAGAAGAAGAAGAAGAAGAAGAAGAAGAAGAAGAAGAAGAAGAAGAAGAAGAAGAAAAGAAGAAGAAGAAGAAGAAGAAGAAGAAGAAGAAGAAGAAGAAGAAGAAGAAGAAGAAGAAGAAGAAGAAGAAGAAGAAAGAAGAGAGACAGAGAGAGAGACAGAGAGAGAGAGAGAGAGGACACACAGAGAGAGAGGACACGGAGAAGAGAAACAGAGAGAGAGGACACAGAGAAGAGAAACAGAGAGAGAGGACACAGAGAAGAGAGAGAGAGAGAGAGAGAGAGAGAGAGAGAGAGAGAATATCTCCTAGGTGGTAGTGGAAAGAAAAGCAAAGTTGTGGATTCTGTTGGTTGAGTTCAAAGTGAAATCAAGGACTACCTGGGCTGACCAAAGCTTGGGAGGCTGCTCCTACCTGAGACCAGGACTTAATTCGTCTTATTTTTAGGGAATTTAGGGGAGAATGGACAGAAAAAGGGGAAATGTCCAAGGGCGTCAGATTCTTCCCTTAAACTGACTTATCCAGTCATACTTGTCTCTCCTTATTCCGTCCCTGTGGTGTAAATGTTTAAAAAATAAAAACGAAATTATCTTAATAATAATAACAACAATAACGATATAACCTACACCCATTCTTTTCCCTGTCCATGAGAGAAAGGGAATACACATCCACAGGGGTGACTGTGGATCTATCTGCGAAACGGCTCAAAGGGAACTCAAACAACCCTTTTCTCTGGATCCCCAATTCCTTCGGTCCCGGGCTATCTGAGCCACAATCGACACAGGAAGGTCCGTGGGGAAAAGGGAAGAGCCGAAACCAAGTAATGTTAGTACACGAAGGCCTGGAAGACCTCAGCAGAGATAACCCAAGGCTCCCAGCTTCAGATCCAAGAGTAAAATACTCTGTAGCCCAGTGCCTTTCCCGATAAGTTCTAGGCGTGATTTCTTTCGTCTTTCTTCACTTAAAGGAACCCCAGGAAATGTTCCAGAACCCAAAAGTCTTCTCTTTCCGCCCCTGCCCCGCCCCTGCCACGGGCTTCCAAGTCCCGGGTGGTAGAGAAGTCAAAGAAATAGCCTCGAACTTGAGCAGCGCCTGAGTCTGACCCTACCTGACCAAGGGCAGAGGAGAAGGCCTCGAGATGCCCAACCTCACCTTCTCCTCCTCCCTAAGATGGGGAAAACTTGGGGGGAGACAGAGCCAGAAGAAAAAGGGGAGCATTTAGAAGACGTCGATATGCTAATAGATTAAAAGAGAGGGTTTTTAATGGCTTGCCACTTCTAGGAGAAGTTGCCCCAGTTCCCGGGCTCCTCCCGGGATTGGGGAATTCCGCGCTCTGTGCGCAGGGTTGGAGAGGCTGGCGTAGTTTCTGGGATTGGTTTTGGTGGGGAAAGAATACCAAGTGAGTTGCGTTGCTGTGTGTTGTTCTGGAGGGAACTGCATGTGTCTCTAATAAGGTGAGAGGCCGAATGCTGGTACTTTCGAAAGGAATCCTAGAGAGAACTCCATAGGAATCCGAGAGAATTCCCTCTTCCAAGGCTGCCCAAACTCGGCTCTCAGTCCGCGAAGAGGATCAGAGGCGAGACTTCGAGAGGAGGGCACTGGGGAATCGCGGGAAGCACCCCCCAACACACACACACACACACACACACACACACACTCCCTGTCTCCACTTACCCAGCAGCGAGGAAAAGGAGGCCGAAGTCTCGATCGCGCTCTGAAAGTTCTCTTCCATCTTTAGTCCGTCCAGCATGGTGAGATTTCCGGGGACCAGGGAGTGGGAGGGGAGCCGACCTGCTTGGGAAAGAAGAGCAAAGGGACTTGCTGTTCCCTTCGGACTACCCCTCCCGAGACCGACCTGGACACACCACAGACAGGCGCCACACACCCAAGGGAAAGGCAAGAGGGAGTGTCCGAGTTAGACTGAAAGAGAGGAGAGGAGGGTCTAGAGGAGAGAGACATTGCCGGGAGGGGGGGAGGAGGGGGCAGAGAAGGGGGTGGGTGAGAGAAGGGAGTGGGAGACAGGTCACAGAGAAGGTGCACGGGGTCGAGCTGATTGTTTTTAGTGACAGCGAATTGAGTCATTAGGGCCAAGTCAGCTCCCTCCCCCAAGTCTCTCTGCCTCGGGGCACCCCAAATTTTCTCTCCATCTCTCATCTCCCAAACCGGAGCACCCTTAATCCAGAAATCTCCACTTATGTCTGTTCACTTTTGTTTCTTTTTTTTTTTTTTTTTTTTTAAACCCCAGAGCCTAAGTGGGAGTCTGACTATTGGGAGAGGGGCAGTAATGCAATGGAAATCTAGGGGGTAGCCTCTCTGTGTCTCTCTGCTCTGAACCTACCTACTTGCATTGGGTTTTCGGTCCCACCCGACACCCCCGTTTCATCTCTAGCTCAGCATCGGCCTTCACCTCCAGGCAACCGGAGTAATCGCGCGACTGAGATGAAGGGAAGGTGGTTTGAGCTAAGGCTCTGAGCTCTACCTCACGGGACTGGCTGATTGGGGGCGCCCGATCGACCCTTTCCACTAGTCTCACAGAGGAGAGAGAGGAGGCCCGAGCTGGGGAGGTGGGTCGGGGGGGGGGGGGGTGCCAAGAGAGTCCCATCAGCCGGGCCAGGCCAGGGCAGTTGTGCGGGGGAGGGAACTGCACGGTTTCAGTATTGGGCGCATTTCAAATAAACTTTCAACTACACAGGCGATCGAGAGCCGCTAGATCCGGGCGGTGGAAGCAGGCAAACTTACCTGATTGGAGAGAGCCGGGTCCCCGAAGGAGAGACAAAGTCAGACGCGAGCTAGTCGGTCCCGGCAGGGCAGCGGCCCGGAGAGCGAGCTCCGCCGAAGAAAGGTCCGCCACGGGAGACGGCTAAGCTGGGTGGGCAGCTGGAGGAGGGGCTGGCCCGTGCTCCACTGCCACTTCCCTAAGCAGCCGGCCGCGCGTTTCCCTCACCGACCGGCCCACGCTGCCTCCACTAGCGTCGGGAGCAGCTGGAGCCTCGGCTTCCCGGAATCCCGCTGTGTTGGCCGCAGCCGGCCCGCGGGCCTACGAACGGCTCGGTGCGCTTCTCCGAACTAGTTACGGATTGGAGTGATAGAGGGGAGCACGGGGTCTCGGGGTGCGGGTTCGGATCCTCTTTCCTTCTGGCGGATTCCTTGTTACTGAGCTGTGCGTGCGTGTGTGTGTGTGTGTGTGTGTGTGTGTGTGTGTGTTGTGCTCTCATGTAGGAGGGAAAGAAGGAAGGGGAGGGTCGGAAGCAAGTCCCTTGGAGCCGCTGGAATCAGCCTGGCTCTTCGTGTCCGAAACGATCTGGCCCACCTCCCAGTCTGGGGGCACCTTTTCGCCTCACCTCGCTCTCTGTCTTCACAAAGTTTCCTCCCCTCCACGTGTAACTCTGCTACCTCATTGCACGCTCACTGCCTCGCACATCTGCCGGCCCCTCAAAGGGAAAGAAGAAAGGGCTTCACTCCACCTGAACGGCTCTACGCCAGAAGCAGTAGCTTGGACTTTCCAACACACGCATGCCTGCCTCTCCACACCGGTCCCAACATTAGATGCTGATAAACCCCGAGCTCTTCTCATTACCAGGACGATTGAAAATGTACTAGACATCATTCGCGAGGACAGAGCTCATCTCTTTTTGGGAGCTCCTTATCACCATACACTCTCTCCTACCTCTCCTGGTACCTAGGATTTCTGCAGCAAGTTCTGCTTAGTAGGTAACTAACTCGCTGGGATAGTGTGTCCAGTCACATAACTAATCAGAGGCTAGCTAAAGCCCACGCGGAGAACTTAACTGAAAATCAAGGACCTGGACTCTCTCTCCTACCACTTACTAGCTGTAGGATGTATAGCAAGTCATTGCCCTTTTTGAGTATGTTTTCTTAAATGTAAAATGAGGGCAATGTCTGTTTTCTAAGCTTATATTCTGTGACTCCGAATTCTTCATTTCACCCAAGTCAGAGGTCTGTTCCCTAGAACTATAGCAACATGAAACAGGTAGGATCAGGCAAGGAGGTCGCTTTTGGAAAAGGGTAGGGAGAAGAGGGGAGAAGAGACGTAAAATCTGTCTCCTTATCAGGCAGTCTTCGATTATTCAATTCATGATGCTATTCAGTTAATATGATCAATTTAAGTAACCTGGAAATGTGGTCATTCCTTTACTTTTCAAAGTAAAAAAAACAAACAAACAAAAAAAACCTAGCAAACAAACAAACCCCCTCCCAAAAAAAGTTCGGTTTTTTTTTTCCCCTGAGTCATGGGGAATAAGTACAACTTAAGGCCAAAACATGTTCTATTTCTGATGAGGACAAATAGGTCTTGACAAGACCCATCATGTGCCAATCACAGAATTCATGGAAGGGGTGCAGCAGGTGGTCAGGAGCCTCAAAGATAATCACGCCTGGCAGTATACTTTTTAAATAATGGTTCTCCAAAATTAGCCCTTGTGATCTGCACAATAATTCTGTAAAGTAGGTTGGCCAGATATGTGTGCCAAATACTTTACAAAGGAGGGAATACAAGTTTAGGTGATTCTGGTAGCTACTTGGTGGGAGGGCTATATTGGATTCAAATCTACGTCTGCCTTTTAGGCTGTTGTTCTTTGCATCTAGGCAGGCAGGGCGGGATTGAAAGGAATGATAATAAGGAGCGGAAACAGTGTGGGATATAAACGGTTCTCCTGAAAGAATATGAATAGAGATTAAGTAAGGGAGAAATTATGAAATGGGCAATTTATTGAACTTTCACTATAAAAATACAAATAAAGGGAGATTGCCATTGAGGAGTCATTAAGTCATTTAAGATTTCACCACAATTGTAAGCCCAACGTATCCGTTTATTTCTTTGTATTGAAAGATTAACGAATTGCAGACTAATGTCTTCTTCTATTGCTTTGTATACCAAAGTTTTGTTTGCCCAATAGATTGTAAACTGCTAAAGATCGGTATGATTTTGATGGGTACAGAGTAGGTGCTGAATAAACACTTGTTTGGGGGGAAGAGGAGGAGGAGAAAAGAAGATGAACTGAAATGGGAGGAAATTAACTGGCATAGGATTTAGATAGAGGAAAGATCTATAAATACATCGCAAGGTCTTCTATTGCAGTATTTGCACAGGTGTATATTTAGCTGATGTGTCTCATATCTACCTCTCTGAATCTCTCCTACCTTCCTCTTTGACCTCTCCTATTCACTTCCTTCACTGAATATTATATTTTAGCTATGTATATCTGCTATATTATCTCTCCCCCCTACCATGAGGTTATAAGTTCCTTGAGGGTAGGGCCAGTGTGAGTCTTCAACCTTATAATATCATATTAGCCCCCTCCATCTTCAGTACTTAGCATACTGTAGGCTGAATAAATGAATGACAAAAATGAATATCTCTTAACAGTTGGTCAAAAACCAATTAAAAGTCAAATAGAGATGTATCCACAGTTTAGTTTTTATTTCCTTCCTTTATGGCTCAGCTTAAATGCTGTCTCCTCCATGAAGCTTTTCCTACCCCCAGACACAGTTGTTAATGCTCCTCCCATTATGTATTTTCTCATTTGTTCATATGTAGACTCAGAATGAAGAATGATCACAGATACACTCAGTAAAGGTAGGCTCCTTGAGAACAGAGATCTTTTTTGTGGTTGTTCATTTATCTATCACCATATACATAGTTAAACATTCAATAAATGTTTGTAGAATTGAATCAATTTTTCCCTTCATTTACTAATTACAAAGAAAGATCTCCAAGTCACATTCCTGCTCCAAGAAGTGATTTTTCTACATGGCCTCAGGCAGTTAAGTAGCATTCCTTGGTTTCTTGTCACTTGAGAGCATGGGACAGATGAGAAGGAGTCATCTCACTCACCTACTCCAAAGATGATGTGGATCTGGAGAGGGAAGGAAATCTTTTGGATTTGGTTTGGAGAAGTAGTGTGGCAGTCACTAGAGTAGATTCTTGTCTCAACTATATCATTAAGATGGGTGATCTAGCCTCTTACCCTCTTTGGGTCCCAATTTCCATATCGATAAAATGAAAGAATTGAACTAGATTAGGGCTTCTTTACCTAGAGTATGTGAACTTTGTATTAAAATATTTTGATAGCTATATTTCAATTTAATTTGCTTCATTTTTTAATTCATTGGGTTTTTTAAACGCATTTAAAAGTATTATTCTTAGAAGGGATCCAGAAGTTTCACCAGACACTATCAAAGAGGTCCATAATACAAGAAAGGCTAACATTCCCTGGGCTTGGTGATCTCTCAGGCTCCTTCCAGCACAAATCATTCTACAATAGAAACTATTAATGATGTCTTGGGTGCACACCAGGGCAGCTGCTGATTATGAGGTTTCAAATACAAATGTTGTGTAATTTAGCCTTTTAAAAAAAGGAATCATCTGCAGAGTCACCATCTGATGTCATTTTAAGAATTAAGCCTCTTTATACTTCATTGTGGTGACAAAGACACCTTAGGAGAAAGGAAAATAAAGCAGAAAGGTGACTATAGAGATGGAGGGGGGAGTAGCCCATGCCATCAGAATATAGAGCTGAGAGAAGTAGCTAATGATACAGTGTTTGGAGCACTGGGTATGGAGCCAGAGAGATCTGAATTCAGACCCTTAGACAAACAAGAACTCATCTGTTTCAGGAGCACAGTCGTGTCTCTAGATTGACCTCAGTTTGCCTATAGTTCATTGCTGTACAAGACTGTAGAGATAGAGGAAATAACAATAGGTGACTTATAGTGAGTCAACTCCAATGGTGTCGAAATATGACTGAGTGACATTCAGCTAGTGTCAATTTTGGAGCACTGGTATGAACCTTATGAGACTATTGTCCCTAGCAAACATCTTGTTTCTAGGAAGATAACCAGAAGTTCTTGCCATTGACCTCAGTTTGCCCTAGTTATCTAGATGTAAAGACTGAGGAGACTAAAATGATTTGCTAAGGGTTACATAGTAATTGTCTGAGATCAGATTTAAACTCAATCCATTCTGACTTTAACCCTGACCCTTAGCTTCTGTCCAACTGGACACTATATAGTTGTTAATATAATCGTTAGTTTGTCCATTCCTTCTTCAGCTCCTTCCTTCATCCCTGGATCTTGCACCTTATAATTTGTTTCTAGTTCCTATCTTCCTGTCTTTAACTCCACTTCTTCGCTTACCCTCACACTAGCTCTCCACCGCTTCTCGTGGTCTACACTAAATGTTTCCTCTTCCTTCCTTCCTCTCCCTCCTTCCCTCTCTCCTTCCTTCCCTTCCCTTTTTCCTCCTCCCTTCCCTTCCTTCCCTCTCCTTCCTCTCCTTCCTCCTCTCCCTCCTCTCCTTCCTTCCTTCTCTTCTCCTTCTTTCCTTCCTTCCTCCCTTCCCTTCCCTCCTCCTTCCCTTCCTTCCTTCCTCCCTTCCTCCCTCTCTTTCCTTCCTCCCTCCCTTCCTCCTTCCCTCCTCCCTCTCCTCCTCCTCCCTCCTTCCCTCCTCCCTCTCTCCTCCTTCCTCCCTCCTTCCCTTCCCTCCCTCCTCCTTCCCTCTCCCTCCCTTCCTCCCTCCCTCCTTCCTTCCTTCCTCCCTCCCTCCCTCCCTTCCTTCTCCCTCCCTCCCTCCCTCCTTCCTTCCTTCCTTCCTTCTTTCCTTCCTTCCTCCCTCCCTTCCTTCCTTCCTCCCTCCCTTCTTTCCTCCCTCCTCCTTCCTTCCTTCCTCCCTTCCTTCTTTCCTTCCTTCCTCCCTCCCTTCTTTCCTCCCTCCTCCCTCCCTCCCTTCCTTCCTTTCTTCCTTTTCCTTCCTTCCTCCCTTCCTTCCTCCCTCCCTCCCTTCTTTCCTCCCTCCCTCCCTCCCTCCCTTCCTTCCTTTCTTCCTTCTTTCCTTCCTTCCTCCTTCCTCCCTTCCTCCCTTCCTTTCCTCCTTTCTTCCAAAAGATCCAATGGGACCCAAGACCTTTGTCTTCAACCTAGTACTTCACTTTAAGGTATAATGCCAGGAATTACAATCAACTTCTAATGGAAAATTCTACTTTTCCTTCAGTGCCAGAAAAGTGGGCAGTGGCTCAAGAACCATGACTTTGATCATGATTAATGCAGAGCACAGACATGCAAAAAGAGTACTAGCTTTAAATTCATAGCTAGTAAAGGATCTGGGTTCAAATCACACCTCAGATCATTGGCTAAGTGACTTTATTACCTTGAATCTGTTTACTCATCTATAAACTGAAAGATTTCGATTAAATGGCCTCTGAGGCCTCTATTAACCCAAACTCTACATATATAATGCCTATATTTATAAATTATTTCTCTAATTTGACAGAAGTTATTTAGTGAGGGGGAGGGTGTACCAAACTGTAGAAACAACTCTTTCTGGTAATTTGAGGAAATATAAGACTCATGAATGATTGCCACAGAGGTTTTTTGAGGGAGAGAAGAGAAATAGTTGGAAGAGGTGGGAAGCATCCTGGAGAGGGAGAGAGAGGGAGGAGAAAGGATAGGCCATCCTGCAGCAGAGTGAAGATGACAGAACATGTTTTTTTACTTTCCTTTTCTTGCTCTCAATTCTGTATTTTATTAAGGGAAACACAAAGGGAAAATTGTGTTATTTGTTAAGAAAAATGTCAATGTGCATTTTTACCATAGGGAAAAAAAGCAGAACCATTGCTGCCTAGATAGGAATTACAGTATTCTATGGGGGAGTTAAGGTTTGGCTTGAGACAACGACACACTTCAGCAATTGACTTTTGTTCTCTGTGAATCCTATAAAAATAAATTCTGCAAAATGGGGCTAATGAAGCTTTTTAAAAAATTCTTTGGGAACCTTAAAGTGATGGGCAAATATGGAGGTGATAATGATAACAATTATTGTTACCATTATTTCCTCTAACTGTTATTTTTCATTTTCCACATTACCTGCATAATTTGAATAAGGCACACTCAAGTCAGATATTTTACTAAGCTGATATTTCAAGCTATTTTCACATATCTCCTAATGAAAGACCCCTGCACCAGGAGTCATAGGATGGAGAGTTGCAGCCCTGCTTGCAACATTTGTTAACCCTATGGTTTTGGCAGCTAGGAGGCACTCTGAATAGAGCACCTGGCCTATACTCAGGAAAATTCTTCTTCCTGAGTTCAAATCCAGCCTCAAATACAGATACTTCCTAGCTGTGTGATCCTGGGCAAGTCACTTAACCCTGTTTGTCTCAGTTTTCTCATATATGAGATGAGCTGAAGAAGGAAATGACAAACTACTCAAGAATGGAGGACTTTTAGGAAAGGCATTGTGTATAGAGTACTGGATCTGGAATAGGGAAGATTCATCTCTGTGGGTTCAAATGTGACCTCAGATACTAGCTATACAACCCTGGGCAAGTCACTTAACCCTGTTTGCCTCAGTTTTTTCATATGCAAAATAAACTGGAGAAGAAAATGGTAAACCACTCCATTATCTTTGCTGAGAAAACTCCAAATAGGGCCAAAAAGAGTTGGACATGACTGAAATTATTGAGAAACAAAGAAATTACACTAATTTCTCCAAACTCTGATTTATAGACTTGTAGTGAGTCAATTAGCATTTATTAAGTGCCTACTATGTGGGAATAATAATACTCATGTAACCTATATTTGACAGTTTTGTGATGAATGATGTGGATATCTTCCTTTGTGCATTATAGAAATATATATTTACCATCATCACTATCATAATTACCTATATAGCACAGTCATGACAATTACATGGCATGATATAGAGAGAACACTTTATATGTTATTAGAATGCTAGTTGCATTTTAATCATTACTATCATTAGTGATTTCCTTAGTCAGTGAACCTCTGGGAATAATGATGTGCTGGTCAATGTTTAACAATCAGCTCTCCACAGGAAAGGGTGAGAAAATGTGCAAATTATACACTTTTAAGTTTGCTCTGCAATATTAACATTTTCTCCATCACTTTTGTAAGTTTAAAAAGTCGACAAAATGATAATCTAATTTGTCGTTGCATGTATTGTATAAATTACATTGTATTGTGGTGTTTACTGTATAAACCAGGTGATTTAGTGTTGCTTAGTTGTTTCTCAGTCATTTCTGTCTCTTCGTGACTTCATTTGGAGTTTTCTTGGCAAAGACACTGGAGTGCTTTGCCACTTCCTTCTCCAGACTGTTTTACAAATTAGGAAACTGACAAAAACAGACTAAGTGATTTGCTCAGGATTACATAGCTAGCAAGGTCAGATTTGAACTCATCTTCCTGACTCCAGGCCCAACCCTGAGCTCCCTACTATTCATATGACTTATAGCATTTGGTAGTAGCAAGAAATTGGAAACTGAATGGATGCTCATCGATTGGAGAATGGCTAAATAAATTATGGCATATGAATGTTATGGAATATTATTGTTCTGTAAGAAATGACCAGCAGGAGGATTTCAGAAAGGCCTGGAGAGACTTACATGAACTGATACTAAGTGAAATGAGCAGAACCAGGAGATCATTAAACACAGCAACAACAAGACTATATGATGATCAGTTCTGATGGACGTGGCTCTCTTCAACAATGAGATGATTCAAACCAATTTCACTTGTTCAACGATAAAGAAAGCCATTTATACCCAAAGAGAGGACCATGGGAGCTAAGTGTGGATCACCCACATAGCATTTTCACTCTTTCTGTTGTTGTTTGCTTGCGTTTTGTTTTCTTTCTCAGGTTTTTTTTTTTTTTCCTTCCTTCTTGATCTGATTTTTCTTGTGCAGCAAGATAACTGTATAAATATGGATACATATATTAGATTTAACATATATTGTGACATATTTAACATATATTGGGCTACCTGCCATTTAGAGGATGGGGTGGGGGGAAGAGGGGAAATTTGGAACAGAAGATTTTGCAAGGATCAGTGTTGTAAAATTACCCATGCATATGTTTTGTAAATAAAAAATGATTTATAACATTTGCCAATTTCCAAGGAATAAGTGTTCATCCTAAAAAATTAACAAACTGTCCTCACTAAGAGCTGTTGGAGAAGTTCCATTTGCTTTTCTTAGACATCAGGCTGATTATATCTGAGAAAGTTTAATGGATCAGCATCTAGGAGGCCTGAGCTCTAGTTTCCAGACTTACAATTAATCAAGTTGTTAATCAAGTTACTTTATCCTTTGGAACCTCAATTTCCTCATCTGTCAAATGAGGAGGTTGGATCCTGTAGAGAGTTAACATCTGATGAAACTGAAATGAAAGATTAAAAAAGTGAATGAATCCAAGGCTATCCTCAGAAACTCATTTGGGTTTTTTGAATCGTTGTTGTTGGTTCTTCTTTCTTGAAGAGGACCATGATATCAGGGAGGGGATGTAATGGAATGCAAGTGCATTGGATTTAAGTAAGGGAAGGCTGGGCAAGATCACCTGCCTCACTTTCCCCTCCAGAGCTATCTGGGTCCACTGGCAAGGATTAGATCAAAATGACTGGAGAGAAAAGGTATCATATTCAATCTCTATGCAAATGGAAACCTCCACATTGATAAGATCATTTATTTCTAGATAATCAATGCAGAATGCATTTCCTCAGTAGCATTTCCATCCCCTAAAGAGGGATTAGCTGGAAGAAATCTATGACTTTCCCTCACACACCCCAATTCAAACTCAGTGACAAATTTCATCTGCAACATCTACTTGTTATACTTCACACCAAATAGTAAGCCCCAGGGGAGAAAAAGGGGAAAGGGGAAAGGGAATAGGGAAAGGAGAACTTCTCAAAGTATCCAAAACAGATTCATAGTAACTTCTCAGGGCTGTGATAAGGACAAATAACACCATGATGCCAAAGGAGTTGCTGAAGGTGGAGAACTGAAGTGGGGGCAAAGAAGATGTATAAAAATATCAGACAAATAAGAACTAAAAGTTACATAGGGGCAGTTTGGAGCATGGCGCATATAGTTCATTGATGAAATGTTTGAAAAGCTTGTGGGGTAGGTAGTGCACAGTGCAGTGGCAAAAGCCCTGAGGTGCTGTCTAAGGATGGCATTCAACTATCAATTAACCATCTTTGTGACTTTGAGCAACTAATTTCTCTTCTTTGAACCATAATTACCTCATCTGTAAGATGATAGAATTGAGCCAAAATTGCTTCCAAGGAACTCTCAGCTCTCATTCTTTGAACATTAATAGACTAATAAGGGGTACTGTAATGTACAGAATTCTGGACCCAGTATCAGGAAGACTCATTTTCCTGGGTTCAAACCTGTCTTCATTCACTTATTAGCTATGTGACTTTGGACCTCAGTTTCCTCATCTGTCAATTGGGCTAGAGCAGAAGATGGCAAAACAGACCAATATCTTTGCCAAGAAAACCACAAATGGGATCACAAAGAGTTGTACACAATGAAAAAGGCTGTACAACATTGATCTATAATGGCAACATAAATACAATTGTCCCCTTCACAGAGGTATAAATGAAATACCCAAAAAGTTTAAGGGACTTGTTCTTCATTACACCACTAGTAATAGCTGTGATTCAGACACCAAATCCAACATGCTTTCTTTCCCTCTACATGCTCAAACAACACCCAGAAAGTGCTGACATAAGCAACAAGGAAACAAGTACTCAACCAGGCCAGAAGGTGGAAGCTGCCAGTCTTAGCCAAAGGATCGATGGTTCCAAGAAACCCCAGCAGGGTCCATCAGTTCCTCAGTGGTCCTTGCTTATTCCTATGTCTACAAAGGAAGGAAGCCCACCAATATCTTCAAGCACCAAGAGCAATCAATTAAAGCAGCTGTTGATGGAGGCAATAAAGGTGGCTCTCAGCCCATCACTAACCTACTTTGTCCTAACATCCCTGTGTCTAATCATGTTTGGGGATGCAAGAATCACAAAGAAGCTAAATGGTACAAACAAGAAATTGAAATTGCAATGCTCTCTATTAATAATACCAATGCGAACTGTACCTAGATGCTTTCACTATCACATCCTGTATTCCTTTGTTATCCAATCCAATTCAATTAAATAAAAATGTATTGAGACTTTCATATTCAAAACCTTGGGGATTTGAAGAAAAAATGAAAAATAACCTTTCCTTTCAAAGAACTTACATTCTATTGGTAATCTTTAGCATCTAATGACTATTTATTGCTTTAAAGTTTAGAAAACATTTTCTTCACACTTTATGCATCAAGTAGAGCAAGTATTATTAGCTTTCTTATTTGAGAGGCTAGGAAGTTGAACTTTAGAGAAGTTCAATGATTTTGCCTAAAGTTACAAAGTGACTCTCACAAGACAGCAGTTGCAAACCCAGAACTTGCATCCCCAGTATAAATTTGGACAAGTTCTTTAACTTTGCCAATGTCCCAATGTATAAGATGAAGGGGTTAGATTGTAGCAGGAGTTCTTTACCTGGGGTCTGTGGATATGTTTTATATTTTGCTAACACATTGAAATACATCAATATAATCAGTTTCTTTTGTAGCATTCTGTATTGTAGTTAATGCATCTGCAAACATAAGTCTGAGGAGGCTTCCCTAGATTTCACCAGACTGCTATCAAAGGAATCTACAACACAAAAGGATTTCTGAGATCTTGAACAATCTCTGAAGTTTTGACTCCCACTTTTAGATCTTTCTTCCCCTACTACTGCTCTACATCATCAGCATCTGCAGGAACATCTAGACTAAGTGTGTGATGCTTACTTCAGTACAGATGTGATGTCTCTGATGTGAGAAAGACATTTTGTTCACAATCCTTATAATTCCTTACAATTAGCACACCTAAGGAAAATGTGCTGAAGGTGTCAGGAAGGGACTTGACCCTTCCCTTCTCTCACCTGACAAGAACATTCACAGGTACTTCTTTTTGTACCCCTGGGAGGAATCCAGGTCCACCCTGAATAGAATCCTGTCTCTTCATCCATAATTTTCTTCCCTGGCTTCTCATTGCCAAGATTTTATTAGACTCTGTAAATTCTCCTCCTAAAAGATTTTGTTAGATTACTTGATAGAAAACTTACACAGCAGCCCCTGCTTGTCTTGTTGCTATGTCTTGGGCAACATATACTTCTTTTCTACCCCCTTTTCTATCCCCTCCTTTTCCTAGGTATATAAGCATTCCAATTTATCCCATTTGCCAGTACATGGCAAGTGAGCAAAATTAACGGAAGGAGAGGAGGAGGAGCAAAGAGAGAAGCAATTATATCCATCAGTCTCCTTTTCTATGATGTCAGCTTTCTTCCCAGCAGACTTTTATACTGTTGACGAAGAGGCAGCATGGGTCAGTGGAAAAAGTGCTGAACTTGGAGACGGAAACAATTGTGTTCAAATCCTACTGTTTACATTTATCAGGTGGATGAACATAGGAAAATCAATGATCCTTTCTGCCTCGTTTCTTCATTTGTAAAATAAGATTCCTAATATTTATCTTACCTCACAAGCTTGTTCTGATGTTCAAATAAGATAACTTAAGTAAAAAGTTTCACAAATTGCCACCTAAATGAAAATTATTAGAATTAGGCTTTAGCATCATCAGACTTCAAAGCTAGAAGGAATCTTAGAAATTATCTAGTCCAACTAACTTATTTTACCAAAAGCAAACAAACACAGACTCCACCAGTAGTAACAAAAAACCTGGGACTCACTGAGTTGCCTAAGAGCCTTTTAAGGATGTCAAAATACATTGATTTTTCTCTATAATGTAGGGGAAATAAAACATGGAAACATGAATACAAAAGGGAAAAAATGATAAAGAAATGCAGTTATTTTAAGTGGAATTCATAGTTCAGAGAAGCTTTGCTTTACAAAATTGATATGGTCCTAAAAAGTTTGGTTCAAGACAAATTTGTGATCATTTAAACATATTTCAAATGCAAAAGAGATGTTCATCATTTAAAAGTATTCTTTGGTTCAATCGTAAGAGGAAGCATTCTTACATAGATCAAATAGTCCCTCCCTAATATACCCTTTGGTAAATTCAAACATTAGTTTTTTTTTTTTTTTTTTTTTTTTTAAAGTGGAACAGACCATTTCTTATCGGCAATGAAACTATCAGACAAGAAAAAACCTAAAACTAAGAACTTATAGGCTTTGCATAGGAAACATCTTCAAATCTGGAACTTACTTAGCAGAGTTTGTGGTTGTTCAATCATTTTTCTGCCCTGTATTATTCTTTGTGACCCCATTTGGGGGTTTCTTGGCAAAGATACTAGAGAGGTCTGGCATTTCCTTCTCCAGATCATTTTACAGATGAGGAAACTGAGGCAAACAGGATTAAGTTATTTGCCCAGGATCATACTGCTACAAAATATCTGAGGCTAGATTTGAACTCAGGAAAGTCTTCCTGACTCCAGGCCCAGCACCTTTGGGAGACTGTTCTCATTCTCTCAGGCCACCAGGATGATGCTTAAGTGATTAATGAATCTGAATTCAAATATTTTCCTAGTTCTACTTAGGCTTCAACACACCTTGGATAATTCAGGATGCACCAAAAGAAGCTGATTAAAACTTGAGATGGTTCTGGGCCTAATTTCATTTCACACCAATTACTTTCACCTTTGTTCAATTCAGTAAAATTTAAGTATCAATAGCTGACAAAAGGTTTTATTGAAAATAAGCTACTCTTACTATCCTTTGACTATTTAAGCTTAAATATTAATCAGAAGGCAACTTTTCAGAAAATAACTCAGATTTACATAGTATTTTAATGTCTATAAAGTCAGTAGATTCCCCCCAACAAATCTATAATGTAGTGATATTATTATCCTCAATTCTACAACTGAAGGAACAACAAGGTTAATTGACTTATCCAACCTCCCCCAGTTAATAAATATCTGGAACAAGACTAAAATCCAGGCCCTCTTCCTGCCTCTAACCATCATACCTGCTTCTCTGAAGGAAATCAGTATTCAAACAATTTAGAATCAGAGTTTTAAAAAGGATCCCTATAACCTTGGTTCCCATAGAATTTTATACCTGGAATAGAACCTTTTTATTCTTTTAGGACAACTATCTTTATATTCTAGAGAAAGGAAATGAGGTTCTAACCACTCAACAAGTCTCTGTGGTGGACAAGACTGGTGTCTTGGGCTCCATATGCTCATTGCAGGGCTCCTTCTTTTAAACCACATATTGCAATTAAAGAGTAGGATTAATTCTAGGCCATATCATAAGGCAAGAAAAGTGTCCCCAAAGTATTTTTACAAACCTTAGAGTAATAATAACAATAATATTTCTGTAGCACTTTATTTTACACACTACTTTACTAATATTTTATTCTCACAACAATCCTGAAAGATAGATACTATTATTTGCATTTTCCAATTGAAGAGACTGAGGCAGACAGAGGATAGATAACTTACTCATGTAGCCATAAAGTATCTGAGATTAAATTTAAACAGACAAAGATGAATCTTCCTGATTCTAGGTCCAGTGCTCTAGTCTCTGTGCCATCTTGATGCCAGACGTGGAACCAGGAAGGACTTCAAAGCCCATCAAATCAAATCCTCTTATTTTACAGCTTGAGAATTTAACATCCAGGAAAACTGTGATGTGCCCAAATTCATATAGGGAACCACAGGGACTAGCATGTTGTTCCTGGAGTAAGGAAGACATAATTTCAAATCTGGTCTTAGATACTTCCTAGCTGGGTGACTCTGGGAGAATCACTTAACCTTGTTTGCCTCGGTTTCCTTATCTGTAAAACAAGCTGGAGATGAAATGCAAACTACTCCAGTATCTTCACCAAGAAAATCCCAAATGTGGTCATGAAGAGTTGACTATCACTACAACTAACTGAACTGAACTTCATTTCAGTACTGGATCAATGTAGATGAAATTTCATTAGTTCATAGAATTTCTATTTTGTCCCTCAGACATATAGGAAACTGAACAACAACAAAAAAGCATAAGTAGTATATGTTTCAATTTGGACATCAAAAAGAATATTCTGCTGTCATCCTATAAAAACCATTGAATAGACCCACTGCCACAAGTCATGAATTTTCCATTCTTTGTGATCTACAGGAAAAAGTTAAAAATATAATATAGACAGACATATATGTATGTACATATATATGTCTATACCACATGCATATCTGAATACACATATACATGTGTACAAAATACATGAACACAACACATATGTATATACATGTGTATGTAGGCGTGTATATAACATGAATCTGAGTAAAGAGATTTTTGGTGATTCTTTTAAGTCCTAGAACCCTTAAATTACAGATAGGATTTTAGTTTGGAGGAAAGCTAATCCTTTAACAGGGATCAGCAAATTTCTTCTGAGGGACAAGGGTCTGTTTGTGTGGCTCTCGGGCTAAGAATGGTTTCTACACTTTAAAAAATATTTATTTTTAAACACAATTAGCTTATTTTAGCCATACAAAAACAGATGGCATCCAGAGTGGGCCCGGCAGCCCAACCCTTGCCTTAGTGAATGGGGTTATACATTTAGAGATGAAAGGAATCTCAGAGACTTACCAACAGTCCCCTTTATTTACAGATTAGGAAACTGAGGCCTAAAAAAATTAAGTAATTTATTAGAGATTATACAAGTAGTAAGCATCAAAGGAAAGATTTGATCTCCCTTTCAGCGGTTTTTCTGATTTTGTGGTTATTTAGTCATATCTGATTCTTCATGACCCCATTTACAGTTTTCTGGGCAGAGATACTGGAGTGGTTTGCCATTTCCTTCACCAGCTTATTTTACAGATGGGAAAACTGAGGCAAACAGTGTAAAATGACTTGTGCAGTCACACATCTGTTGTCTGAAGCTAGCTTTGAACTAGTGAAAAGAGTCTTCCTAATTCCAGGCTCAGGTTCTGATCCATTGTACCACCTCACTGCTGTTATTTGTCTGATGCTTTAAGCTTTATTGTTACAACTCATCTTTTATTCGCAAATTGTAATTTTTCTGAGCATCTGGGGCTTTCTCACCCTAGAACTTCCTTTCCTCTACCATGATGGCGCCTTCCCTTCTTGGTGAGTTTCTTTAAAGGGATCTCCATTTTGAGCATGGACCCAGGCCAGCCATGAATCATTTTCCTATAGATTCTGCTTCTGCTTCTCTGGATTTGGCCACTATACTCCCTCATGACTATCTTCTCTTTCCCTTATTTTAGTTCACTTTTATGTGTTGCTTTTATTAAAAATGTAAGCTCTCTGAGCAGGGACTATCTTTCTTTTCTTTTGTATTTTTATCTCCAGGGAGATTACATTTTCCCAAGGGGAGGAAAGGAAAACATGTATACAGAGTTTTGCTGTTCTTAATTTTCAATCATGTCCAATTCCTTGTGACCCCCTTTGGGGTTTTCTTTGCAAAAATGGTAGAATGGTTCACAATTTCCTTCTCCAGTTCATGGAAACTGAGGCAAAGACTTAAGTCACTTGCTTAGAGTCACACAGCTAGGAAATATTTGAAGTCAGATTTAAACCCAAGAAGATGAGTCTTCCTGACCCTATGCCAGGCAATCTATTTGCTGTACCAAACAGCTGTCCTGGAAGGCTTAGAGCTGAACAAAATCTTTAAAATCCAACCCCATCCTTTGGTGGATGAAATAGAATTGCAGTGAATTGACCTTGAGTCACCAAGGTAGGAAGCAGCGCAATTGAGATAGGCACAAATAATCCAACTCTAGAGCAGGGCTTTTTCCATTGCAGTAGGCTGAAGTATAATTAAGGCATTTCTGTTTTGTGGGTAGTAGTAATTCTTGACCTTGTCATGATACTTTGCAAACATTGTTTTGAATTTGATTCCCAAGCCACTCTATGGGAAAGAATCGGCATTTTGGGAAGGGATGAAGTGGAGAAGAGTTTCATCACTGTGATTTCATCAGTTTATAGGGAGCTCCCATAATGGAGCTCCTGTCCTATGAAAAATATTTCACCTCAATAATACAGATTAGCAACAGCCGATTTAAAGGTTAGAGAGCTGGGGTGGAGGAAAGGAGACTTACAGGTTAAATGACCTGCCCCAGAGTCACAATAATTCTAATCAGAACTTGAACCTGGGTTTCCTAACTCCGATGCTAGTAGTCTATCCACTATGTCAATATTGTCTCTAACAGGAAGTATTATCATTGCCCTGTTACTGCCGAGGAAACTTGGAATTTGTATGGCTAACATGACAAATTCCCTATCAGATGACTATGCTGAAACTTGAACTCACTCCCTCTGAGTCTCAGCCTCAGAGCTGAGAACTTCCCCACTCTCTCTCCGATAGGAATATAAGGGCTGATAGGGAGTCAGCCACCTGCTACCTACCCTGTGTCTAAAAGTACATATTCACTTAGTCTCCTGGAGGGTCACCTTTAGTCACAAAAGGGTGGCAGACCCCACAGAGATATCATTGTGCTTGGTTTCTATGGCAACTGATTTGTAATTCCTCATGCCATGCTCACCAAAACTAATAAGGTTTTGTTTTTTAACAACAATCTTTCTACAGGGATCTTTCTATAACATGTTTTATAAGCTCTAATTAATCAAATCACAAATATTTGTTCAGCATCTACTGTGTGTAAGACACTGGGCTCTTGGAGTCATAATTAGTCTTAAGTCAAAATTATCTATCTTGATAACTTTTCACATATGGGTCAAGTGCCTAGATTTTAAAGACCTATTTTGTCCCCTCCTTTTCCCTCCCCAGCAGCCACTTAGTATCCAAGCTTCAATCCTTCTTCCGTAGACTTGAGAGGCAGTATGGGGTGATGAATAGGGTGCTGGACCTGGAAGCCATAAGTTTAAATTCTGTCTCAGATACTTATCACCTATGTAAGCCTGGTCAAGCCACTTTACTTCTCTATGTCTCAGTTTCTTCTTCTGTAAAATGAGGAAGTTGGATCTGATGATCTCTCAGATCCCTTCCCATTGTAAATTAATGATGCTATGATTGTTCCTGCTTCATTTTTTTTCTTGTTCTGTCAGATCTAGCTGAATAGGGTCTAGGGACCAAGAAAGTAGTCAGACTGGTCAGTCCCAGTTGTTGTAAGTCCTCTATCTTTCTTCCTCATCCACTCCATCCCATCCCAAGCCAGTTCAGCCCACCCCCCAATGCAGAACAAGGCAGCCTTCAAAGGAGTCAGTCATCTGGTTCCCAACTAGAACTGGTGGTGTCTATAGAGATTGCTTCTTCCTTTCTCTCTTCCCCTCACCCCTACCCTTCCCTCTGCCTCCTCTCCTCTCTTCTCTTCTCTTCTCTTCTCTTCTCTTCTCTTCTCTTCTCTTCTCTTCTCTTCTCTTCTCTTTACTTTTCCTCTCCTCTCTTTTGTTCTTGTCCTCTCTTTTTCTTCTTTCTTGTCCTTTCCTCTTTTTTCTTCTTCCTTGTCTTTTCCTCTTTTTTCTTCTTCCTTGTCCTCTCCTCTCTTATCTTCCTCCTTTTCCTTTTCCCTCTTCTTCTTTTTTCTTTGTCCTTTTCTCTTTTCTCCTCTTTTTTCTACTTCCCTGGCCTTTCTTCTTTTCTCTTCTTCCCTGTCCTCTCCTCTTTTCTCATCTTCCTTGTACTTTCCTCTCCTCTTTCTTGTCCTCTCCTTATGTCTTTTCTTCTGCTCATCCTTGCTCCTTTTTTCTTCTTTGTCCTTTCTTGTCTTCTCTTCTTCCTTGTTCTCTCCTTTCCTGTTCAGACTGGGGCTCCCCACATCACTCAGGATAAACATATATGGGCTTCTCACAGGCTCAATTCCACTACTGACTGATTAGCACAGAAGCTTTCATCTGCTTTATTTTCTGACCTGACCTGAGTCCTTTGTCCTTCCTTAGACAACATGATGGCTCCTCACTTCAGGTAGCTCACCATGTTAATGATGAACCAGATATCTGGTGTGTGCCATCAATACAATTTTCAACAGCATCTTCAGGTGAGATTATTACTAAGATTTCTAGGCAGCACCAGAGATTCAAACAGGGAAGGGAAGGAAGTAATAAGCATTTATTAAGTCCCTACTATGTCAGCCACTGCCCCGAGTGCTTTTTGTTATCTCTCTTAAGATAAGTCTTCAAGCACAAAGGAAACTTAAAGATCATGCTCTCCAATCCCCACAATTTCCAGAGGCCCAGATATCTGAGATGAGTATTCTAAGATAATAAGCAACAAAGATGAAATTTGAACCCAGGGCTTCAGACTTCAGCTCAAGTGTACTATCCACTAAATAGATAGGCATGGGTAGGCAGGACAGCTACTTCCAAGTAAAGATGGAAGTCCCAGTCTCACAGAAAACTTTAACAAGGAGATGAGGGTATTTAAGGAACAACGAAATAAAAAATCTGCTTAAAGAGGGGCAACCAAGGAAATGAGAAAACTGGAGACCATACCATTCAAGAACTGGATAAAGGAACTAAAAATGTGAAGATTTATGGTGGACATGATCACTGTCTTCAAATACTCAAAGCACTTTAGTATAGACAAGAGAGCAATGGGTACAAATGGCAGAGTCAATTTTGGTTCAATGCAAGGCAACACTTCTAATAATTAGGAAGGTCCAGCAGTGAAATAGGTTATTTCACAAGGGAAGAAGACTTTAGGAGAGGGCTGCATCATCAAGAATGTGATAGAGATTCTAATTAAGTGAAAGCAAAACTCACTGATTTCTGAAACAATGAAATTCTGTGAATAAAGGTAGTCACAGTATCTTGAGCATCAGGATGATGGGAAATGAAGAAAAGAATGGAGAAGAGTAAACTCAGAATTTGAAATACCCAAGACTGGAAAAAAAATCGAGATATTTATTTCCACCAATGCTTAAAGACCAACTCTGAACAACAGAAATTCAGATACAATTTAAGTCCTCCTTTTGAGCAAAATCAAAGGGGATAACTAGAAGGTACAGTAGAGTGTTGGACCTCAAGTTTGCCTCAGTTTCTTTATTTGTAAAATGAGTTGGAAAAATAAATGGCAAACCCCAAATGGGATGGAGTTAGACATGATTCAACAACAACAATGAAAATGTTGATTTATGGTCCTATCTTCAAGAAATTCAACTCAATAAACTTTTATTAAACATTTTCAACTATGTGTTTAGTAGGGCGAAAACAATAAATTAAAAAGAAAAGCAGTCCCAACCCTCGAGGAACTTACAATCTAACGGGATGGAGTAAGGAGGGAACCCCAAAAAAAGTAGAAATCTAGCTGCATGATGCTGGGCAAGCCAAATTGAGAGTGGTTGGCCAAATTGTCTCCCAAGTCCCTAGTAACTTGAAATCTGTGATTCTACAAAAGCTAATGAAAGTGAGAACAATTCAAGCCAAAAGGAAAAAATACTTTTCAAGAAACAATGATAGAAAGCTTATAAAAAACCAGGTGAATGAGGAGGCAGAGGACTTCAGCTTTTCCCCTTTGTTTACATTTAGTTTTTAGCAAAGCCTTTCTTTGCTCAACCTTTCTGTGAACTGTGGACTTGAATTATGAACTTGAGAGCCCCCTGGTGGTCAAAAAGAATATTATCACAAAGCCCTAATGACAATATTTTGTTTCATTTTTATCTTTCTAGGAACTATTTTTGACTCTCTGGAACAATGTCTTTCCTCATCATGATTTCATTCTTTCCCAAATTTGTATCATTCTTTATGTATCTGCTTCACTTCACATCAGCCACCCTATCTGCCATAATGAACCTAAGCAATTTTTCTGAGAAATTGATGCATCTTTGAACTAGCCTTTGCTTTGTTTTTAGTAGCAACTGTATTCAATGCTAAAGATCTATAGTGATCAAATAATAGAAAATGACTATAAATCAAGACTCTGAGTTCAAGCTACTAAAGCCCTATGTGAACTTAATGCAACCCATAGCTTTTCTCTGATCTCAGCTTGCTTATCTTCAAACTGAAGACAGAATTGATGACTTAAATGGTCTCTTCCAGCTCTGAGATTCCATGATTCAAAGCTTGAAAGGAGGAGGATGGAAAGAAAAAGGGCTCTGCAATTCAGAGGATCTAGGGTTCATATGCTGGATTTTCCATTTACCACTGAAGTGATATTAGCCAAGTAAATTCTCTTCTCTGGGGCCTCATTGGACTACATAATTTTAAAGATACCTTCTAGATCTAGATCCTGTGATTTAGGAAAATAAAACAAAACATGGTAGACTGATTCTCAGAACCACTATTTTGGCTGATGTGTATTAAGTATGTTGTAAACCTTCAAGTTTTGTATAATTGTCAGCTGTTATTATTGTCATCTCACTTCCCTCATCGTGTTGTTTACATAAAAATGAACACGCCCTGGGAAAAGTTCCTAGACTGCCATTGTTCATTTATATTGAATCTGGTCCGCAACTATTTCACAGGTGGATTAAATAACTTTTTTACAAATGAATTAAAATATAGGGAGGGAGGTTTATCCTTTGTACACTAACAGAACACATCTATTGGACAACTCCAGTAACAAATGATGAGCATGTTATTCACCTTATCCCTGCTCTCACCTGATTTTTATCTTCGTGCCTATGTTTCTATATTTTGTTCTCATTCTACATAGATTGAATATTGAGTATTTACTTATGTTTATGAATGTCCAAGCAAATTGTGGTCAACAGCTGGCCTAGGATAATGCTCCAAGTCCCACGTATTATTCAGTGTTTAGTTTATTCTGGCTATCATCATCAACATCATCATTTTCATCATCAACACCATCATCATTGCCATTATGATCACCACCACCACCACCACCAAAATTATCATCATCACCATCATCTCTTTCTTCTTATCTGTTTGGATGAGAGTCAGATAGAAATTCTCTGTAGACAAATTGCTATCATATGATTATTTTCTTATATGTAACATTCTATAAACTGTTGTACAAACTGTCAAAATAGCTGCTTTCTTGTAGTGGATGCAAGTGTTCTAATGAGAGCTAATTTTCTGTGGACTTCCAGTATTCATCCCTCTTATAACTCCTGTAACAAAAAGAATAACAAAAATAATAGGTACTCTCTATTGTTCTCATGATCAAATAAAAATCATTTAGTTACTAAAATTATAGCCTGGGCTGTTTCTGCCTTTCTAAGCATCTTACATTTTATTCCCTTCTTCATATTGTATAATATAGTGACACTGGTCTCCTTGCTATTTCTTATATTAGATGTTCCATTTCCTGACTCTGAGCATTTTCACTAGCTGTCCCCCATTCTTGGAACTCTCTCCCCTCCTCATCTCTGAGTCCTGGTTTCCCTAGTTTCTTTTAAGCTTCAGCTAAAATCCTGCATTTTGTAAGTTTTTCTCTAACCTCCAAAAAGTTGGTGCCTTTCTTTTGAAATGATCACAAATTTAACCTGTATATATCTTGTTTTCATATAATTGTTTGCATAATTATCTCCCAATAATATTGTTAGTTTATTCAGAATAGGGATTATTATAATTGTCAGTTTGTCTTTCCTTGTATTTCTAGCACTTATCATAGTACTGGGCACATGGTAGGCTTACTAATTAAGAACTCAAATGGTGATTGATTTGACTTGATATTCACTCCATTTTGTTCCCACATTATTTTGATCTCCTATGCTAGGTCGTCCTTATATTTTGAAACTCTTTCATGAAACTTGAAGATTATGAATTTTTTGTTGCGGTGATATTTATTTTTAAAAAAATAACATTGTTCTTAAATTTTTATGATTGGATAATAGCTGGTGATTGTGCACATTTATTTGGTCTATGATTATAATCTGGTTCCGGTATACTTTATTGATTAGGTTCTCAAGGATATTTTGAGGTCTGTGATTATAGTGAGATAGTAAACTTCTTATATAAGTATTGTCATTGCTATTGCTGCTGCTGCTATTCTTTGAAGACTACAAGATATCCAGACTGAGATTATTACCTAACTCTTGTGGTTATCTGTTTTTCAGGCAGAAAACTATGACTCAGAAGATTATGTGTTAAATTTTATAATTTTAGCTAATTTCCATGCTTTTTTTTTGCTGAGGCAATTGGGGTTAAATGACTTGCCCAGGCTCACACAGCTAGGAAGTCTGAGATCAGATTTGATCTCCTGATCTTCAGGACCGGTGCACTATCCACTCTGCCACCTAGCTGCCCTTAACTTCTATGCTTTAAGGATTCAAGGTTTCATTGAAGAATGCAATAATAAATCAATACCTTCCATGATAGTCTTTGTGTGTTTCTAAGAGTGAAAAAAAATCATCACCTGATATTGAACATTTTGATAACAAGATTCTCCATATTGCTTGGATAGATCCTCAGATAACAGCAGATGGATGAGATCATCCTGGGTTCTATAGGATCAAAAAAAAAAAAAATAGGATCAAAGAGTTGGTGTTGGAATGGGCCTTAAAGATTATTGGGTCCAACTTCCTAATTTTACAGGTGAGAAATCTGAGTCTGAGAGGAATTAAGTTACAAAATGGGATCTTATGCAGCTTGGTAGGATCTCAACATTGTTCATTAGGAGAGCCATTGAGAACCAGAGTCAATGCCATGCCACAATGAGAAATTAGAGTAGGAGTTCAGGAAAAGTTGGGTTTCTTTATTCAAGAAATTTTTTAGTTACCTTGTTATTTAATTTTCTTCTTGTTGTATCATAAAGAAAGAGGAAAAGAGAAACAGAGAAAGTGAAGAAACTTTGGAAGAATTATATGAGCTAATGCAAAGTAAAATAAGCAGAACCAGAATAATTTATACAGTGACTACCATCTTTTAAAGAAAAACAACTTTAAAATACTTAAGACTTCTGGTCAATGCACTGACTAGTCAGGATTCCAGAATACTAACAATGAAGCCTGCTTCCCAAAGAAATGGCAGACATAGGAAGACAGAATAATTAGGAAGAAGAAAATATTTTTAAAGTCTGATTACTTAATCATGGTCTTCATTTGTTTAGAGAATGAAAATTGAAAAGAAACAAATTGTGACTTGATACCCAAGCTGTCCAAAAGTGGAATGCTCTGTCTAAAGAGAAGGTAGGTTCCCTTCATAAAAGGTCTTCCAAGAAAGACTGAATGACGTTATATTCAAGTCTAGATTGTACTAGATGTCCCCTGAGTTCCCTTTGACTGCAGAAGTCTGTGAGGGTTATTTGATTCAGAGAATATACTGAGAACAAATGGCTTAAGCATCCTATAGAGAGTTTGGCTTAATCCAAGGCTGGAGATAGAACAGTATTTTGACTACAGGTCTTAGAAAATGGGAGGCATTCATTCCCCTTTACCTCTGGGTATCAACATTTTCTTATCATTTCTCTTCTTCATTTTCTCCTTATTTACCTCCTTTTATTCTTTCTTTGCCAGCTCTGATCATGGCTCCTCAATCTTGACTGACCTGATTGATAATTCCACTATCTCACAAATCTTCCCCTTGATAGAAGAGCCATTTGTTTGAGAAATTTGGAAACTCTGCCTTTAGAAGTTTTGTTAAAATAATAACCCTGATATAAATAATGCCCAGGTACAGTCTATCTTGAAGAGATTAAGATTGGAAAGCACAAGGAATATGCTTCACAAGTTAGAATTAGGTTGTGCATAAAAACCCAAACCAATTCAGGCCAAAGTAAAGATTAAGCCTTAAGGTTATTAACTAATTAGAGGAACTCTGCTATATGTTTTCAGGTATGCATAAATGAGGACACTAAAGCAATATGGTTTCTTCTCTCTCATAGTTTGAACTAAAACCCAAACACCAAACGATCTGTGCCCAATTATTCAGAAAACCTGAATAAGACTTTCCTCTGTGTCTGACTGTGTATATCTATTCCACATTTGGCCCATCTGTAATTCAGCACTCAGAACTGATGTCCAGTCTCCAGGCAGCAAACACAAACAAAAATGAATTTCATCACCGGTTTGGGGAAGGGGGTAGCTATTTGCAAATTTGGGGTGTGACAAGTTGATCTTCCTCACCCCTTAAATGTGCCTGTGGTCAGCCTTAAAGAATAAGAGGAGGGAGTTAAATCTTCCTAAGTTGCTTCAGTGCTTTCCAAATTATTCATACATGGGATGCCTAGCCTATAAATAATGCCTGGGAAACGTACTAAACAACCCCAAAAGTGACCCCACTTAGCCCTCATAACATCTGGTCCATAGTATAGTGAATGTTCTTGTCCAAGACTAATTTTTCCCCACAGGCCTCATTGAGTAACTTGCTAGGCAGCTCCTAGTAATTATTTCCATTCACAAATTGGTCTCAGTTGTTCTTCTAACTTAAAGCAAGTATGGCACCATGTCTCCAAGTCTAAGCCAAACCTCTCACACATGCTGCCAATCTAGGCAATCCTTCAACTTCAGAGGCAGTTGTGCAGATCCAGAAACTTAGGATTTGATCTCAGAGAAGACACGTTTCCTGCTAAGTCAGAATCTCCCAATGCTGGAGGGGCCAAATTCAGCTTCACCTGTTTTCCTGGCTGCTAGAAGTTTCCATGGAGAAAAGGAACCACAAGGCCAGAATTCAGGATTGGTTTCCTCCCTGGGTCCCTTAGTGATTTGGTTGAAGATACAGATCAAATCATTCTTGATGTATATATTCTGACCCAGCAATATTTTTCACACCATTCCCTCCATTTCACTCTGGCTCTCATCTAGACTATAAAATGGCCAGTAGTTGCCTTCTTGTCCCTGGACTTCCAGTCTCTCCCTACATCCCTTCTGCTATTGTCTGCTTCAGAGAGAGGATTTGTACAGAAGGAAAATGGATGTAGGAGCAGAGTACTCTACAAACTTCCCTTGAAAAGGAGATTGGTGTTTTCAAAGGTAACATGACCTTCTGAGAAATTTCAAGAAATGGAATTACTAGCAAGCTATCCTGTGGGCATCAGTTCAATAAACATTCATTACTATTAATATTTCACAGTATTGGACTTGGAGTTCAAATTCTGGAGGCACTTAGTGCCTGTGTGACCCTAGGCAAGTCAAGCAATCAATCAATAAATATTTTTAAGGTACCTAGTGTTAAGGCACTAAATTCTGAAGCAAAAGCCAAGCCCTGCCCTGAAGGAATTTATAATTTAATGAGAGAACATGCCTACAAATCTATACAAAGCAAATAGTTCAGCCTCTCAGCTTTAGTTTTCTCATCTGTACAATGAGAATAACAATAGCAGCAGGTATGGCTCCCAGGATTGTTCTGTGAATTCAAATGTGTGAAGTGCTTTACAAAACTTAAAGATATGATAGGTATAAGAAAATTTAACAAAAAAAAAAAAAATCAGTTAATGTTATTTCTTAATTCAGGCTTGTCTGATTCTCTGAAAACCCCATTTGGTGTTTTCTTGGCTAAGACACTGGAATGGTTTGCCATTTTCTTTTTCAGTTCATTTTACCAATGAGGAACTGATGCAAACAGGGTTAAATGACTTGCCTAGTATTAATATAAATTGATCTGGAAAAAAATAGCTCATGGTGTACAATACTTTAAAATGTACATCTTCACAACAACCTTTTTGATGTAGGTAATTGAATGTTATCATCACATCCATACATACACATATATTTTTTAAATAAAGCTTTTTATTTTCAAAATATATACATAGATAATTTTCAACATTCACCCTTACAAAACCTTGTGTTCTAATTTTTCCCTTCCTTCCTTCCACCCTTTCCCCTAGGTGGCAAGCATGTGCAATTTTTCTATACATAGTTCCACAAATATCTTGCCACACAAGACAAATCAGATCAAAAGGAAAAAAATGAGAAAGAAAACAAAACGTAAGCAAACAGCAATGAAAAGAGTGAAAATATGATGTTGTGGTCCACATTCACTTCTCACTGTCTTCTCTTTGGGTACAGATGGCTTCATCACAAGGTCATTGGAACTGGCCTGAATCATTTAACTGTTCATGAGAACCATGTCCATCAGAATTAATCATCATTTAATCTTGCTGTTGCCTTATATAAAGTTCTCCTGGTTCTGCTTATTACAATTCATGTAAGTTTCTCCAGGATTCTCTAAAATCATCCTACTGATTGTTTCTTACAGAACAATAATATTCCATAACATTATATACCATAACAATATACCATAACTTATTCAGCCATTCTCCAACTGATGGGCATCCACTCCATTTCTAATTTCTTACCACTGCAAACAGGGCTGTCATAAACATTTTTGCTTATGATCTCTCTTTTTGTTTGTTTATTTGTTTGTTTGCTGAGGCAATTGGGGTTAAGTGACTTGCCCAGGGTCACACAGCTAATAAGTGTGAAGTGTCTGAGGCCAGATTTGAACTCTGGTCCTCCTGACTTCAGGACTGGCACTCTATCTACTGCTCCACCTATCTGCCCCTTTGTTTATGATCTCTTTAGAATATAATCCCAGTACAAACATTCCTGGATCAAAGGGTATGCACATTTTGATAGCCCTTTTGATATAGTTCCAATTTGCTCTCCAAAATGGTTGAAGCAATTCACAACTCCACCAACAATGTATTAGTATCCCAGTTTTCCCACATCTCCTCCAACATTTGTCATTGTCATTTCCTGTCATCTTTGCCAATCTGAGAGGATACACACATTTTTAATTGTTTTATTTTTTCTGTTTTCATATGCATATTGATTTTTTTCAGATACACATTTCTTTTTTTTTTTAATTTAATAGCCTTTTATTTACAGGATATATACATGGGTAACTTTACAGCATTAACAATTGCCAAACCTCTTGTTCCAATTTTTCACCTCTTACCCCCCCACCCCCTCCCCTAGATGGCAGGATGACCAGTAGATGTTAAATATATTAAAATATAAATTAGATACACAATAAGTATACATGACCAAAACGTTATTTTGCTGTACAAAAAGAATCAGACTCTGAAATATTGTACAATTAGCTTGTGAAGGAAATCAAAAATGCAGGTGTGCATAAATATAGGGATTGGGAATTCAATGTAATGGTTTTTAGTCATCCCCCAGAGTTCTTTTTCTGGGTATAGCTGGTTCAGTTCATTACTGCTCCATTAGAAATGATTTGGTTGATCTTGTTGCTGAGGATGGCCTGATCCATCAGAACTGGTCATCATCTAGTATTGTTGTTGAAGTATATAATGATCTCCTGGTCCTGCTCATTTCACTCAGCATCAGTTCGCAGATACACATTTCTTTATGAATCATGTTGGGAGAAAAAAATCAGAACAAACGGAAAAACCCACAGGAGAGGGGAAAAAAAGGCAGAAAAAAGAAGTAAACAAGGCATGTGTTGATTTGCATTCAACCTCCACAGTTCTTTTTCTGGATGCACATGGCATTTTCTATCCAAAGTTTATTGGGATTGCCTTGGATCACTGAAGCACTGAGAAGAACCAAGTTTTTCATAATTGATCATTGTACAATCTTCCTATTATGGTGTACAATGTATTCCTGCTTCTGCTTGTTTCACTCAACATCAATTCATGTAAATCTTTTCAGGCCTTTCCAAAATCATCTTATCCATCACTTTTATAGGACAATAATATTCCATTACGTTCATACACCACAACTTATTCAGCCATTCTCCAATTGATTAACATCTACTCATTTTCCAATTCTTTGCTTTCACAAAAGGAGCTGCTACAAACATTTTTGCACATTTGAATCACACACATATTTTATAGATAAGAAAACCCCAGGAGGCAGACAGGGCAAACAGAACAAATACTTTTGAATTTTCAAATAAAGATTCAATAAGTTGAATTCACTTTCCTAATTTAGAGAACTGTGAGAAGATTTGTATGAACTGATGCAGACCAAAGGAGATAAAAACAGAACTAGAAAAACAATATTCATAATTACTATTATAACACTAAAAAGCAGCAATAGCTAAATTCATTGACTGATGGTCATTCAGTGACTAGTCTTGATCTCAAAGAACAGTTGATGAAACTCACTTCCCTTATCTTGACAGAAAGGTGGGGACCATAAGTGTGAAATATTGCATGGACTATCATGTGGTTACTGGGGAATTTGTTTTTTTAATAACTATTTTCTTTGTTACAAGGGAGCAATAATGGTGAAAAAGTAATGTACCACAGTAATATTGTATAAATTTCATAAATTCTATGTTGCTTTTAAAAAAGAAAGAAAACAATTTTTTCACATCTCTTGGGTTTCTTAGAACAATGGAAGAAGCACTAAACTAGGAATCAGGAGATCCAAGGTTTAGTATTGCACTTCTTAGCTCTGGCATTGTAGGTGACTCACTAATCTCTGTGAAAAACTAGGCCATTCACTTAAGTTCTCTGAGCCCCAGCTTTGTCCTCTACAAAATGATCCCTTTACTACCTCCCTCACAGCATTGTTGTGGGAAAACAGTTTTTCAAGAATTAAAGGACAAGATCCTTGGCCAGGAGCCATTGGGCAGAGGTGAGATAAACATTCAAGAAATTCTACTTCCTCCTCATTTTACTGAGCCTCACTTCCTCTGGCTCTAATAATAAAATAAAACAGGAGAAAAATTATATTCATGGTAATTTCTGGCAGCTGGTTGGAAAGCACTTTTCTCATAATCACTCACCAGTTGATAATATTTTTAACTTATGTGTCACACAAATCTGAACATGAGATAAACTTGACAACAATTATGTGTTTCTGCATTTGAAGTCAATTACATTTCCCAAAATGTCACTATTGCTGTACCATGATTCATGTGAAAGTGTTCAAATATTTCAGGGAAAGAAAGGTATGGTGAGAGCCATATAAACATTTATCTTTCCATCAGTTATTGTATACCTTGTTTCCTGAAAAGCAGTGCTTAGAGGCACAGAGCTTTAGTTGGAAGGGATCTGAGAATGTAGAGTCAGCAAGTTGAAGAATTGATTTTTTTCTATAGCATTCTCATTAAGTGATTAAACAATCTCTACTGCAAGACCTACAGTAATGGGGAACTCACTCCTTAATAGTGGTCCTTTCCATTTGAGGACAGCTCTAACTGATAGGACATAATTTCTTTATATAGAGCTAAAATATGCTTCTTTGTAATTTCACCTATTGGTCCTAGCTCTAACCTCTGGAGGTAAAAGGAGAAAAGGGACCATCTTTTCACATATCAACCAAGGAATTATCCATGGAGAAGGGGTCAGCCATCCCTACCAACTGCCACTCACAGGGCAGGCAAGTCAACCTAGCTGAAGCAGCAAGGCAAGCCAAGTGAGAGAAAGACAGCAGCTAGTACCAGACTTATCACTATCTAGATCTAGACTATCATCATCCCTTAGAGCCTCATAGAGAAAGCCTAGGACTTGAGAGACTTGAGAATCACAATTCTTCTTTCTATCTGATATCTCCAGTCATCAACTCTTATGAAGAGGTAATCTAGAAACTGTCATAGTAAAGAACCAGAAAATAAAGTCCTAATGACAAAAGCTTTGTCAATGTCAAATGATTCAATATCAGAAATTGCTATGATTTAATCAGTGGAAATGTTTTCAAAGAAGACACCAAACCCTTAGGACCATGAAACTTTTCCCTCTGCTTGCTACTGAAATTTTCTTGTCTTCCCCATTAGAATGTGAGCTTTTTGAGCTCAGAGACTGTCTTCCTTTTCTCTCTTATTATTCGATTCAAACTTGTACCTAGTATAAGTAGCATAGTGGTTTTCTTAAGAAATATTTCATTCATTGTTTGAGGACAGTTTTATTTTGTTTTTTATCCTGGGTTTCCTTATGTCAACAAGACTAATATATCAGTCACTTACATGCTGACCACAGTGCTGATTATAACAGCAGCTTTATGCCCTTCCTTAGTCAGCTTGATTGCCTTCTGCTCCCTGGGGCTTTCAATATAGGTTGCCTAATTTGGTGTGGATACCCACTGTTGTCTTTGAGTTCCTTTTCAACTGTGTCCAATTCTTTAGGACTGCATTTTAACTTAACTTGACAAAGGTACTAGAGTGGTTTGCCATTTTCTTCTGCAGTTCATTTTACAGATGAGGAAACTAAGGCAAACAGGGTTAAGTGATTTTCTCAGGGATGAACAGCTAGTGAGTGCCTGAGGCCAGATTTGAATTTAGCAAGTTGAATCTTCCTGATTCCAGGCCAACATTCTATCTACTTTACCACCAGTTGGCTTTAGTCCTACTGAAACTAAGAACTCTTAAACTCACGTAATCTATGAGTCTTAGCCTTCCCAACTGCAGAAACTACATGTTTACTCTACCATGCCCAACTTTGAGGACAGTTATTCTGTCTTCTTTATTTTAAAAACATCCCCTGTTTCTTCAAACAACTTGCTCCAGTACCCTCACACTCACCCACAGTCACGCTTCTTCAAATGAACTTTATCTTTTCAAGGATAAAGCACAATATTATATTTGTAGTCTGGCTATGGTAGATTACAATGGGATTCTGACCTACCTTGTGAAGTACACAATTCAGCTAATGCAATCTGAGATCACAACAACATTTCTGATTGTTTTTTTTTATTTACCTTGTTTACTCTCATAGAGTTTGCAATCTAGCAAAAAGCCCCTAAATCATTTTGTTCTCATCATGTAACTCATGCTCTACAAGAAAAAGGATTCAGTTTCTATCATTTCCAACTCTCTACCCAACCCTTTCCTTTTTTTAATCTGTGACTCAAGAAGCTATAGCATGAACAGCAATCACATCCCAGTAAAACTGTCTCCACAGATTAGCTAAACAGGTTGAAGGTAACTCATGGGCTTCAAATTCATTGGTGAGTTAGAGGAATGTCTATCCCAAGTATATAGACATTCCCAGGTGAAATGGGCAAGTGAGAACATTATGTTCCAGTCATTGTTCAGGAAGTTATGGGGTGCTTAAAACTTGGTCAGACATTATAGATGCTAAGGTCATCCACTGCACTCAGAGTTATTACCTGTTGTTCTATCTTCTGTCTTGTCACTGGACATCGATGATTCTGGAAGAGTAAGTAAAGCCCATAACTTTGGGCAACTCTGCCTCCCTAAATCCAATCCAGTCATGAGTCAAGCCATCCCTTCACGTGGTCATTGTCTTCTTCAAAAATGAAGAATGAACAACACCTCTCCCCCCAAATTCTCTTTACCTCTCTTTAACATTGGAAACTGGAAACCTATTAGGTAAGAAATGGGTCTCCTGGTTTCTTTATCTTTTCTGGCCCATCACTGCTTCTTGGTTAAATATTAAATACAAATTCATAGTCATATATTCAGAAAGGAAGCTATGGATAGAATCCCAAATGTTATATAAATAGGGGAGAAGGAGGAAGAAATCTTAATTTTCTCTCATTTCCATCTGAAATTTAGCATTTTCTTTCTTTATTTAAAAACATTATTCTGAGAAGGTGTCCCTTGGTTTCATAGATAACTGTCATAGAGATTCACAACACACATAAAAAATGAAAAACTTATGACCTAGTCTGTCGCATCTTCATTTTGTAGATCAAAGACTGGAAGCTGTTCTGAGGGAGTCTCTGAGTGGCTAACTTAGCATGTTCATTAGGCAATCTTACCAAGAAATGCCAAGAAAATTTCCTCACCAAGCCACTTGCAGAGACATTGACATCTTTAGGGGAAGGGGGGGAGGAGAGAGAAGGATGGATTTTTATTACTATTGAAGAACTTACCAAATTGATCAAGATCTCCCCTGATGAATTCTTTTTTTTTTTTTTAAATCATATATCCTGCTTTTCTGAGTGAAGAAAGAAAAACTGAGAGCCAAAGTAAGGAAGGGGAATGAAGGTCATCTGGGAATCTGGCAGGAGACTTTGGGCAGGACACTGGAATGTCTCCAGGTCTCTTTCTTGGACAGGCTAACACTGCCTAGTGCATGATAAGTGTTTAGCAAGTATTCCATGTGGATGATGGATGATTTGTCTGGAATTCTTCCACACCGCAAATTTATTTCTTTATACACCCAGGCAACCAGAAAGCTTTAAAAAGGAGTGAGGTTACTTTAACGTCAGTTTCATGCTATCAAGGGTCTCCTTTTCTACCTCTCTCTTATTCCCAACTCCCCCCCATCCCATCATAACTTTAACCACTTTCTTCTTTGCCACCCACATCTAATCCAATGTTCTTTGAAACATCTCTCAGATATACCCCCTTCCTCTCTATTTTCATAATCTCAAACCCAGACAAAACCCTAATCTCCTTATGTATAGATTCCTATAATAGTTTTCTGACTGGAGACAAGCTGCAGGGACTTCTCTGGCTCCTATCTCTTTTTCCTGTCCCCTTCCCCCACTACCAAGCCATCTTATGCACTGCTGTCTGAATCCTGTTTCCTCAACACTAGCTATTTTGATCAGGATTAGAAAACTACATAGATTCCCAGTGGTCTCATATGTCAAATAGTCCCCATAGTAATCACATTCCCCAAATCCCTCCCCCAATCCTACCCCCATTCCATCCCACCCACCTTATTTCCGATTGTTCTGCAGTTCAAAATTTTCTATTTCTTTTCTTCTGGTATCAGGTTCTAAAATCAGTGTCTAAAGCTTAGGCAGGCTGTGAGAATTATTTTCTTGGCTAGTTTCTAAGGTGAACAGTCTCTGGTTTATTGGGACAATATAAACAAAATAAGTGGTAAAGTCTGATCCATGATTTTGGAATAAGAATTGACTGGGTTGTTGGAAACAAGAAAGGAAGGAAAGAAGGAAGGAAAGAAGGAAGGAAGGAGGGAAGGGAGAAAGGAAGGAAGGAGAGAGGGAAGGAAGGAAGGAGGGAAGGAAAGAAGGAAGGAGAGGTGGAAGGAAAGAAAGAAGGAAGGAACGTAGAAAAGAAAGAAATATGGGAGGAAGGGAGGGAGGAAGGAAGGAAGGAAGGAAGGAAGGAAGGAAGGAAGAAAAGAAGGAAGGAAGGAAGAAGGGAAAGAAGGAGAGGTGTGAAGGAAAGAAAGAAGGAAGGAAAGTAGAAAAGAAGGAAAGAAGGGAGGAAGGAAGGAAGGAAGGAAGGAAGGAGGGAAGGAAGGAAAGGAAGGAAGGAGGGAAAGAAGAAAGGAGGAGAAAAGGAATGAAAGAAGGAAGGAAGGAAGGAAGGAAGGAGGGAGGGAAGGAAGGAGGGGTAAAGGAAAGAAAGAAGGAAGGAAAATAGAAAAGAAGGAAAGAAGGGAGGAAGGAATGAAGGAAGGAAGGAAGGAGGGAGGGAAGGAAGAAAGGAAGGAAGGAGGGAAAGAAGAAAGAAGGGAATGAAGGAAAGAAGGAAGGAAGGAAGGAGGGAGGGAAGGAAGAAATAAAAGAAGAAGAAAAGAAAGAAGGAAAGGAGGGAAGGAAGGAAGAAAAGAGGGAAAGAAGTAAGGAAAGATGGAAAAAAGAAAAGGAGGGAGGGAGGAAGGAGGGAAGCAAAATAGAAGGAATAAAGGAGGCAAGGAAGAAAGGAAAGAAGGAAGAAAGAAATGAAAGAGGGAAAGAAGAACAGAAGGAGGGAAAGTAGGAAGGATGGAAAGAAGGAAGGAGGGAAGGAAGGAAGGAAGGAAGGAAGGAAGGAAGGAGGAAAGGAAGGATAGACAAAAGGAGGAAAGAAGGGAAGGAAAGAAAAAGGAGGGAAGGAAGAATGGAAGGAGGGAAGGAAAAAAGAAACAAAGGAAGAAAAGAGGGAAGGAGGGAAGAAAGGAGAGAAGAAAAGAAATATCCTCTCAATAACCTAATGAAGTAGGTGTTATTACTATGTCCATTTTAAAAGACAAAGAGACTAAAAAACTGAGGCATAGGTTAAATTACTTGTTCAAAGTTACAAAATTAATGTGTTGGAACTTGAACTCTTTTTCCAGATTCCAAATCTCATACTCTTCCCAATGTTTTACCTGTCTCCTTAATCATTGTTTTTTATTTTATTTATTTAGTTTTATCAGACCTATGATTTTCCCAGTAAGGGGAGTCTAATCAGTGCAGGTCAGAACTTGCTCATCTTTTAAAGTTTTTGAGAGTTGTGGGGTCATAAAGAAGTACAATGAGTCACACAGCCAGTATTACAAGTCAGAAGTCAGGTGAACCTAGAAAATGAAGTATATGAACTAGTATAACAATATTCCTTTAAGAAAACATAAATTTACAGGGCAGAAGGAAAAAGAGAAGGAGAAAGAGAAAGAGAAGGAGAAGGAGAAAGAGAAGGAGGAGAAGGAGAAAGAGAAGGAGAAGAAGAAGGAGAATTATTGGCTTTGGATTAGGAGGCTAAGAAGAATCATTCAAAATAAAGAGTACTGAATTTGGAGCCAGAGGACCAGAGTTCAAATCTTTGCTTTGCTTCTCACTACTTGTACGACCTTGCTCAAATCAATTCTATTCTCAATCTAACTTTCCTTTGGGTAAAATGAGGGAATTAAAGTAATTGATTTTAAAGTTCCCTTCCACCTTTAAATCTAGTCCTTGACCAGGGGTTACACCTAAAATTTAATAGCAAGGCTCTGGGTAGCTTGGCTCTAGGACATTTCCTTTGTGCTTTTTCTCATCCCCTAGTACAAAAGCCCAGAGCTAGAGGGGACTTCAGCATCCCCAGAGGTAGCTGCCTTTAGTTAGTTTATTTAAACTTATTTTATTGCTCTCCTCTCCTCTCTTCCTCCACTTCCATGGCTCATTTTTAAAAGCCCCATCTGTGAGCGCTGCCCTTCTATCTCTTTAGATCATTCCTCCTCATGGACATCCACCTCCCACCCACCCCTCTTCCTTGAACTGGAGAAGATAACATTATCTGTGCTCACACCAGCATTCCTGCACATCCTGGACATGAAAGCAAGATCGAAACACGAAATCCTCCCGAATTCTCTCTTTTTACCTTGCATCCCTTTGGCTTTGATGTCTGGAAATTAAAAAAAAAAAAATAGACTAAACCTGCTACCCTGGAATGCCAAGAGAAACAATGCAGAGAACAGGCTGTCCAGTGACGGGAAAAACTAGGAGAAAATTGGGAATTGAGCTGGTCTAAAATCTTGTTGCATCACACAGTTCCCTTTTTGATGGTGCAAATCTTGATAGTGTGAATCTCAAACCACACCATCTAAAGAACTCTCCAACCATCACCCCTTTTTCTTGGGTGACTTCATCTAGAACTTTTGTTTTGTACTTTACACATAATAAGATGTATTTTCTTTATTTGACCAGAGCAGCTGTGTGATTCAGTGGATGAAGTGTGGTCCTGCAGTCCAGAAGGTCTGAGTTTAAAGTTTACTTCAGATATTTACACACTATCTGTGTGGCTCAAGGCAAGTCACCTTACCGCTATCTGACTCAGTTTCCTCATATACAAAAGGGGAATGATAATAGTATCTGCCTCTCAAGGTTGTTGTAAAAAAAAAAAAGAGAGAGAGATAATAGCTATAAAATGTTTTGGCAAATCTTAAAATATCATGTAAGTTTTAATTATTATCTATACCTCAAAATTTCACCAATCAACAAATAGGTGTTTATTAAACACCTACTATGTGCCAGATACTGTACTGCAGATAGCTGTTCAATTGTCCTTGTTCTCAAGGAGCTTACATTCTCTCAAGAAACATTGACTAAACACCTAGAGGGTTCTAATTAATAGTTCTAGGTTATGGATAAGAAATTGAGCTTAGTTCTCTCAGAGCTTACTGTCTTATAGTAAAGATTGTTCTTTAAGCAAGATCTTTGCGGACATTTTCACCAGCCCTGGTTTCAGTTATTACTGCCCTTCCTTCCATCAGTTTATATTGCCTTCATATATACTTTGTATTTATTTACCTATGTACTTAGTATATGCTTCCTACCACCCCCATACTCACTTGCTACCCCAATATAAGGGAAGCTCTTTCATGTCAGAGACCTGTTAGTTTTGATTTTGTGTTCCCAGCACTCATCATAAAGTTTGACCATAGTAGGCTTTTTGAATTAATTAAATTAGAGCAGCAACCAAATTGGTCACATTCTACTTAACTGTGCATCAAGCTTTGAAAGCAAGATTCACCTAAAAGTCAAGAGACTTGACAATGAAAAGGAGGAGATAGATAGATGGATAATATATAGATTAGTACATAGAGGAAATAAATAGGGGGTCAATGTAAGATTGGGAGAGAGGGAGAGGGAGAGAAGTAGAGGGGAGATCGCTTAATGATATAAAACTGGCTTTTGTCATTTTTGTTTTGCTTTTATCTGTAATTTCTTTGGTGTAAGGAAATCCTGGTGAGGAAACTCTCTTGTCCAATGCAGATCAATGCCTAATCTGCAAGTTATAATATCCCAGAGGTCACCGATAGGTTGTGCAGGGTGTCAAAATCAGTATCCATGGTCAAGAGGGACTTAAATCCAGGTTTTTTTTACTCTAAAGCAGTTCTCCAAATACTACATTATGTAACTTAAGGTTGGTTTCATACAAGATTTACAACAAAGCTTAACGTTTTGTAGACTTTTAAAACTATGACAATAAGAGATTGTCCAGAATTGCCAAAGAGGTAAGATATAGCACAGCTCTTTATGTTATTGTCAATGTTGGTATGATTCATATTTATTTTTTTATTAAAATAGTACCATTTTAAGCCTCAGATTCCTGGGGCTGGGAATCTGGCCAGGAGTTGGCTATGAGCTTTTCTCCAGCTGTGGTTGATCGATAACTATGTGTTGGCTGTATCTTTTTCAGAAGTATATTTCTTTTTGTGTTGGTGACATCTCCTACAAGGTTTTAAACTCTAAGCTTTGTATCTCTTTCCCTCACCACCATCACCCCAACCTAGCATACTGTTAACACTTTATAATTGTTTGTTGCATTTAAATGTGGATTTGATTTGTTACTTTAATCATCTCCAGGAAAAGCTTCTGCCATGATTTTTATCCCCCCTGGTCTGCCTCTAGATGAGATTGGCCTGAGGGACTTCTCAGAAGTGATAGTTTCAAAATGGAGGTTTCTGGTTACAAAATGCTTTCACTTTCACCATCCTATTTGTGTCTCACCACAAAGAATCTAAAGAAATTCTCACTCTGTTCCATCCCTCCCAGAATCTCTTGCCCAGCAGCTTTAGAACTTTTCCTTAGCCTACAACAAATTCGTTTTCAAACTGGGATTTTCTGCCAGCTCCTGACTAAAGCTTATCTGTTCCCCAAAGTCCTTCTGTTTTCCTTTCCCCACTTTGCTCATTCAGTTTAAAGAGAATACGAATGGAATTCCATTTTCTTTTTAAGCCACTCTTGTGACCATCTGAAAGATTCTGGGCTTCCTTAGAACTTTTGAGGAGCCCCAACTCTATCCTATCTAAATGCATAGCGGAAACCAATTCCTTATTTATCTGTGCACAGATAGTATAGTGTGAAAAAAAAACAATGATCCTAGAATAAGAAAGTGGGTTAGAACACTGATTGACATGAGCAACAGAGAAGTCTTCAGATACGGAGGAGACAGATGGAAGTAGAACTAAGCTTGTTCTGGAACAATAGAAGGCCATTTTTATTGTTGTTTGTCCTTTGTTCTCCAAGAAGACCATGACATCGGGGAGGGGATGCCATGCCACAAAAGTAAGTTGGATTTAGGTGAGGGAGGGCTGGACAAAGTCACCTGTCTCACTTTCCCCTCCACAGTCATCTGGGTCCAGTGGCAAGATATAGATCAAGGCAAAAGGAAATGGCCCTGGATGCAATGGGAGGCCATGGCCTTTTTAAGCTAAGGTCTTTAACAGATCTCAGTTGGACTGGGGCAACACCCAATTAGTGATTTAAGGTTTGGTAAGAAATTAGGTAAAGAATGACCTCTTTTATTTAGTTTTTAAACCCATGACATCATTCCAATTGAGGATAGGACTACAAATTCCAAGCAGAGATTAATCAGACACAAGGGAAGTCTACAGAATGAAAATGGGATCCCACAAACTCCCCCTACTCTTCCCACTTATTTTATGATGCAATATCAAGAGGGAGATTACCAGAGGAAAGTCTGGTATTACTACTTCTAAAAAATTAAAACAGCATGAATCTCTCACCTAATGCACCCTTATATTTAATGTCTGGAATGGGTGTGTCTGGTTGATTAGTGAATCATAACCTAAAATAGTATATCTACTTTTACTGTGATGTTGAATCAATTAATAAACCTGCTCAATTATGGATTTCTTACCTATATAATGGGGCTAGGGCTTCATAAACTGTAAAAAGAGTCAAAATGATATAAAGGAGAGAATATTGTTACCTGAGTTAGAAGACCTGAGTTCAGAGACCATCTGTTAGACTACCTAGAATGAAATTTAACTCCACTGGGTCTTAGTTTTCTCACTTGTAAAATAAAAGGCTTCCTTATTTTTAAATTCAATTTGAAATTGCAGTTTATACCCATGCTTGCCATTTTATCAGGGATTTCTTGGTGTAGTTAACCATTATCACCCCACTGCAATATCCCCAGTTTGGTCTAAACTTAGACTTCAATAACTATTAATATTTTTTTCTTGCTCTAGTGTAAACTTACAATGTAGTTGGTATGATAGATAGGATTTAACTCCCAGATATCACTAATCACAAGATTTTAGAGATGGAAAGACCATCAGAGTCCATCTAATCCAACTTCTATAAGAATAAAAATCTTGTCTCAAGTCAAGAAGTCAACAAGCATTTATTAAGTGCTTATTATGTGTCACACACTGTGCTAAGCCTCAGTGACATAAATATAAACAACAACAACAACAACAACAAAAAAAAAAAAAAACAATATCTGCCCACAATGGGAGAAGATACAGAAAAGCAAGCTGAAAAGGTTAGAACAGGGAAAATCCTAGTGAATGAAAGGTGATTGTTCCCAGAGGAACTCAGCAATGAGAGAATGGAACCACAGAGGCAGAAGGAGAAATCCGATAAAACATGACTACAAAATCTAGAAAGTGAAGCATAGATGGCTTAGGTCTTTCATCATAATAGAAGTTCTAGGAGAAATGCACTAATGGAAGAAGGCAAACAAAACATTTGGGATTAAGGGTTTGTCTAAAAGATATTTTAAAAGTAGCTATTGAGTTTTTACTTAAAGATATCCATGGGCCTGAACTACATGTTTCCTCTATCTCTAGATCTAGAATTTTATGAGTCTATAAAATATATTCATGTTCAATGATTTCACTGACATTAATGGAGCTGCCACAATGAACTCTGAAAGAGTTAATGCAACTGTAGTACATAAAATCTCTGAAGATCCTTATTCTAATAAACATACTCACAGACAAGTCTTGGATCCCAGAGCATATCTTCTACTCAAAGTTCTGGGGGTACCTCTAAAAATTAGTAATGATTCTCTAATTCCATTGGCTTGGACTCCCATCACTACATCCCCAAGATTATCAGTTGAGAATCACTTAATGATAGCCATAAGCAGTTTTTAGGAAATATGATCTTAGAAAAGCATGGAAAGATTTACTTAAATAATGAAGAGTAAAATAAACAGAATCCAGATAACATTGTAATATAGTAACAGCAATATTAAGAATGACTTTGAATGAATTTTATTTTGACTAGTATAAACCCCCAAATTAACTATAAAGAATATACAAAGAAAGCTGTCATCTGCATCCCAAGAAAGAACCAATAAATAGAAAGATGTATAGAATAAATTTTACATATATACATATATGTGTATATAGCTATTTGTGTCTAACACTGGCCATTTTTAGGGCAGAATTGGGGGGAGGGAAGAAAAACGGAAAAAGAATAAATTTACATGTTAACTTTGTTGTATATTTAAAAGTAATAGTAAGTTGTATGTAGTAGACTTGCAGTTTCATGTGCAATCGTCTGTTTATTTTATTATATTATGGAAAGGCTTGTTTTATTACATATATTAAAAATAAAATAAATTTTTAAAAAGAAAGTGGTATTAACTAAGGTGGCACAAGAAGAATAGTTGGTACAAAATATTGCCTCAATAGTCTCTGACATAATCTACCCCAAGCAGAGTGGGCTCCAGCTTGGAAAGCACATATGGCAAAAAAGTAACTCATAATTCCTACTTACAGAGCTCTTTGCTCTTATTTGTTCAGTGTTCAAGAAGTTCCCTTTAGGCATAGCATAGTTTCTTTGCTGGGCCTTTTCCCTATCTTGTCTCCCAGTGCTGTGGTTTTAAGAGAAATCAAAGACTAAAACTGAAATTTCTCCACCACTCCTACCAACTCAACACACATCTCTTCCCAAGAATTTTGGCTAGAATGTCTGGCAGAAGAAGGTGGAGAAAAGACTTCTAAATTCTCTCAATAATTTATAGATGACCACTGGGAGTATGGCCAATTTCTCCTAACTTATTCGAACAAGATTCTTATGTAATTTCACTCCTGTTTGGAGACACCCCCTTAGTCTAAAGCTTTTGATCAATTGATTGATTGATTCTAAGACATGCTCTGATAGTTAAGGTATCAAGGTTAAAATGTAGATGGCTCTGTTTGACCCAAATCAAATACAAGTATTTCTAAAGGAGATAATTTTATTTTAAATTTCCAGCAAGGGGGGGGGAAGAAAATAAGAAAGAAAAGAAGGAAGGAAGGAAGGAAGGAAGGAAGGAAGGAAGGAAGGAAGGAAGACATTCCAATACATTTCTCAAAATGAAACTCAAGGAAATTCAATGAAACTGAATTGTCAAATAATCTATCCCTGAGATTTCTTCTTCCCAGAAACTTTTAAAAATTATCAATTTTATGAGCATCTCTATATTCTACAACTCTCAGTTAAGTAAAAAAGAAAAAGAATATGCATGGCTAAGATTGTCCTCTGAACACAGGGAAGAGGCGGAATCCCTTCATTAATTCATATCCCAAGAAAATACTTTTGTGGAACATTTCTGGAATTGCTTGCTGGCTAGACATAGGAATGTTTATCTCCAAACAAGCTTGCTAATTCATACAAAACCCTATGAACATTACCATGCTTCTTCATCCATTCCAAATATAGCTCCTGTACAGCAACCACACAATTTCATATAATAGCTTTCAAGGACTTCTGGAAGTTAGTCTACTGTCCTTGATTGATTCATATTAATATCAATATAAGTGACTGTCACATAGAATCAACGTAATCTCAGATGAATCACTCAACTTTGAGACTCAGTTTCCTCATCTGTCAAATGAGCATTCTCTTCCACCCCTAAATCTATGATATTAAATAGCAAATAAAACCATATTGATCATATAGGGATGATGACTGGACATATATTAGTTAACAGTTAGCCTGCATTGATTAAATACAAGTAAAGGAGAGAATCTTTGAGAAAAATATAAAAATTATCTGTGGAATATAATGATTTTATAATTTAGCTATGTTGGAAAAGGGAATTTTTCTGTGAATGCTTATAATAGCTTTATCATGATCTTGACTAGAACATAGAAAACCATTCAATTTAATCTAGAACACTGGTTAGACAGATGACGGTAGGTTTCAAGATCTCCTTGGATGCATTTATTGATAGATTGGTTAATTACCAACATAAACCAATAGAAGTAGATAAACCATACAAAAAATGAGCAGAAAAAATGCACTTGGACACTCCTACTTAGTCTCTCCACCTTAAAAAGCAATGTAATCTAGTCCCAACTAACTGAGCTGTGACAAGAGCAGAGCTACCACATAGTCTAGCCAGAGCCAGAATGTGGTTTCTGGAACGGAAACTTCATGTCATTGGTTGGTCCAGAATGCACAACCATAATCAGATGCTGCCCAGCAAGATGTGGTCACACTTGGTAATTGAAAGATAGGCCACAGCTGTAATCAATGAGGCATAGCCATAAAATTGGAGAAGGGTGGTGATGAGGGAATATGGGTTTCTTCAATACTGTACTGATTCACAATAGAAGGGACAGCTTCAAGAATAGAAGGTGTGAAAACAATATATAAGACAGCTCACAGAGACAAGAAGAAAATAGATCTTTTTGACATTATGCCTGTACTATACTTTTCAGGGGATGGCTGAAGTCTCCATCTAAATGGGGTCTTGTGGAGTGATCACTCAAATTAGAGTCATGGGTAGTGAAGTCTTCCAGATGTTCCTATTTACAGATGACATTGCACTGATTTTAGACCCCCAGAACATTACAGGGTCCCCTCAATACGATATATAGCTATTCAAAGGAGATCAATTTAGCAACCCACAAAGAAGCAATCACAAGTATGAAAAATACCCACTGTTAAGATTGTGACACTTATTTGGAAAGGGACGATAGCACAGAAAGTTAGATTTTAAATCAGGAGTACTGAGTTTGAATTATATCTCAAAAACACAAGTGATGAAATCAGGGATGGCAAGTCACTCCATGAACCTTCTGGTCATTCTCTCTCTCTCTTTTTTGTCTTTAAGAATTTTAATATCTGGCCTATAGGCATTTTCTTTACCTTAGCCCCAGTCTTAACACCTCAGGATTTCCATACAATGCATTATAGGTATATGTGTATATATGTGTTATACATATATGTATGTATTAGCATAAAGCTTCAGTATAGTCTATAAGCCTTGGTAGTCTATTAGAGGGAAATATAGGAAGTTACAAGGTTCCTGTAACCCCTTTTAAAACTGTGAATCAGTAGTATATCAGAATTAGAATGTCCACATTCCTATATTATTCTACAATGCAAACAATGCCTCTAGAAAAGGGGACTAGTCCTATTCCCCAAAGAACATTTGAATACATTTAGGAACTTCTTGTCTGGCCTTCCATCTAACCTGAGCCTTCACTGTGTCCAGGAATATCCCATAATTTCTGGATCACAATGAAGTTGGGAAAAAATCAAAGCAACTCGGTAATGGCAAAAAGTAAATTTGGGAAGATATTCCAAGGATTTTAAAGAAAGTATACTGGGAGGTAAAGAAAATCTTGATAATTGCCCAATGGTAAAAGTCTCCATAGATGTCAAAACTCAGGCAGAGCTGAGTTACCCAAGAAGACCATTATATATACTGATAGTTTATCTAGGTCCCTCAGTCCTTCCAGGCAGAAATCTATTTCTTCTATGTCTTGAAGGTCCCTAAGACAGAAGCTTGGAAACCAAGATAGCTAATTTTTATTCTAGCAGCAACTTCCTCTATACTGGGACCCCAATCAACTCATTAAAATTGCTTATAAACTCTGAGGTAATAGGCAAGTCATTATACTCCCAGGGCATCAGTTTACCCAATTGTAAAATAAGGCAGCTAGATTAGATAATTTCTTCCAACTCTAAGTCTTCTAATTGTCTTTCTATTCATCAACCTTCAGACAAAAACTCAAAAATTTGAAGATACAGTGATTCCTTTGTTGTCATCTGAATTTCTACTAAAACTATTGCACAACACAAAATGAGGAATTCTGTCCCTTGTAGGAAATATGCTAGACATAAACCCAGAGGAACTGGACATGAAGCCCCAGCATTACCACAATTTAGTTGCCATGTGATCTTAAGAGAGGAACTTGACCTATTTGAGTCTATTTAGTTATCAATAAATTGGGAACAACAGTACTTGAATTTCTGAGCTTTACAGAAGTATTGTAAAGAGTAAACAAACAAAAAAAAAGATAGATGATATTGTTTTCGAGTCTTTTCAATTGTGTTCAATTCTTCATGACCCCATTTGGGATATTTGTGGGAGTATCTCCACTGAGATACTGGAGTGATTTGCCATTTCTTCTCCAGGTCATTTAACAGATGAGGAAATTGAAGCAAACAAAGCTAAGTGACTTGCTCAGGGCCACACAGCTAATAAGTATCTGAGGCCAGATTTAAACTCAGGGAGATGAATCTTCATGTTTCTAAGGTCAGTACTCTATCCTCTGTGTCACCTAACTGACTAAGGAATGTGATTATAATTATTTTAAAGTACTATAGTTAACAAAGAAGGTAGCATGGTCCAGTGGGAAGAACACTGACTCTAGATTCAAAGGTTCAAATCTTGCCTATAACATTTATTACCTATGTGACCTGGGACAAATTAATTGTCCTACCTAGATTTGTTTCCTCATCTGTAAAGTGAGGAATGTAATGTAAATGTAAAATTCTAAAATTCTGATCCTATGTCAATAATTCAGGGTGTCTCTCAAGTCTTTGTTCTAAACTTCAAACTGAAAAGAAGACTTAAGGACATTATAATTGTTGAGAAATCTGCAGTTTTTTCCTCCTCATCATTGAGCAAGAAATTATTGACGTTGTACATTTGGCAATGCAATCTGAAAGGAAGAAACACAAGCTGGTGATTTCATTTATTTATTTATTTTATGGACTTAAGCTGTAAGCTTGACTTATATGTTGGGGTTTCTCCAGTTTTGACCTTAACACATCTGTTTTTAAAATTTTTTTCTTTCTTTTTTTTCTAAAAGAAACTAAGCCTGGGCTGCAGACACCATGACTGTTGGACTTTTAAGGAGGTTTCACTGTTTCTGATTATTGAACATCTAGAAGCAGGTCCAAGCAACTGTGTAATGTTACACATATACCACTAGAGACTGAATGACAGAATGAATTCTTGGTAACAAAATGCTGAGGTTAAGGTTGAAAGACAACTTCCATTATAACCTCCTGTTTTCACTCACTTATAATTGTCCAAAAATTGTCCTTTTGCTCCAAATCTTTCCATGCTCTGTTTCCACCCAGAGATGAAATTGGTTGGAAAGTCTGAACTACAGTGGTTTGGCCATTTTAGAATCAGGCAAGTCAGGAAAAATGTAATTCCTCCAACTGAGAAACCAGTAAGGTACATTCTGGCCATGTCCAAGTCAAAAACAGCTGTGTCTTGAGAGCATCAATAACTTCACATGGGTGGTCAGTGTTCACCTTGGAGAGGAAATCATTGTAAGAGTTGGGGGAGAGAATATCAGGAAAGACATCAGAGGCAATTAAATACAGGATTCAGGTTTCTAGTACCTTTTTTCTCTGTGTAGTAAGTTGTATTTCCTACATGAGGCATCATGTGCCTCTTCCTGGCATTGGTAGTTTCTTTGGATTGATTAAATAGTATGTTTGGAAAGAATATATAATGATCTGAAGGAATGTCTCCTTTTCCCACATCTGTTATCAGTTTTTTGAAGCAGCATGAGAGGAGACTTCAATTTTATGCAAGAACTTGCATATGTTAAGTAAGCAGGTACAGTGCTAAGTCTGAATGGAAGCCAAGAAAGGGATGTACAACCAGTCACTTCTGAACTTGAACCATCATAATCAGTCAACAAGCATTTATTAAATGCTTACAATGTGTCAACCACTGGACTAACTGCTTAGGATACAAAGAAAGCTAAAGACAGTCCTTCTCTCACAGACAGAAAACTTACAGGTCTATAGAGAATGATAAAACTTGAAATCAGGAAATTTAACCTACTTATTTTGCAAATTAGATCTCTGATGAGTCATTCAGTTCCTTTTATTCTTGATTCCTTGGATGAAAAATAAAAAGATTTTAGGCAAATTGGTTTTAAAGGGGTCAGGTAAATTATGGGAAAGCCTGGTAGATCAGTCTGTCAATAAGCTTTATCAAGCACTTCATGGCAGACACTGTCCTAAGCATCAGAGATACAATGAAAGTCAAAAGCCCAATTTCTGCTCTTAAGGATATTATATTCCAGTGGGAGAGACAGATATCAATAACTGGAAATACATGATGCAGTATTAGTGAATATTCATTTAATCAATCAGCATTTGTTTTGCACTGAGTATATTCCCAATGCTAGTTCTGGAGATACATAGAACCAGTTCTCAAGAGATTTTCCCTTGAATGGAAGGCGAAAAACTATATAATAGCTAGTATTTACGCAGGCTATTTGTTGGCAAATACAAGGTTTGCAAAGTACTTTATGCAAGTCAACTCATTTGATCTTCACAACTGTTCTGTAAGGTATGTGCTATTATTATCCTCATTTTGCTGAGGAGGAAACTGAGACAAAGGTTAAATAGATTGCCCAGAAACACAAAGCCAAAAAGTGTCTGAAACAGGATTTGAACTCAGTTTTTCCTGATTTCAGGTCCAGCCTTCTTTTTTTAATAATACCTAGCAGCCTGTAATAATAGCTAACATGTATAATAATGTGTCATAATAGCTAACATGCATATATATAAAGTTTGAAAAATATCTTCATCATATCTCATTTTATGCACATTTATAAATACATGTGTGTATCTGTATCTGTATATATACATGTGTATATACATATATGCATACATGTGTGTATAAAATTACAAGGCTATTTGAATCTCAAGGACTAAAATTCTATAGGAAAATTCAGAGCCTGGAAAAGATGGAAAACAATCTGTACACAATAAAATTCTGAAGATTCAAAGAGAAATCTTTTCTACAGAGAAAAAGGGATATTTCCCACAGAGGCTGATGTAGATACATGGAAATATTTAACCAACTTCAACTTTTAAAAGACACAGAATATGGGAACAAAGGTCAGTAATGAAGAAAGGGTGCAAAATCATCACATCCAGAAGTAGAAAAGGAATATGTTACACTTCATGTGTAGAAATCTAACACTTTGTAAATGAACACATCAGTGATGCTCAAATTCTGTTTAAAAATCAGCATTGATTTGCTTAGGGTTAGCAGAACCTAAATAAATTCCTTCCTAATTAGCAATTTTCAACATTTAGCCACTTTTCAAAGCCATCAGAACAAGGATCACAAAGTCAAAATGTTCTTTTGGGAGACTTAGATACCACATTTAGGGTCCTAAACTCTACATCAAGCATAGAACAGTGGTAGAGAAGTAACATTCAAATCCACTAGAACCTCACTTCTAACTTTATTATTCAATTGAAACTGTTTTCCTTAAAGTCACCAATGCTTCTTCATTGCAGAATTTAATGTCCTCTTTTCTGTCCATGAATCCTTGCACACACTAGGTCCTCAATAAATATTTGTTGGGTTGTTGGATGCTTTTCGGTGTTCTGTGCTCTGCTAATGCTGGAACAAAGACTCAGTTGAAAGATATGACCACCGGGTTGGGAAGAGAGAGGCCGTATTCCAGGTGTCTCTTTTGGCAAACAATCACCATGTCTTTCCATTCATATCTAGATTCAGCAGCCCTCTTGCTACACTAAATGCCTAATTCCTTGTTTCTGTCCTCAGTGAGAGGAGGGGAAAAAACAAGCCAGCCAAATGTATCCTCACACTATACTCTCACTGACATCACACATTCAGCCACATTTAGAACCCAAATACTGCCAGAGAAATAGAATTGCTGACGTCATTGTTACCATGGGAACCCCGATTGTTGCTCAGAGTGATAGTGATAGATGGGTTTAAAGATTCAGCCTTGATATGGTCTTTTCCTTCAGCTTTGGTACTTAATCCTATTAGTTTTATAGTTGTGGGTCTGGGAAGGACATGGACATCTCCAGCATCCTCTTGGAGTAAGAGATAGGAGCCTGAGAGAGAGACAAGCAGGGAGTTATGGGTGAAGGCTTTTCCTTCCCAACTCATACCCAAGCTCAAAAGTGTGTTTTCATGCTTTCTCAATAAATCATCCCTCTGGAATCATCTTACAGTTCAATTTCCCAGATTCTGAAGCAAACATTTAAAATAGATCCCCCTCCATCCCATCTCCATATGTTTTTAACAGTCTGTGTTAATAGAGCAAATTAGTTTCAATCTCAAAAAAAAAAAAAAGCCACTTTATTAGGGATCCTCTGTCACATTTTCCCATGAAGGGAACTTAATGCACCAAGCAAACAGCAGGTGGCATCAATGCCTAATAATTTCCTCTGCCCAGATTATCTGGGGGCTGGTACTTCGCAGGCAATCACCAGCAGCGGCTTTGTGACCAGATGGTGCTTCTTTCCAAGGAAGTCTGGGTCTGAGCCAGTACTTTTGTGGTCAGGGATGGCTCGGGGCTCAGACAGTATCATGGGAAACATTTTCTGCAAAGAAAGGATTCAGGGGTCTGATACCCCCAATGGGGAAAGGGTTTAAAAGGAGGTCTGGGGAGCCTCCTCCCCACCATGCTTGCCAAAAGACCCATTTCTCAAATCTTTCCCATGACCACCTGAGGAGGGAAAAAGAACTAAGACTTTGTGATTTATTTTCATTCCTCTCCCCACTCAAGTACAGTCCCCCCAGGCTTGTCCTACCCATGTCAGAGGTCCCTAACCTCTCCATGGGGAGGAGCCTTTTAATATTATCTTGAAGCCTTAAGACTGCCAGGAGACACTGTAGTCCTTTAATGAACATGTGATCTCATTTAGCTGTGGGTACTCCTTCCAATGGCACAGATTGCAACCCATCTTCATCTTCTTATCCTCTGTGACTCTTGTTCTTGTGAATCCTCCATGGGGGATCCAGTCAGTGGGGCCCTTCTTTTAGGTCTCTTGGCATTGCATGGGTACCAGTGTAGCATGAAGGCTGCCATCTGTTATCACTATGTCTGATGAAGCCATAGGGTTGTCAAAATTGACCCCATCCCCCAAACAGCCTGAACATAGCAGGCTTTCTGTCAAATGCTGGCTATTGGAAGATCCTAACAGGCAAAATGTACTTTCAGAGACCATGGTACAATCCATTAAATATCTTGAAAATGATGAATATCTGTTTTTTAGAACAATTTTGCTTACTTATTTCTATTTGTTTATTTAGCTATCAATTTATTCATTTGTGTATATATGTATTTATTTGAAATAGTCAAAAATCCCGCAGAGACCAGTCTGGTGGTGAGTAGAATTTATTGATAATAATGATGATGTGACATATAGACGAACATATCAGAGTTAACACAAGAACTGATGTCTCAGAGTTAGGAAGACCTAAGTTCAAAGCCATTTCTGACACATCCTGGCTTACTGACTCTGAGCAAATCATTTATCCTCTCAGGGGCCTCAGGAGACTGAAGAAATTATTGATGCCAGGATGATATCAAATGATAGGTGTGGTCAAAAGATAAAGATAAAAATAGCAGTTAATTTCCTTAGTGTTTTAAGGTTTAGAAAATGCTTTCCCCCAGTTTGTAACCACATCCCCAAAATTAATATATTGTGCCTATCCTTTAACTGAGAAATACTACTAGATTTTTGTACAGAGGAAATTGACTCATATTTATAGCATCTCTTTTTTGTTGTGGCAAAAAATTGAAATCTAAGAGGATGCTTACTCACTGGGGAATGGGTTTACAAATTATGATATATCAATGTATTGGAATACTATAGTGGAGAGAGTTCCTGACCTGTGAACAAGAAAACATTTTCTCTGATCCCCATGACCACTTAAGTCTCTCCAGAACAGAGATTATATGCAAAGATAAGCTGGACATAAAGATCTGTGAGTCTAAATAAGGACTTTAACATCTCCATGGTCTGAGATTGCCAGAGGAGCAGGAGAAGGAAGAGAAGGAGAAAGAGGAGGAAAAGGAAAAGAAGAGGGAAAGCAAGAGGAGAAGGAGGAGGAAAAGGAGAAGGAGGAAAAAAAAGGAGGAGGAGGAGGAGGAGAAGTAGAGGGAGAAGGAGAAGAAGAGCAAGGAGAAGAAAGAGAAGAAGAGGAAGGAGAAGGAGAAAGAAAAGAAAGAGAAGAAGAGGAAGGAGAAGGAGAAAGAAAAGAAAGAGAAGAAGAGGAAGGAGAAGGAGAAGAAGAACAAGAAGAAGAAGAAGAAGAAGAACAAGAACAAGAACAAGAACAAGAACAAGAACAAGAACAAGAACAAGAAGAACAAGAAGAACAAGAAATAATTTTTACTCTCAAGGAATTTACATTGTTAGGGAAACCAACATTACATAAATAAATATATACAGACTACATTGGTATGTATATATGTGTGTGTGTGTGTGTGTGTATATGTTTATATGTGTGTGTGTGTGTATAATACAAAATAAAAATAATGTAAATAACGTTATAAAATGGGGATACTAGGATTTGAGGGATTTTTTAAAGGTTTCATTGAGATGATGATGCTTGAACTTGTTTTTAAATTATTTTTATTAATAAACATTTATTTTCTTTTCTTCCTAAATAACTCCCTCACTGTTTAAAAAAAGAAAGAAAAACAAAGCCTGTTCTGCATAGTTAAACCAAACAAATTTCTTTGAACTACATCTTTTAAAAATATTTTTTGTGGCCAAGATGAGGAGAAAGCACCTTCTAGGTAGGAGGATACTCTGCCTTGCATCTGCTGTCTTGCCTGTGGAACAAAATATCCCTTCCAGGAAAAGCTCATCACTTCTAAACTTAGCACCAAGCCATTAACTCAATCAACTAACTTGATTAATCCCACTTTTCCCATCCTCCCTTCTGAATAGAGAGCTGAAATGTAGAGTATCCCCTAATGACTTCCTTTATGGAGGGCTGAGTTGGATTTAGCTCACTTCTTTTGCATCTGCTGTTCTGCTTGATTTCAACTTCATGGAACAAAATGTTCCACAGTGTGTCCTTTCCCACCCACCCTTACTGTATAGCCCCCTTTAATGTATTGTCTTCCCCACTAGATTGTAAGTTCCTTGAAGGAAGAGAGTGTCTTTCTTTTTATTAATTCTATTTCCAAAATTTAGGGTAGTGCCCTGCATATAGAAAGTACATAATAAAACGTTATTTTGTCGAACTGGATGGAGGAACATATGATAGATAGAGCGCTGTATTAAGGAAAAGAAAGGTCAGTTTTATTTGATCATAAAGAGCCATCAATTTATATAAAATGAGGCTGGAAAAATAGAAAGGCAACAAGTTGTAAAGGGCTTCAACAAGGCAAACAAAGGATTTTGTACTTTATCTGAGAGGTGATAGGGACTCATTGGGATTCACTGAATAAGGGAGTGATATGGTCAAGACCACATCACTTTTGAGGTTTGAGGAAAAATCACTTGGGCAGCTATGTAGAGCAATGTATTGAGAAGAGAGAGTTTTGAGACAGAGAAACCAATTAGGAATCTAACATAGTAATCCAGGTGAGTGGTAATAAAGGTCCTATGTAAAGTAGAGAGAAGTGGCAAGACGGGAGAGATATTGTGGACGTAGAAATAGCAAAAATTGATAAATGATTGGATTGGGGGGAGAGGGTGATAGGGAATAAGGATAATGCCAAAGATACAAAATTAGGAGACTAGAGAATTCCAGTGGCTGTAATAGAAACAGGGAGATTATGAATGAGGGAGTTATGTTTTGGATATTTTGTGTTTCACATGTCTTTGAAATATGTAGTTTGAAATGGGTAATAGGGAATTGGTTATGTGGGACAGACTGAAACTGGACATATAGATCCGTGAGTCTAAATAGAGATAATTTCATGAGATATGATGAAGTTATTTTTTTCAAAAAAAAATAAAAAAGTGTGTACAAGAGAAAACAAAGGGAAGTCCAGGGAAGAGTCTTACAGAACACTCACAATTAGAGGATAAAGTATGAATGATGATTCAAAAAAAAAAAAAAAACTGAGAAGAGGAACATCAGAAAAGTAGAAAGAGAATCAGGAAAGAATAAAATCATAAAAATTCAGAAAGGGAGAGAAAAAGGGGGAGAGTGTCATATCCTGCAGAAAGGTCAAACAAGGATGACACCCAAGAGACCATCAGATCTAGCAATAAAGAAATGTTTGACTTTGATGAGAGCAGGTTTGGCTTATTAAAAAGAGCAGACATTACATAACAAAGAGTTAAAGAATGAATGGAGAAGAATTGGATGTGATAAATGCAAACAATTTTTTTTTTTCTGGCTGTTTGGCTCATATAATAAGAAAAGACAGATATCTTAAGGGAATGATGGCTTCTTGTAAAAAGGAGTGGATGTCCTTCAACTAGGGAATGGCTGAATAAATTATAATATATGGATGTGATGGAATATTATTGTTCTATAAGAAATGATGAGCAGGCTGATTTCAGAAAGCCATCAAAAGACTTAACTAATATTGAGTGAAGTGAGCAGAACCAGAACATTGTACACAGTAACAGTAAGATTATATGATTATGTGAGGATCAACTGTGACTTGATTCTTCTCAACAATGCAATGATTCAAGACAATTCCAATAGATTTGGGATGGAAAATGCCATCCATATACAGAGAGAGATTTGTTTCCTTTTTTAAGAATGGAAGAAACTTAGTACTATTTAGGGAAGAACATAATAGACAGGGAGATAATAAAGATTAGATAAATAGGAGAGAGATGGGGGAGAGGAGAGGAAGAGAGAAAAAGTTGGGGGCAGAACACATTATGTGCCAGGCTCCTAGAGATACAATTATAAGAAACACCAGTCCTTACTTCTAAGTAGTTTAAATTCCAATAAGAAAAGATAAAACATAAAGGAAAACTAGAAAATGGGGTGGGGAGAGGAGGAAGAGGAAGAAAGAAAGAAGAGGGCACTTTTGAGAGACAATTTGTAAGGAATTAAATCTGTCTAGAATGTGAACTTAGAAGTAAAATGAGGAAAAGTAAATGCTTGAAGAGTCAACCAAAGAGAATGGGATCAAAGCCATACGTAGAAGAGTTGACTTTGGATCCAGTAGTCTCAGTACTGGATCTGCATCCCAAAGAGATCATAAAAGAGAGAAAAGGACCCACATATACAAAAATTTTTGTAGCAGCTCTTTTTTTTTAGATTTTTAAAAATTAAAGCTTTTTATTTACAAAACATAGGCATGGGTCATTTTTTAACATTAACTCTTGCAAAACCTTATGTTCCAAATTTTTCCCTCCTTCCCTTCATCCCCTCCTCTAGATGGCAAGTAATCCAATACATGTTAAATATGTTAAATATTAAATACATTGTTATGTATTGAACATGTCCAATGTACGTTCAATCCCATATATGTATGCATATTTATACAATTATCTTGCTGGACAAGAAAAATTGGAGCAAAAAGGGAAAAAAAACTGAGAAAGAAAACAAAATGCAAGCAAACAACAGAAAAAGTGAAAATGCTACATTGTGGTTCAGACTCAGTTCCCACAATCCTCTCTCTGAGTATAGATGGCTCTCTTCACAAGATTATTAGAACTGGTCTGAATCATCTCATTATTGGAAAGAGCCACATCCATCAGAATTGATCATCATACATCATACATCAAACTTGCTGTTTCCATGTACAATGACCTCCTGTAGCAACTCTGTTTTGTAATGATAAGGAACTGGAAAGGAGTGGATGTCCTTCAACTAGGGAATGGCTGAATAAATTATAATATATGGATGTGATGGAATATTATTGTTCTATAAGAAATGATGAGCAGGCTGATTTCAGAAAGCCATCAAAAGACTTAACTAATATTGAGTGAAGTGAGCAGAACCAGAACATTGTACACAGTAACAGTAAGATTATATGATTATGTGAGGATCAACTGTGACTTGATTCTTCTCAACAATGCAATGATTCAAGACAATTCCAATAGATTTGGGATGGAAAATGCCATCCATATACAGAGAGAGAGAACTATGGAAACTGAATGTAGATCAAAGAATGGTATTTTCACTTTTTTTTGTTTTTTGTTTTTTTTTTCATTTTTTTCCCCTTTTGGTCTGATTCTTCTTATACAGCATGACAAATAGGGAAGTATATTTAAAAGAATTTCACATATTTAACCTATATCGGTTTGCTTGCTTTCTTGGGGAGGAGGGAAGTAAGGGAGGAATGGAGGGAAAAATTGGTACACAAATTCTTACCAAAATGAATGTTGAAGATTATTTTATGTAATGGGCTGAGACTTGAGTTGATGCACAGAGGTCCCAAGCATGTGAGGCTAAATAGTAATTGGATTATACTCTATTAATATACATGCTTGGATAAAGAATGGCCCCCGCCCACTCTCTGTGCAAGTCCTAATGTGTTGTATAGGAAATGACGATTTTGGTGGGTGAAGGCAGAGGGGCAGGAAGAGAGGCCAGGATAGGCTGCTGGCTGGCTTCTGGTCTAGCTACCTTCTTGACTCAGCTGCACACATTGCTATTGTCCATTCTCTTCCACCTCCGATCTTTCTTCACTGAGAATAAAGACTGACGATTTTCCCCTAACCTGAATTCCTGACTCTGGCTGATTTTAAAATATGCGGTCATCACAATTTTACATATATTTGGAAAAATGAAATACTATTGAGGGGAAATAAATGTCATTTAAAAAAAGAATAATTGACTTTGGCAAGAAGTATTACCTCATTTTCAAACACTGGAAAAAAGCACAGCTCACGGGATAACATCAAGAAATTGAAAGAAAAGGGAGTTCATCAGAAATAATTAAATTTTCTCCATTAAGTAAGGAGCTTCCTCCACTGAGAAAATAGTAGAAGAAGGTGTAGAAAGTTTGAGGAGAGAATCAAAGGGGGAAGAATTAAAGGACAACTTTACCAAAGCACCCACAATATTTCAGGCACCATATAAAATGTTAAGTCAAGACTTAGTAAAGGTTATAGAACAGAAATTTGAATTTTATCCACTCAGCATGATTGTGTGACTTCTCCACCTCTATTCAGTTGCAAGGTAGTTGGAGTAGAAGCCAGTGGTCAGAATAATTCAGGGCTGGGATTTGATAAGAAAAGAGTGGTGATTGGACAAGGGAAAAGGGGTTTGAGATAGAGGATAGCATGAAGCTGAATCTCTGAATTTACAGTTCATTTACAATTAAATAAATATTTGTTAAGTGCTTACTGCATGCCAGGCACTGTGCTGAGTGCTGACTGTTTTGTAGCACCCAGAGTTGTCTCTATAGATTTGGAGTTAGTAGTCCTTTTCCCTTAGTCTGAAGCAGATTTACAGGAATAGGCTGCTAATGTACTAACAAGAGCCAGCTTCTATATTACATTTGACACTATTCTCCCAGTCATATTGATACTCAACCCCAAACACCAAAATTATTTTATAGGTTTTGTATTTACTTTTTTGGTGTGAAAGATTTCTTCCCAGGATAATGTAAGCTAGGAGTTATTTTATTTTATTTTTTGACTTGTTTCCCCAACACATGGTCCAACAGAGAGTAATCACTTAATAAATGTCTGTTGAATTGACTTGAATTGAGTTGATCCTAAAACCAATTCAGTAACAGAATTGTCATTAAGTTCACCCATGAAGGTAGTCTCATTTGCAAGATAATCATGGATTATCAGTGTCCAGTAGAGAAAAATAGTAGTTTTATTTATTTTGTTACCACTACATCTCAGGTTTCATAACATGACCAAGTTGGTGTAAAAGATGGAGTGGTAGAATCAAGGCTAAAAAGATCTGGCTTCAAATTCTGATTTGGTCACTTATTAGATGGGTTACCTTGTACAAATCACTCAACCTGCTCATTTTCTTCGCCTATTAAAAGGAATAATGAATGATAGTACCTGCCTCACAGGGTTGTTGTGAGGATCAAATAAGATTTGATAGATTAGATTAGATTAAATAGACAGTTTTGCAATTTTTAAAGCCTAAAATGAGTGAATTATTATAGAGAATTGAAGTGAGAAAAGACACTTATAATGCTTTTTTTTTTTATCCTTCATTGGGTAAGTGAAACTTGTTACCAGACTTCTATAATAACTAAATATCTTGTTCTCCAGGTATGTATGCCCTCAGTACCTGTTAATGACTAATGTGGAGATGAGACTTAAGGAAGATTGAACATTTCTCCATTTGGAGCAGAGTAGGGGAGTAAATGGCAATAGGTAACAATGGAGGTGGCCTGTGGAGTCACAGAATGAGGGTAGTGTTACTCAGACATGAATAGAGGCCAGTCTAGCTCCTGCTGAGCTTCTGTCTAGCATTCATTGAGGTTCTGTAACTGCAATTACGGGAAACACCATGCCTGATAGATGTGATGTGATAAGGGCTACTCATTGATCAGCATCCGATTTTGCTCCAGGCTAGAACTGGAGTCGGGTTAGGAAAGGATCAAAGATCGGAATGGGACATGGGGTTACAATCCACTATGGGGAGAGAAATTATTTACTCCAGGAGTCCTAAGTGTGTCACCAATAAGTCATCTGTATACTGGCCAGTGATTTATGCCTGAGGAGAGAGAGAAGGCCTACAACCAAATTCTGGAGCCACCATTTCCGCCACAGGTCATGGGAAATGCACATATCCTAAGAAAAGTATGTAAAAAACATCAGAAAATAGATTTCAGTCTTGGCACTTCATTCCTAGTCCAGGAAAGCCCAAACTCATCTTGATGAGGTTGAGTTAATTTTTCCAAAATTCTAGAGGATGGATAGACAGATGATAGATAGATAGGTAGGTAGATAGATGACAGATAGATAGATAGATAGATGATAGAAAGATAGCCAGGCAGATGAATAAATAAATATAATATATGCATGTGTGTATGTATGTGCATTTGTGTGCATATGAGTACATGTATGTGTGTATGTATAAATGTGACCTTAGACACTAGCTGTGGAACTCTAGGCAAGTCACTGATTTTAAACATTCTTTCCTGTTTCCTCATTTATAAAATGAACTGAAGAAAGAGTTAACAGTATATATAATAGTATATGTATTTATGGGTATGCATGTGTGAATATATATGTATATAAAAGTAAAGGATCGATTCCCCTATCTTTAGGATCAAATCTAAACTCCTCTATTTGATTTTTTTGTTTTTTTTTGATAAGGTAGTTGGGGTTCAGTGACTTGCCTAGGATCACACAATTAGGAAGTGTTAAATATCTGAGGCCAAATTTGAACTCAGGTCCTTCTAACTTCAGGGCTGCTACTCTATCTACTCTCATCTAGCTGCCCCTCTATTTGATTTTTAAAGCCCATCATAGTCTGCTCCCTCCCTACTGTCTCCATCTTATATCTTCCTCTCTTCTCTATTCTTGATCACTATTAGTCTCTTTGCTGTTCCTTATATACACTTCCCATCTCCCACCTGATCATTTTTTTCTGGCTTCCTTCATGCCTGAGATATTCTATTTCCTCAATTCTTTCCTTCCTTTCAGCTTCCACGGTGCCCTCCAGGTAAAGTCCCATCTTCTGGAGGAGGGTTCCCCCAGTCCTCAGTCTTAGTGTCTTCCCTATGAGAATTTATGCTGTATGTAGCTAATTTGGATATAGCCAATAAAATGTTGTCTCCCTCTTTTTGAGAGGAGACACAGGGTTTTCACCTTTGTTTGTATCCCCAGAATTTAGCACAATTCCTTGCTCATAGTAATACATGATAGTTGACTGCCTGAGTGATATGCATGTTATGAGGAAACAAAGCAACTGTCAGTCATTTTTCTTTGTTCTTGGGGGATAAATCCCTGTGAGCTGAGGACAGGAGTTTTCAGACTGGGGATGGGTGTATAGACTGGCTGGCTAAGGTCTTGACACCTGTTGAGAATGTATGATCTGCCAGGTACCAGACTTGGAATCAGGAAGGCCTGAGTTCAAATTTTGCATCAGGCATTTACTAGTTGTGTTACCTACATGTCACTTTTAAACTTCTCTCACTCTCAGTTTCTTTACCAATAAAATGAGAAGGGAATAAGCATTTATATAATACTTATTATGTACCAAACATTATGCTAAGTATTCCCTGCCCAAACATTATAACATTATTTGACCCTCATACCAATTCTGCAAAGTAGGGGCTATTATTATTCCTTTTATACAGTTAAGAAAACTGAGGCAAACAGGTTAAGTGACTTGCTCAGTATCACACAGCTAGTAATTGTCTGAGACTGGGTTTGAGTATTTGATTTCAAGCATTTCGCTCTATTTACCTCATCAAGTAGATAGCTAATAATACTTGCCTTCAAGGTTTTTTTTGTGAGGAGAAAATGAAATATTTGTGAAGAACTTTGCAAGCCTTAAAGAGCTATAGAAATGCTAGTGGTGGTGATGATGATGATGATGATGATGAAGAAGAAAAAGAATTGTTTAAAGAGACTAGCCACTTTTGACCTGATGATATAAAATGTATTAGTCCTTTCTTGTGTTCTTCATTGGTGGTTAGTGATAAGAGATTGATTTCCCCCCCCCCCCCCCCCCAAGACTAAGATTATTTTCTTACTGGATGCTCAGGTTGTTTGCTTTGAATAGGCTGAAATATGTGAAAGACCTTAATTATACCATTCATATGCTCCTTGATCTAGAGCTGGAAGCACTCATGTGGTTGAATCCTACCATTTTAGAGCTGAAAAAAGGGAGACAGAGAGCAGATAAGGGACATAATCAAGCTCACATAGTCACTGGATTGTAGAATCACACACCCAAAGTTGGAAGGAACCTAAGGAGTCATTAAGTCCTGCCTGTATTATCTGATAGATGAGGAAAGAAATAGAGATGAAGTTATTTACCCTAAGTCATACAGAGTAGATAGCAGATAGGATTCAAACCTGGCTCTTGTGACATCAAGTTCATCATGCTTCCTCCATTCTCTGCTGCCTCTCCATCACTGTTTGGTTCACTTAAGAATAACGAGAAGATCTCCTCAGAGATCTCTATTAGAGGATTTAAAATTTGACTCAGTGTCCAAAGACAACCCCATTTATGCATAGCATTTCTAGAACACACTCATGACATACATCTCCTTTGAGAAACCTCTACAAAGGAAGGGTGATTTTTTTTAACTTATTCACACACATCTTCTTAATCCATTTCTACAGAAAGGAAACCAGTGATTTAACATCGTCTACTTATCTTCAAATGGTTTGATCCACTCAGAACTTTCTCATCATCACATCTCTCTCTTCCACACCTACAAGCAAATTGTCTTAGATTATTTGGAGCTCAAATAAAATAAGACATGGTCTGTGTCTGTGTAGGAAGCTGAGAAAATTCTAATATCAAACTACAAAATACATTCCTATGAACCCCACTAAAATGTCAATATTCCCAAGGATTAAACATCAGGAGTTTGTTGTGGGATAGTGTTGGACAAGGGCATGGCACTAATAGAGAACTTGAGGACTTTCCAAATGTCTTCTGGAGTCACAAATCCAAACCTGATTAGATCTGAAGAGCCAGATGAACGATATCCTTGTCCACTTCTCCCTACCAACTCCTTCTTCTTTAGTATGATGGCTATTTTATTCAATAACATACCCTATACAACAATAAGTGCCAATGTCATATATTATTTTATTATTTTTTATTTCTTTGTCTCCTATGGAAAGTGAAAAAATAATTTAAACCAATTATATGTACAGAGTGTTTGGTTAATGACCCAAGGACCATCAGAAAGGCCAGATTCCTTCCACCCCTTTCTAGCAAGGAACAGTTAAATTTATCATCTATGCAAAACTTCACTTAAAAAGATCTCGTGTAAAAAGGCTTTCTTTATTACAAGCTGTCACATTATGGGGAAGAGAGTCAAGATTGTTGGGAAGCTGGGAGGAGAATGTGCAGAAGAGGAGGATCACAGGGTCCTGGGCCCTGGAAAATCCCCAGGTATGATGAGCTAAAATTGAAGGATTCAGGTAATCTGGAGAGGGGTTTCCAGCATCTCCATGAGAAAAGTATCAATGGGTGTGTCTCCAATGAGCTTGAAGAAAAAGAGGTGCTCAAGACATTTCAAGCCGATGGACCTGAGGGCCGGGAGTCGAAGCAGGAGCTTGGCAAACCTGGAAAAAGATATCAATAAATGAGTGAAAGTGATGCTGGTGGAGTAGATATTAATTAGACACAAGGAAGAACTATTGGGGTAAAAGAAAGGCCTAATTGCCACTTAACTTCATAGTTCCTTTAGTCAACAAGGATTTGTTTTTAACCATGTATAGCAAGGTGGCACAGTGGCTATAGCTCCATGCCTGGAATTAAGGAAATCTGCTTAGTTTCCCCCAAAATCTAAATAAATGAATGAATGAATCTGGGAGTGGAAGACACTCAGGGTTTCTGGCCAAAGCAGACTTGCTTAGGGTCATACAACGGGTAAGTGACCAAGGCTAGATTCAAACTCAGGTCTTCTGGGCTACAAGTGTAACATCCTATTCTCTGCACCATTTATTTGCTTCAAGAAAGAAAACATTGTTCCTATCCACAGAGTGGTTATATACTATAGTATAGTTGAAAAACAAGACATCCATAGATATATATGCCCACAAATACATATATATGTATATGTACAAACACTTTCACATACACACATGTGAAATAATGCCAGTAACTTCCCAGCTATTTTAAACCATGTCACTTGCATGCTGGTCATCTTCTTCCTCCATCTACCACAAGATTTGAGAGAAGAAAGGACATAGCATAAAGTTGGGTTATTTAGAGTCTGGATCATTTAAGAACAATATCAGAGGGAAAGCCTTTTTTTGTTTGTTTGTTTTGTTTTGTTTTGGAAGCTGTTTTTGACCTGATGGACTTTTATTGTTGTCTATATACAATTCATTCTTAAGGTGAAAAGGAACTGACATAGTAGAAGTTAAAGCCACTACAGTAAGAAAATCCTCTTTCTAATCCATCAACAAAAACAACAACAACAGTGATAACAGCAATGAAAACAACATGTATTTATTGAGAGCTTATTACTCAACAGAAAGGAATTGGCAAGTAGGATCCACTTTGGCCTCTCTTTTTCTGTTCTAGCCTTAAAATTTTCCTGAGTCCCTATCTAATTACCCACTGTCCTTCCAAAACCCTGAATTCTTTTCTTTAATTAAGTTAAGTGTTGATGGTTCTAACATTTCACTTTTTTTCATAAGATATGCTCTCAGATTAAAAAAAAATATTGTTTTGGAAATGGGACAACTCCAGTAATCACTTATAGAAGAAAGTTCAAGGATACATGAGGGAGCAATTTGTTCATCTAAAACAACAATTCCCAGTTTTGATCACAGATGCCCCATGGGTGTGACTATATTATTATTAAAGGGTAGACTTAGCAAACTTCTCAAAATATAATTTTTACAAGGGTGATGGGACTACTACTCCAGACAGGTTGGAAACTCCTCCTCTGTCCACACGGACAATTTAAAACTCTATGCTGACATAGAGATACATTCCAAATATTGTTGTCTGTTCTTTATTTTTGGAATGGACCAATAACATCACGAGATGATGTCTTGACTTGTGTTCAAATTGGATTTAAGTGAGACAAAGTCATCCTCATTCTCTCTTCCTTAAGTCATCTGACTCCAGCAGTATTAATACAAAAATTAAGATGATGGGTGATGGCCAAAAATCCAGTTAATGAACTCAGGTCTTCCTAGTTCTAAGTCCTATGTTCTATCTACTATGCTATATAACTGTCAAAGTATAAATAAAGTACTTTAATGGGCTAAGTAAGTTCTTGGAGACTCTTAGGTCACAAATCAGTCAGTAAATTACTTCCTGAGATGCATTGAATTCTATCTTACATCAATCCTTGAGTATTGCTTCTCCTTCTCACCTCACCTAACAGGCCTTCCAGAGTCATCTGGGGCCAGTGGCAAGATATAGATCAGGATTACTGGATATGGTCCTAGATAAAATGGGAGATCTTGATATGTTAAGTCTTCAACTGTTATGCCAAAGTTCCCTTTTAATGTTGTGACTCAGTTTCTCCAATTGTTCTATTTAGTTATTCTGCCTCAGTTTATAACCTTTCCCTATTAAAGTTTGATGAGATAAAAGGTCTACCTCAGTTGTTCTGCCCCAAAACCCCAGGCTATAATCATTCCCTCTTAAATGGTTGATGAGATGAAGGTTTTATATCTTTAGGTTATAGACATTCCTTCTTAATGTTTGACAGGATAAAGGTTTATCCATTTTAGATGTCATTAGAATCTCAGTAACCTCCCTCCATTGTGTTATCCTAAGGGCCTCCCCTCCATTAGGTTATCCCCACCCAGATACCTCCCCCCATTATGTCATTGTACTTGTTATTCTATAAAAAGCTTGCCCTCTGATAGTTGAGGGCTGGACTCTTTGAGATAGTCTCCTCCAGCCCTGGGACCAAACATGGATCCATTGGTCCCAGTATTTCTCTCCATTTAATAAACTATTGAATTGGTTTCTAATCTCTGTCTTGCTCAGTTTCTCCAGCATTACACAACATGTCTCAGTTTGACTGAGACTGTACCCATCCAGTGATTAAGGTTAGGTAGCAATAGAGGCAAGAATCTTCTCTTTAGTTTAGTCCAAAAATCTAAATCTAAATCTAAATCTAAATTTGAATGAATGAATCTGGGAGTGGAAGACCCTTGGGATTCTAGCCAAAGCATAAATGACTGCTATTTGCATTCAATTTGAGTCAATCAGTGTCCAAACAGTGACCAAATGGGGTTTGATCTAGGACCTATTGGTGACCTCCCATGGCCCTCCCTCATTTAAATCCAGTTTACTTGGATGTCATGGTATCACCTCCCTGAAGTTTTGGTTCTCTTTGAGAACCAAAAGGACTAAACGATAGGAAATAGGGAAGAAGGGCAGGTTCTTATTCTAAACTACTCAGCTTACCACTGGGGGCAACACTTTCCCTCTGTTGGCTCCTGCTTCCAAGCTACTCATTAAAGAAACACCCATAAGCCAGGTGTAAATAAAAGGAAGTTCACACCCTCAGCCTACTCTACTTCACATGTCCCAATGTGTCAGAGATACCGTCCCAGATTTCCTTGGAGGGCTCTCTGCAGTGATCACATCTGATCCTAGATTCAGTTCATGAAACCAATCAACAGGCATCATATATTTTCATGGGCACTGACCCACTCAAAAAGAGCAGGATCTTGAAGCTACCATTTCTTTGTTTATAATAGCTTAGGATCATGTGCACTTGATAAGTATTAACTGAAAATGTGAGTGTAAGTAATACAAAAAAAAAAAAAGAACTTGGATGAATAAAGGACATGCAAAGGAGTGTGATGGGACATGAAGTGAATACTGACGACCGTGTGGGTACTTTCTCAGTCAGTGCTGTGAAGTCCCATTCCACAATTTCTCTGTGTGTGTATGTTTTTGGTTGGGGGATCAAGAACCAGAGAGACACAGAGACACAAAGGACCCCCCAAGACACACAGAGACCAATGAAGTCAGAGAAAGAGACTAGTAGATATAACATGAGGTAGGGACTAGATTTAGTCAGAAACATCTGGATTCAAATATTGCTTCTGGCTGTGTGATCCTGGACAAACCATTTCATCTCTCAGTACCTCTCAGAAGGTAAATTGAAAAGCAAGTGTTGATCTCCATAGATAGAAGAAATTTACTACACTAGTGAAATTATAGTTACAAACCAAAAAGAAGTTTTATTTACTTAGATATTTATTTAATCTAGAGTTGGAAACAAGCATGCTGAAAAACTGGATATTTAAAGCCATTTTAAAAATTAGACCTGTAATTTCATCAGTACAGGAAGCTCCCAGTGAGAAGTCTCCTCTGCCAATGCTGATCTCCACCTGTTTGGCAACATATTGTCTTAAAGAGCTAGTTGCCAGAAGATCTGTCTAGTATGTCCAGCTAGTATGTGGCAAATGGAGATGTTATTTTAAATCGTTTGAGCAATTAAGGTCTCAAATACAACTCCAAAAGGAAGAACTAGGTGCGCAGGGGTCCTCAAACTACGGCCGCGGGCCAGATGCAGCAGCTGAGGACGTTTATCCCCCTCACCCAGGGCTATGAAGTTATTTAAAGGCCCACAAACAAAATTTTTGTTTTTACTATAGTCCGGCCCTCCAACAGTCTGAGGGACAGTGAACTGGCCCCCTATTTAAAAAGTTTGAGGACCCCTGGACTAGGGCCTATATCTAGGAGTTCGAAGGAAACAGATTTCTATTCTATATAAAGAAACACTTCTACAATTAGAGCTATGGCATGAATACTCTCAAGGAAATAGTGAGTTCCCCATTATTAAAGGTATTCAAAGCTAAGAGTGGATGACAACCTCTCAGGATATAGTTGAGAAGATATTCATACATGGATCAGAGGTTTGATATCAAACTCACTTAGAAACAGGAGTCATTAAACAATACATAAGGATCCCCATGGGTTGTATATTAACTCAAACCACCCCATGTGATCACTAACTGTGTCTTGCTGTATTTTCATTTATTTTGTTAAATACTTCCCGATTAAATTTTGTTCTAGTTAAGACTTCAACTCTAGGAGTGTTGTGGACCGTGTATTTGGTACTTCCAGACTAGTTGATCTCACAGGTCCTTTCTTGCTCTGAAATTCTACAAAGCTGAACTCAAGGATCAGATTTTTGGTCTCAGAGGTGATTCTTGTTCAGTCATTTTCAGTCTTATCTGACATTTTGCTCTCTACTTGGAGCTGTCTTGGCAAAGGTACTGGAGTAATTTGCCATTTCTTTTTCTAGCTCATTTCATAGATAAAAGAGAACAGGGTTAAGTAACTTGCCCAAGGTCATACAGCTAATGTCTGAGGCCAGATTTAAACTCAGAAAGAGGAGTGTTCCTGATTTCAGATCAGGCACTCTATCCACTATGGCACATAAATAAACTCTAGAGATAAATGTAAATTAGTGATCACGAGGTGATGAATTTGGAGCCTGAAAATACTCTGAAAGCCATCGAGTTCAAAGGTCTGGAAACTTGGAAGACAGGGCTTAAGTGACTTGTTCAAGATCATTCAGCTTAATATCTTAGGTGGGATTTGAATTCCAAGTGTGTGTGACTTCCAAACCCAACACTATCTACTCTGACACCTAGTGGCTATAGGTGAAAGCACATCCTCACTCATAAGGATCCAGGGGTCCTCAAACTTTTTAAATAGGGGGCCAGTTCACTGTTTCTCAGACTGTTGGAGGGCTGGACTATGGTAAAAACAAAAACTTTGTTTTGTGGGCCTTTAAATAAAGAAACTTCATAGCCCTGGGTGAGGGGGATAATCGTCCTCAGCTGCGGTAGTTTGAGGACCCCTGCATGGACTTTTGGTCTGAAAGAGACTTCAAAGGTCATAAGACCAAAGACTTAGAGCTTCAAAATTCTTTAAATCAGTCAAATCCAACCTCCCTATTTTACATATTGGAAAACTGAGACTCACAAAAGTCAAGTGATTTGCCCAAGGTCACAGAGGTTATTGTTTGTCTTTCCTTCTCCAAGAGAACCATGACCATGAGGAGAGGACACCATGACATGCAAGTGAATTGGATTGAAGTGAGGGTCACCTGCCTCATTTTCCCCTCCAGAGCCATCTGGGTCCAGTGGCCAGATAGAGATCAAGACGACTGGAGATGGCCCTGGGTAAAATGAGAGAGGTTGGCTTTTTAAGCTAAGGTCTTCCACAGATCTCCGTTTGACTGAGGCTGTGCCCATTTAATGATTAAGGCTAGTTAGCAACTAGACAAAAATCTCCTTTTTAGCTTAATCTAAGAAAATCTAAATAAGTGAATGATGAATCTGGGAGGGGAAGACTCTCAGGGTTTCTGGTCAAAGCAGAAAGGACTGTTATTTGCACTTAAACTGAATCAATGAGGACCCAAATAATGACCAAATGGGGCTTGGCCTAGGATCTATTTGGGACCAATTAGAATCAGATTAGTTTTAATTTAAAGCCTGGACCTTAAGAAAGAATTCCAACCAGTAAACCCCAATATATTGGGAAGGTGTGAAGGTAAAAAAGACCAAAAAATACTTTTAAAAGCATTTCTAGGTAATACCCTATGTGGACAAAGGGAGGAAAGGAGGGAAGGAGGGAATGAAGGAGAGAAAGAAGGAAAAAAGGAAGGAAAGAGGGAAGGAAGGGAAGGAAGGAAGGAAGGAAGGAAGGAAGGAAGGAAGGAAGGAAGGAAGGAAGGAAGGAAGGGATAAAGGGAAGAATAGAGGGAGGGAGGGAAGGAGAGAGGAGGGAAGGGAAGAATAGAGGGAAGGAGGAAGGGAGGGAGAAGAGGAAGGAAGAAAGGAAGGAAGGAAGGAAAGAAGGAAGGAATAGATAAAGGGAAGAATAGAGGGAGGGAGGGAAGGAGAGAGGAGGGAAGGGAAGAATAGAGGGAAGGAGGAAGGGAGGGAGAAGAGGAAGGAAGAAAGGAAGGAAGGAAGGAAAGAAGGAAGGAATAGATAAAGGGAAGAATAGAGGGAGGGAGGGAAGGAGAGAGGAGGGAAGGGAAGAATAGAGGGAAGGAGGAAGGGAGGGAGAAGAGGAAGGAAGAAAGGAAGGAAGGAAGGAAAGAAGGAAGGAATAGATAAAGGGAAGAATAGAGGGAGGGAGGGAAGGAGAGAGGAGGGAAGGGAAGAATAGAGGGAGGGAGGGAAGGAGAGAGGAGGGAAGGGAAGAATAGAGGGAAAGGAAGGAAGGAAGGAAGGAAGGAAGGAAGGAAGGAAGGAAGGAAGGAAGGAAGGAAGGAAGGAAGGAAGGGAGGGAATGAGAGAAAGAGGGTCATCTCAGGCATCTTGATGTATATCTTGCCACTGGCCTCAGATGGCTCCGAGAAAGTGAGGCAGGTGACCTTGCACAGCCCTCCTCACCTATATCCAATTCACTTGAATATCAGGGTATCATCTTCATGGTTTCATGTTTCCCTTTGGGAACAAAAGGCCAAGGTCACAAAGGTAAATGGTAGAGCCCTCATCATTTCATTCTATTTCCCAACAATAATAAAGCAGCATATAGATGATTTGTAAGCAGAAACAAATAGCTTCTTCCATGATATGTTCCTAGGAGACAGCTGTGGGTCAAAAAAAAGTTTAGAAATATATTAAGGAGAAATGTTAAACTCTAGAGATCAAGAATGAGGAACAAACATATGGCCCATTTCATGGGAATTTTGGATCAGAGCTAAGTCTCCAGGGAAACATAGGATTTTTTTGATGGTTGTACTTTGGTATTTAGACTTGAGGAAAGTCTATTTTTTATTGTTTCTATAATAATAGATTTTTATTTTTCAAAATACATGCAAAGATAGTTTTCAACATTCACCCTTGCAAAGCCTTGTGTTCCAAATCTTTCTCCCTCTCTCCCTTACTTCCCCCTCCTCTAGACAGCAAGTGGTATAAAGGATTTGAGAAAGCAGAGATCAGGAAAAGTGTTCCAAGTAAGGAATAATGGGTTGAGAAAAGGTTTGGAATCATCCAATGAAATCATGATGGGACAATAACTTAATAGACGTAATCATGTAAATAAAATAATAATGAGCTCCCTTAGGCAAACTATATTTATATGAACATTGGTTTAAGACACCAAACCTGTTAGACCATAACAGTGATACCTATGATGATAGCTAGACCTTACCCCATCTATAATGGAAGAAGCAATGTGATGAGAGTAGATAGAGAGCTAGCTTCTGTGTCAGGAGAGCTTGGGTTCAAGTCTTGTGTCATCAGCATATACAAATAAATTGTATAATAATAGTCAAATCACTTAACATCCCTGTTCCCTAGATAGTTCTAAGACCACAAATTATAAGTGAGTTGCCAGTCGGTATCAGGGGAGAGAGTTCTATACTAGAAATTCTTTACACCTTTAAAAGCATACATCTAGGTGAAATTCCCATAGAGCTTTTCACTTCCAGCAAAGCAAAGCAAAACAAAACAAAAGAAACATCAGTGGAAGATATTGATGCACACAGTACATAGCTCCCTAAGTAGAAGATTGCCTCCCCTATACAAGTACCCCTAAACTCCCACCTACCCCATCTCTGCCAAGGATTTTCCATAAGGATCAATTTCATCTAGTTCCTTCCATTCTCACCCCCCATTGCCTTCCCTTTTCCAAAAACATAGGAAATTTCTGGGAACTCAGCTCTTTGGGCAGAGCTGCCAACTCACATGCAGATGTTGACTCACCTGCCAGGCTGATCAGGGTATTTTTGCTTGGTGTATGCTTCAAGGGTAGCATAAACCTTCTCTCGGAGAGCTTCCACTTCAGAGGGGTTGGACAAACCCTTAGCATCTGAAAAAAGAACAGATCAGGTCATGCTTCTGGAAGAAACTGGAGTCTAAAGCAGCTGACCATTTGTATTGACCCTTTAGCAGGACGAGGGGGGGGGGCGGAGAGAGAGGGGTTGTTATTTAAATTTCTGGGCCTTCATGCCTTTATCCCCATCTCTTTGTTTGACTCTTCTCTACTGCTAGATCTCTACCTAATAATTTGGTGCTGAGATATTAAAGATATGTTAAAGTATGAGGTATTAAAGTTTTAGTTCCTTGATGTGTTACCTGCTCATTTATGAAATTTATATCTTAATATAGGTTTTCTAGAAACAATGCCTTAACTCAAAGGAATGAATCTCTTCTGTTTCACTTGGTGTAGCAATGGGAAGAGCACTGTGGATGCAGTCAGGAAAATCTGAGTTTAAATGTGGTCTCAAATAAGTTCTAGCTGTGTGAGTCTGTACAAATCAATTGCTTCCTGTTTGCTTCAGGTTCTTCATCTATAATATGGGAATAATAATAAGAACTAACTCCCATTGTTGTTGTCAAGACCTAATGAGCATTGTAAAATGCTTGGCTTGATGCTAGGAAGCACTTAACAATTGTTTCCTTGCTTCCTTGGGGATTTCCCCAAAGTCCAAAGGTTGAGAAGAGGAGATTCTCTTATTTGGAGTAGGGAGAGATGAGAGGGGAAAGGTCAAAGGCTTTTCCCACACCTTCAAATTGTCCCAAGTATATGTCTGCCTATCTGACCAGGACTGGAACACAATTGCTATAATCCTTAAGAAGCACTGAAATAGCCTTTGAATGTCCACTGCAGAAGCTGAACTTGTTGTTACTCTTGTTGTGGTTCAGTCATTTCAATCATATTTGACTCTTCATAAAAGATACTTGAACAATTAGTCATTTCCTTTGTCCATTTAACAGATGAGGAAACTGAGGCAAACAGGAGTAAGTAACTTGTCCAGAGTCATACAACTAGGAAATATCAGAGGCCAGATTTGAATTTAGTAAGATGAGACTTCCTAATTCCAAGCTCACTACTCTATCCACTAGACACAAGATACCTATAACTAAAATTAATAATTCTACAACTAGAATGCTCCTCCACCAAAGACTTTCTCAATTACCTCACTGAATCAGGGAAGTGATCTTGAACTCTTATTCTGGGGAGGGGGAGCTTGGGAAGGTTCTTTAGGTTCAGTCCCATCAACTGACTAATTCTGGAATCCAAAGACCAATCAATAAACAAATATTTAATTAATAGGTGGCAGGCACTGTTCAAGGTACTGGGGAACAAGCTCAAAGATGGAAAACAATCTATTTGTTATGAGTTCATTTAGGATATCCCCAAAGTTTTGGTGCAATCTTAAGCTATTTGCACCAAAAGTTTTGGGACATCCTGTATCTATGTATGTATATATGTATATACTACATACATGGGTGTGTATAATATATGTGTGTTCATATATATACGTATGTGTGCCCTGTATAAAGAATAACTACAAAATAATTTGGGAGATACTAGTAATTTTTGGTGGGGGTGATCAGCAAAACTTCATGGAAAAGACATTTCAGTGTCTGTTGATCCAATATAAGAATCTTTGTAAACTATAAAATACTAACAAATTTAGTATTGCTCTTATCATTTTATTATTATTATTATTAACAAATAATTCCTTTTCTTATCAAAATAACTTCATATGAGCAAAGAACATGTAATTCTTCATCTATACCATCACCACTCCCAACCTAGGACTATATTCTTCATAAAGCAGGTGGTAGATAACTATTTTCTAATTGACTTGGCAACAAGGCTGATCCAGAGGACTAGGTCAAGTAGTGTTCTGGGAGCCCATCAAAAAAAGAAGTAATATTCAGAGATTTTACATAGTATTTACATAGTACTTTAAGATTTATAAAGTGCTTATATTTATTATTTATATTATTTAAATATTATTTATTACTTTAAGATTTATGAAGTACTTATTTATTTCTCACAATAGCTCTGTGAGGGAAAACTAAGCCTGAGAAAGATGAGAGGTAGAGTGAGTCACCCAGAGTCACCTAGTCAGACAAGTCTTGAAGCAGAATTAGAATTTGGAACTCCAAGTTCAACACTTGGTGTACTAGTTGCCTAGGAGGGCCAATGGACTTACCTGGGTTAAACAGGACAATGGCCCGCAGGCAGCCTAACTCGGATTTATCCATCTGCATGTCTTTCATTTTAGAAACCAGCTCAGTGAGAACTCTGTTACAAGAAGCAAGAAGAGATAATCAGCACAGTGGGAAAATGCCAGGCACAGAGAACATCCAGCACCAGTGCAGACAAATCCAGGGGTAAAAACTGAGGGGTATCATTCTGTAAAAACAGCTTTGGCTTCCCCCACTCCACTCCCAGCTTCTCTGCATGGGATGCTTTCTTGTTGGCATTGAAGGTCCCAGAGGGCAGAGGCTCAAATCTTCAATCGTTTTTGTATCTCTTATTCAATGTAGCCAATGCAACTTTTCATTTTGATTCTTTCCAGAAAGGGTTACCATCGCCAAGTGTTCTGTTTTGTTTTTGTTTGAAAATAAGATTTTGTTTGTTTGTTTAACAAACTACTCAAACTACTTCCCTTGTAGAAGAATTTCTTCCATCAGTGCAAATCAACTTTTCATCTAAAACTGAATTCTGAAAGTTGAATGATATACCAGCTTTTGCCAGAGGCTTCTGTTCTTGCTTGTCCTTCTTTTTCAAAGCAAGGCTTGAACCAAGGTCTCCCTGAATCCTCAGTTGACCCTTTACCCATTATTGCAACTCTCTGCATATCTACAAATTAGACACTCAGTTCAAATTGACTGAAGTGTGTCATGTTAAAATCAGAGTTGGGAAAGAGGGCAGATCTGAATTCTAATCACAGCTCTGGTATGAATCCCGAGTATGAATGTGGAAAAGTCACTTCCTATCTCAATTTCCTCATATCAAATGAAAAAGTTGGATTAGATATTCTCTAAAATTCTAGAATTTTATTCCATGGGGAAAAGATACATCATAGGTAGGCAGATAAAATGTGTGTTCCAATTATATCATAAAGATAGAGGTCAAATAGTCTGGGATTTTGGAAAAATATGAAGGATATCCATTTCTTCCCCCCATCCAAATTACAATTACAATTACAATTACAAATTGTATTTGTCTCCTCTAAAATAAGAGTTCAATGTGTAAAAATGTTTGTGGCAGCCCTTTTTGTAGTGGCAAGAAGCTGGAAACTGAGTGGGTGTCCATCAGTTAGAGAATGGCTGAATAAGTTGTGGTACGTGAATGTTATGGAATATTATTGTTCTGTAAGAAATGATCAGCAGGATGGTTTCAGAAAGGCCTGGAGGGACTTATAGGAACTGGTGCTGAGTAAAGTGAGCAGAACCAGACCATTGTATACAGCAACAATAAGATTATATGATGATTAATTCTGATGGACGTGGCTCTCTTCAACAATGAGATGACTGAGGTCAGTTGCAATGATCTTATGATGAAGAGACCCATCTACACTCAGAGAGAGGATTGTGGGAATTAAGTATGGATAACAACATAGCATCTTCATTCTTTTTGTTGTTTGCTTGCATTTTATTTTCTTTTTCATTTTTTCCTTTTTGATTTGATTTTTCTTGTGCAGAAAGATAATTGTATAAATATTTATGCTTATATTGGATTTAATATATATTTTTTACCTGTTTAACATATATTGGGTTACTTTCTATCTAGGGGAGGAGGTGGGAGAAGAGGGGGAAATTGGAACACAAGGTTTTACAAGGGTTAATATTGAAAAATTATCCATGCATATGTTGAGAAAATAAAAAAGCTTTAATAAAAAAATTAAATAATAGTTCATCCCTCTTTATCTAATGTATACACATACATGAATATATATATCAATTTCCATATGAATGTGTTATGTACATATATACATTCATGTGTGTGTGTGTATATATATATATATATATATATATATATATATATATATATTTGTAGTTCATTTATTTCAGTAATGTACAACTCTAACCCATTTGGGATTTACTTTGGCAAAGATACTGGCTTGCCATTCCCTTCTTCATTTTACAGATGAGGAAACAAAGCAAAAAAGGTTAAATGATTTACCAAGGTCATATAGCTTATAAGCATTTGGTAATTAAGGTAAACTCAGGTCTTCCTGACTCCAGGTTCACTGTACTACTTAACTTCATACACACACACACACACACACATATGTATATGTATATGTATACACATAAACATATACATGTGTATTTATACATAAAAACATATGCATATATGTATACAAATACAATTCATACATATATATGCACTTGTGCTTATAACATTATAGATATATATGTGTACATTATATGTACAATACACATATATTTGTTTCCTTTCTTGCCATCTGAAGACACAAAAAGTTTTTTCTATGCACAGAGCGGCCTTAAGCTTAGTGCTGTCAGGTCCTACCCAGAGCACAAATTTAAACCCAGAAATTTAGGAGAATACGGGAAAGCACCTGTCAAAGATGGACCCCACACCGGCACTATGGGCACTGCTTCGGTGAACATGTAAACCAGTGGCCAGGAGGATTCCATCCTGTACAGTCACGGAGCGATGGGAGAAGGAGGCAATCAGCAATTCATTCCAGCCTGAGAGATCAAGAAAGGAGATGGAGGTGGGTGCAAGCCAACCCTTTTAACCCAGAAATAATGACAACAACACATTACACATATTTACATGTTATATATTTAAACCTTCTTAAAGTGTTTTTACAACTGTAGTCTCACATGTAACAGCTCTGGGCCAGAGGAAGTTTTGATCAAACCCATTAGACAGATGAGGATATAGACAGATGAGGAGATAGACAGATACAAAGAGAAAGAAAGAAAAAAGATAGAAACAGAGAGAATTTACTATTTGCAAGGCACTATGCTAAGAAAACAAAGAAATATAAGATTAAATAGATAAAATAGATAAAAAGATAAATAAAACTTCATAGGCTAATTCAATTTCTTTGGTGCCCCAAATAACATAAAGCTTAATACATAGATGTTTAGTCACCCACATCATCTATCTGTGTTAATCTCTCTTAATTCAGCTATTACATGATAGTTATACAATGAATTTCTTTGTAATTAATTTATTCCTCATTCAATTAACAAATAGTTGCCTAACACCACACTGGACACTGTTTGGGATACAAAGAAGGAAGATGTGATCTCTAACTCTTTTGGAACCGAGAGGTTCCTGTTTCATATACAGGTATCCCTTCCTGACTCAGGAGAGAGAGAGAGCGCTGGAACTAGAGTCAGGAAAACATGTGTTCAAATCTGACTTCAGATACTAACTGTGTGATCCTGGGCAAGTCACTTACATTCTGTTTGCCTTACTCCACTGGAAAAGGAAATGACAAAGCTCTCTTTACCAAGAAAATTCTATGGATGGTATAATCCATAGGGTCATGAAGAGTTAGACATAACCAAATGTTTACAAATAATCTAGCAGGAACAAATGGAAATATTGTCTCAAAAATCAAAGAGACACAGGATATTCTTGGGCTACATCTAGATCTAGAATTAAAGGATGAGAAACATTGTTGACCTTCTACAGTGGAATAATTAGGGAAATGTAATAAGGAACACTTTTCCATATTACTTTTTAAAAAAATGTGCATATGTTAATGCCAGAAATTTTTTCTTTTTATATAATTTATGCATTTCTTATATGATTAATCATCACATGCACTACAGTGAAAGCTCAAAGCCTCCAATGAGCACAAAATAAATGGAAGACAATATTTCAAACCTGGAAAACACATTTTCCTACCCTAAGTAGGATTAGAAATACCTTGTTCTGGCTCATCACAATACTTGTGCCTGTGATTTCAAATCCTATAAATACTTAAACAAATGCCTTTGCCTTTCTTCATCTCATCTCATAGTTTCAGTATGTTGAACTTTTATGAAGCTAATTCCTCATTTTATTTCTAGTAATTAATTCTTACAGTCTTAGAAAGCCATACAAAATAATTATAGTCATGGCAAAATCTTATACTGTTGTTGGCTAAAAGGAAGTGTCTTACTTCTTTTTAAAAACATGCTAAAAATTTATTTAAATCACACTATATTAGACTTGGAGCTGGAGGAACTTTAAATCCAATTCCATCATTTTATAGATGAAGAAAATGAGACCCCGTGAAAGTGTGGGATTTGTCCAAGCTTACATAGCTCAATGGCGGAGCCAAGGCAAGAACTTGGAGAGGATAAAATCTTTTACTTCATAATTGAAGACAAACCTAAATTTCCAAATCATCCATGACCCAGTGAGACAGTAAAACTCAGATGTCAATAGTTAGTTACTAACAAATTCTTTCCTGGAAGATGATTTTGATTTGATAAGGAGACAGTATAGGTACCTGAGAAAAAGTGCAAAGAAAGCAAACTCTGGAGGTAGCAATAGAGGAAAAATCCATGTGTTTCAAAAAAAAAAAAGAAAAAGAAAAATCCATGTGCTTCACAAGTTTGCCTGGAATTAGCCTCTAGATTTGCAGTAACTATTCAAGCCATCTCTATTTCTGAGCAAAAATAGATTATATTCAGTGATAAGCCTTTTTTTAATCACAGAAGTGGTTTTTATGGTCATCAAAAGTCCTTTGATTAAAAAGAAAATTGGCTGAGCAAAATGTGAAGTACAGGCAGCAACCCAACTGAACTCTCCCAACATTCTCATCCAAACAACTTTGAAATAACTCCTAAAATCAAATTTTGGAGTAACAGAGCCAATAAAAGGTCAGAATGAGACATTTTTTTCTCCAGTCTAAGGCATCTTAGGAGTTAGAAGGAGAGGTCTGTGATGCCAGCATCAGAATTGGCCCAGAATATGGAAGCAACAGAGAAAGAAAGAATAAGTTTTTTTTTTTTTTTAAAGAAAATTGTTGGACTTCTTCGTATTTTCAAAACACCTACATAGATGTAACTGAGAAACAAATAGTATAATTTTCTTGTTCTCTAAAGACAAGTCCAGCAAACTGGACTTTAAGCATGAGCATAAAATGTTAAAACAATAGGAGTAATCAAAAGCAAAAGGAATAATCAACCTTGCTAAATCAGGCATTTTTCTGCTTAGTATTATGTTGTTGGTGGGACTGTCAGGGTCTTAAGATCTTTGACTAAAAAAAAAATCTAGAGAAGATGGAAGCTCTCTAAAAATATGGATGTCCCTGACTTAATGCCAGATTTATCATTGTCCAAACTTTCCACATCCTTTATGGCCAAGACTTCAGAAGTTTTCTAAGGACAAATGCAACACAAAGAAACACACACACACAGAGGGAAAAAAATCCCAAGAATAACAAATTTCTATGGCTGCCTTATTCTTCTCAAAAGAGTTCTTACCTGGCTCCTTTGAAGAAATAATAACAATGATGACAATAACCACAGTCACAATAAACACTAGAAAGGGCAACCTAATGAATTTTTGGATCAGAAGCTCTAGCTCTCTCTTTTAATTGCTTTCTGCAGAAAGCCTCAGAGTGAAAGAAAAGCCAATTCAATGATCGATGATGCTTTTGTTGATCCCACCATTCAGAAGACTGTCTTTCTGAGTGTGGCCACTTGAAGGCTGTTTCCCCCAATCTAAGTCTCTCCTCCGTTTTATTTAGCTATTAGAAGAACTAGAGGAGTTGTGGGTTATTTACAATTAGCTTGGTTTTCCTTTCCTACTACCTGATACCCCTACTCTGGCTTAAAAAAACAACAGCACTAAAAATTCTTGAACATATATATTGTGATGTTTCCCTTCTTTTCCTTTCAGTGGTATCCTTTCTATTTGTTCCTGCCAGAAGAAAGCTATTCACAGAAATTAAATACAGTTTTCACTGGTTGAGATTTTTTTTCCTAAAAAGAGAAGACATTTCTAAGTGTGTATCAAACTAAGCAACTACTCTGCCCTCAAGTAACTCCTGGAATCATAATATTAAAACAAATCTTCTTTTTGAGAAGGTCAAGAGCACTAGCTCTCCAGGGTCACCACTCCACACCTATTAAGTCATGAAAGAAGAAAACATGTGAGTTTCTTATAAATTTTAAATTTCTGTCTACTTGTTTCCCCAGTGGCTAGCACAGTGTTTGACATGTAGTAAGTGCTACTTGATTCTTTGATATATAATGTTTTTCATTACAGGGAGGAATTCAATGAAAAGATTTCTTCTCTTGCCAAACTATTCTTCAAGTAGTTATCAAATTGATATTCCTAAAATAGAGATCCAATCTTGTCACATTTTCCCTTATACACTCATTCTCTCTCTCTCTCTCTCTCTCTCTCTCTCTCTCTCTCTCTCTCTCTCTCTCTCTCTCTTTCTCCCCTCTCCCCCTCCTTCTCTCTCTTTCTTTCTTCTCCCTCCCCCTCCCTCTTTCTTCCTTTCTCTCTCCTTCTCTGTCTCTCTATGTGTCTGTCTCTCTGTGTCTTTCTACCTCCTCTCTATCTATCTCTGTCTCTGTGTGTCTCTGTTTCTCCCTCTCTGTCTCTGATTCTCTCTGTATATCTCTGTCTCTTTCTCTGTTTCTCTCTGTCTCTGTCTTTCTGTCTGTGTCTCTCTATCTCTCTGTATGTGTCTGTCTCTCTCTGCATATGTCTCTGTCACTGTCTCTCTCTGTGTGTCTCTGTCTCTGTCTCTCTCCCTCCCTCTCTCTCTCTCCTTGTTTGTCTCTCTATGTGTCTCTGTCTTTCTGTGTGTGTTTCTCTACCTCCCTCTTTCTCTGTTTCTCTATCTCTGTTTCTGTGTGCCTCTGTTTCTCCCTCTCTGTCTCTGACTCTCTGTGTATCTCTGTCTCTGTGTCTCTGTCTTTCTGTTTGTATCTGTCTCTCTCTATCTCTGTCTCCCTGTGTCTCTATGTCTCTCTGTGTCTCTGTGTGTGTCTCTCTCTGTTTCTGTCTCTGTCTGTCTCTCTGTCTCTGTCTCTCTCTGTTATAGCTCTCTATTCTTTCTATGACAAAATGCCAAATCTTTAACCTGACATTTAATGTCCTTCACAACCTGACTCCCACCCATTTTTGTGGTCTCAGTCCATATTATTTATTTTCAAACACTCTCTGTCCCTGTCAAACTGGCCTGCTAGCTGTCCCAGTAGGTGATATTCATTCCTGCCTTTGTGTCTTGTCACTTGTGATCCCCCGTGTCTTGATGACACTCCCTCCTCACCTCTGACTCAATCTCTAGATTCCTCCACAGCACAGCTAGTGTGCCACCTTACATGAACTCTTTTCAGATTGTTCTTTGGGTCCCAGTTACCACTCCGTTCCTCTTGAAATCACTTTGTTTAGGTTTTGCACTGATTTCCTTGCGCATATGCCATATCCCTTGGTCCAATACCTTGAACATAATAGGACTAGATATTGAACTAAATCCTAGACTATGTCCAAAGATTTTTAGTTACTGAATGATAGTTCAAATTTCCATAGCCCTTTAGAGTTTATAAAGCACTTTGCTTATAACTCTGTGAGGCAGAGTAGAAGTTGTGATTCCTATATTACAAATGAATTAATTGAGATTGTGATTTAGTGTTAGAATGAAGACTTGAACTCAGCATCCAATGATGCTGAAGTATAAAAAGAATCTCCATATAAAGTGGTCCCAGAATGGTATAGAGTTGTAATGATTACAATGATTAATAATATAATTAGCACTTAAGTAGCTCTCTTAGGTTTGTCAAATACTTTACAGATATTACCGTACTCTATTCTCTCATCAACCATGGAAGATAGTTGGTATAGTAATTTTATGATAAGAAATTGGGGCAAACTAGGATCACACAGCTTGTAAGTATTGAGGTTGGATTTGAACTCAGTATTTTCTGATGGCAGGTCCAATGTACCATCCACTATGTCAACTAGCTGCTATAGTATAACAGCTCCAGAATAATTCCAAAAATGGCACTCAGGTAAACAGAAAAGAAGGAACCCACATCCCCTTTACCTGCTCGAAGAAGAATAACTTGGTCTTCCAAAGTGAGGTCAGAGAAGTGGGGGATGCGTTTGGCCCATTCAACAAGAGTAAAGAGCTGCTTATCAGCAGCATGGCATATATTGGTGACGGGATCATTTGTCTAAAAAAAAGAGGGAGATGTAAACCCAGAAGTGGGACTTTGTACATAGGCCAAGTGGCCAGCCAAGGCCCTCATCCATATATACTTACTGAATTCTCCATGTTTGTGTTACCATAGGATTCAGTCTTTGGTTCAACAGCGAGCTCGGCTTCTAGGATCCTCTCCACGGGCATGTCTTCATGGCCACTGCTGGTGGACTCCACTTCATTCTCAGACCTCTCCCGACTTCTCTGCCTCTCTTCTTGCACAGCTAGAACAGAGCAGGATACACAGGCATTACTTGCCCCTTTCCCCCCAGATAGGTACATGCATGGACTCTTAATTTAAGGAAAAATTAATCTTCTGGTTCTTTTACATTATCATTGCTCTGATGAGAGAAGAGCTCCTTATACCTCTTCAGAATCTTAGAATATATTTTTAATCTCAACTGAAAAAAAAAATCAAACTTTTCCAAGAAAAGTCTGAATTTGGACTTCACAATACACTTTGCTATTTCAAAAGATCTGTAATTTCTTTGGCAGGGATTCCCCAAATCACAAGCACTTTACAACTCTGATTTCTGTCCCTGATACTCCTAATAGTAAGAAATTGGTATCTATTTCCAGCTTTCCTGACAGATGTAAGAGAATCCTTATATCATTGCCTTTGAGGAGGCTGGTATTCCCAATAAAAAAGGAAGAGGAAGTCCTGTTGGACTCTCCCTTTATTTCATTAGTCATACCTAGTCCAGGTTAGTTTTAATGAGGAACCTCATTATTATGATCATCATTACCATCTTATCATGCAGACCTTTTTAAATGACAGTTAGATGGAGAAGTAGATCGAGTGCTAAGTCTTCAGGAAGACCTAAATTCAATTTTGGTCAAACATATTTACTTGAACTTGAGCAAATCACGTGGGCAATATCTGTCTGCCTCAGTTTCCTCAACTATAAAATGGAGATAATAATAGGGAGGGAAAGAGATAAATATTTATATAGTAACTATGTGTTGAGCCCTGACCCAAGGCTGTCGAGAGGATAAAATTAGATAACATTTGTAAAGTGCTAAGCACAGTACCTGACACATAGCAGGCAATTAATAAATGCTTGTTTCCTTCCTTAAAAATTACAAGGATTTTTAAACATGCTATTTTATTTGGTCAAACCAACATTTGTTTGGTCAAACATTGGGAAGTAAATATTATTATCCCCATTTTGTAGATGAAATTATGGCTGAGAGTTTAAGTGACTGACTAGGATAGTAAAGTTAGTAAAGTGTCTGAAGCAGATAACTTGAGTCTTTCTGACTCCAAAACTAGCACTTATCCACTGGGACCCTTAGCCATGGTTAGAGCAAAATTGTTCTAAAGAATTGACTTTGATCCCTGACATTTTCCCAATTCCACTGGGAAAGTAGACCGTCTATCTGAGATACCCTTACTAGATAATCTACATGAGTTGTAGACCATGAGGGCTGCATCTCTGAATGAACTTAACTTGGCTAGGTGAATCCTAGGACATTGTTGCACCTGTGGTGGAAGCCTTTCCAGCTTAGTAGAACCAGCAGCTAAGGTTTGAGATCCACTTATATAACTTTGGAGAATCCAGGGTCACCTCCATGTCATAAACACTGAGGTCAGCTTTAAAGAAAGACCTTCAAGGCTCATAAATAAAATTCAACTTCAGCAATAGTTATTAAGCCCATGTAAAATGGGCCTGATTCATATTCCTATGCAACTTACTTGTAGACAGCATGAGCGCTAGGATGAGAGGAAAAACAAACAAAATAATCTCCCAATCTACTCCTGACTTCATTTTGTCATATTCTTTCTAATAGAGGTGAAATTCTGTTCTTGAGTCAGGAGAAAAAAGACCTATAACTTAGGATGGGTCTGGAAGCAGTAATACAAGTAACCACAAGATGGGGCTATTTCTCCAAGAAAGTGTTTCTATTTGCTTTTTTTCTACATACATTTTTTCCCCCTGCTTGTGTGTACGATTTTTTTCCTTTATGTACATCTGTTTGTGTGTCTCTATGTGTGTGTGTGTGCTGCTCTGTTTGAACCAAACAGAAACCTTTGGTTCTCTGTCTTATTTCTTCTTTCTATTTTCTTTTCCATTTAATGTGACTTTCAATAATGGTGTATAGGAGTTAAGAACTTACACTGTAAAATATTGAATACATTTGTTGTTTCAAGGAAAAGAAAGGATGAAGGAAGGAGGAAAAGAGGGAAGGAAGGAAGGAAGAAAGGAGGAAGGAAGGAAGGAAGGAAGGAAGGGAAGGAAGGAAGGAGGGAAGGAAGGGAGGAAGGAAGGAAGGAAGGAAGGAAGGAAGGAAGGAAGGAAGGAAGGAAGGAAGGAGGAAGGAGGGAGGGAGGGAGGGAGGAAGGAAGGAAGGGAGGGAAGGGAGGGAAGGAGGGAAGGGAGGGAAGGAAGGAAGGAAGGGAAGGAAGGAAGGGAAGGGAAGGAAGGAAGGAAGGAAGGAAGGAAGAAGGAAGGAGGAAGGAAGGAAGGAAGGAAGGAAGGAAGGAAGGAAGGAAGGAAGGAAGGAAGGAAGGAAGGAAGGAAGGAAGGAAGGAAGGAGGAAGGGAAGGGAGGAAGGAAGGAAGGAAGGAAGGAGAGGAAGGAAGGAAGGAAGGAAGGGAAGGAGGAAGGGAAGGAAGGAGGAAGGAGGAAGGAAGGAGGAAGGAAGGAAGGAAGGAAGGAGGAAGGAAGGAAGGAAGGAGGAGGAAGGAAGGAAGGAAGGAAGGAAGGAAGGAAGGAGGGAAGGAAGAGGAAGGAAGGAAGGAAGGAAGGAAGGAAGAGGAAGAAGGAAGGAAGGAAGAGGAAGGAAGGAAGGAAGGAAGGAAGGAAGGAAGGAAGGAAGGAAGGAAGGAAGGAAGGAAGGAAGGAAGGAAAGGAAGGAAGGAAGGAAGGAAGGAAGGAAGGAAGGAAGGAAGGAAGGAAGGAAGGAAGGAAGGAAGGAAGGAAGGGAAGGAAGGAGGAAGGAAGAAGGAAGGAGAAGGAGGAAGGAAGGAAGGAGGAAGGAAGGAAGGAAGGAGAAGGAAGGAAGGAAGGAAGGAAGGAAGGAAGGGAAGGAAGGAGGAAGGGAAGGAAGGGAGGAAGGAAGGAAGGAAGGGAGGAGGGAGGGAAGGAGAGAGAGGAGGAAAGGAGGAAGGAAGGAGAAGGAAGTGAAGGAAGAAGGAAGAAGGAAGGGAAGGAAGGAGTGGAGGGAGGGAGGAAGGAAGGAGAGGAGAGGGAAGGAAAGGAGGAAGAAGGAAGGAAGGAAGGAGGAGGAAGGAAGGAAGGAAGGAAGGAAGGAGAGAAGGAGAGGAGGGAGGGAAGGAGGAGAAGAAGGGAAGGAGAGGAAAGGTGAAAGAATGAAGCTAAGGAAGGAAGGAAGGAAGGAAGGTAGGAAGGAAGTGAAGGAAGGAAGTGAAGTGAAGAGTCATTATTTTATGAAGATAGAGACTGTTGGAGCAGATCTTTGAACTAATTAAGAAGGTATAAAGATAGGTATTATTCATGATTAGTGATTCATGGATACTTCAGCAGAGGAAGACCCTTTGTGGAGATATAGAAGCTAGTAAAATGTTAAGTAGTCTTGACATTTTTGCTCCAAATTCAAGTTGCCCATACCAAATAACAACCTTATGATCATTGTCTTTGCCAGATAATGAAGAAGCTATTGAAAGATTGGTTTATTTAGTATGAAAGTATTAGATCTCTCTATCAGAAATGAAACCTCTTTGATGCTACATATAAAATAAAAGATAGTCTTATTCTTTTATGGACTAATACATTCACTCATACAAAATAGAAAGTATTCGTATACAAATAAACTTATAGATCTCATCTAAATTTCATGTCATTATTAAATAAGTCTGACAAAACTACAGAGAGAATACTTTATCATTGTATGTCAAATAAGCTTCTAAGCCCTTAACTTCATTTGGATTGAAATCTGACATTGATCATCACCATGTCAAGACAACATTAACAGTCAATGGGTTTTATGCTGCTGTTTATGAGAATATAATATTTATCCCTAAAACTGAACTATTTCTGATATTAAAAGGAATATGTCCAAAAGATATATTAATTTAATGAAATAGCAATTAATCCATTAACAAATATACAAATAGGTTTCTATTTTTATAATTATAGTTAAACTTTTTGAGTCTTCTTTGAAATTCTTTTATTTTCTTTTGTGTATTAAAAAAATCTTTCATTGATTCATCTCCATTCATGACTCACTATTTGCTAGTCCAAGTGAATAGCTTGTATCCATCTTTCACATGTGAGAATTATAATTTTTATGCCTTCTTCAACTGTTCTTTTGTGCTGATGATCTTGAAGACAGGAAACTATGCTCCAAAAAAAATTAAATGATGGGCTATTACCCTCTTTTGAGAAATTATTATTACTTGGGGATTTTATCTGTCCCTTAAATTGGAGAACTGATTGAGTCTTATTCTGGGAACTTAATTTTTAAAAAGGTATTGGGGAGTAGGCCAAGAGAAATCTAACTCTCATAATGAAAGAGATGGGAAATTAGTCCTATATCTAGCATTTCAAAGTATCAAAGATATATGTATATATGTGTGTATATATGTACATATATACATATATACACATATACACACATACGCAAAACCCCATCTGAGGTTTTCTTGGCAAAGATATTGAAGTTTTTTGACATTTCCTTCTTCAGTTCATTTATAAATAAAGAACTAAGGAAAACAGGTTTAAATGACTTGTTGGTCACAATAACTAGTAAGTGTCTAAGGCCAGACTTGAACTTAGGACTTCCTGATTTCAGGAAGAGCACTCTATCTGCTGTGCCACACAACTTATTTTAATGTATATATACACACATTTACATATGTGTGTGTGTGTGTGTATAGTGTGTGTGTATGAGAAATATCATTTGATTTTCCTAACAACCCTATAAGGTAAGTGTATATACTCAACAGGGTACATGTTGTATTTCCCTACTCAGCCACCAGAATGTAAGTCCCCTGAAGGCAAGGACAGTTTTGGTTCTGTCTTTGTGCTTTATATATTATAAGTACTTTTCTTTCCATATTCTTGCTTTTTCTTACTTCTTTTCTTCCCCTTCCTTCATGTGCCTACTGGTCATACCTTAGGGTATTACTTAATTCTATTGGTTGATTCCAATAGGGTTATTGACCCTGATCTATAGGTCATACCTGGGGAATGCTAGAGAAATATAAGCTCTGTTTCTCAGTAAGCAATCTGTCCTTACCTTCCCTCTTCATACCCATGACAAGGCACTTCTGATAGCGGCAATATTGGCAGCGGTTACGTTGGCGCTTATCAATGAGGCAGTCCTTGTTATCCCGGCATGTATAGATGAGGTCTTTCCTTATGGTCCTCTTGAAGAATCCTTTACAACCTTCACAACTGTATACCCCATAGTGCTTTCCTGATTAAAAAAGGAGAAAGTTTGTAGGTTAACTTGGACTTGGTATTCAAAATTCTCTCCCTTAGCTTTCTTCTAGCTTCTTCTGAAGCTTGCGACTCCTGACTGGAAATTTGTCCTGAACATGATTAATCAATTAATCAATATTTATTAAGAACCTCCTATGTTTAACATATTTTAATATGTATAATACATATTGGATTGCTTGTCATCTGGGGAGAGGGTGGGAGGAAGGAGGGGAAAATTTGGAGCACAGGGCTATGCAATGATCAGTGTTGAAAAATTATACATGAATATGTTTTTAAAATGAAAAGCTTTAGTAATTAAAAAAGAATAATAAAGGCTAAATTAAAAAAAGAACCTCCTATGATGTTCCAGACACTGTGCTAAGAGATGAATCAAGAACCAAGAAATGAACAATGGTTTTTAGAGAAGGCTCAACATAAAGTGGATCTCAGAAAACAAAGTAAATAATGGATGAGCAAAGTTTGTGCTGACCCTTTTTTTGTGTAAGTCATGGGAAAGAATAAGTAGATCCATTAATTAGGATAGTATACATTGTTTCATTGTCAAAGTTAGCCAAAATATCTCCCTTTACTACATACAGAAATGAAAGTATTTGAATATATCCTTATCTTGTATTTCACAGAAATTAGAGGACCTAGTTTTGACCAATCCTATTCAACTAATAAATGATTGTTTCATTGTAAAAGTATAAAGAGAGCCCCACTTCATCAATCTGTTGTTTTTCTCTATCATATTCTATGGTCTCGTAATTCTTCTCTATTGGTAACATAGTCCAGCATTGAATATTTAAACCATAGCATTGTGTTCAATCTGTAGATGTAACATATGTGTCTGAGGGAGGCTGTTCTGCTTGATCCTAGATAATCCTTCCATCACATGGCCAATATTATAATAAGCTTATTTTCAGTGCTACTCACCAAATATACAATATGATCAATTTCTAATTAATTGGGGGGGGGGGGAGAGATGAGGATTGACAAGTATTTTCTGAGTTGTTATCATGTGGCAAAGTAATGAGTTAGATAATGCAAAACAGAAGATAATCCATAAGGCACTTGTGCTTGGCTCTGAATAATGGGCTATATGGCTTAATTTACTGTATATCTATCCATCTAATCCTGGATTTTTAGACAAAGATTAAAATGAGCTTATAGGCCCCTAGAACACATCTGCCAGTATTGATGGTCTGTATCATGGGATGATAAGAATAAGCCATCCAAAGAATAAATACTGGCAAGAGATAACTGCCAAGTGGATGAGCCCCATTAAGTTAACTGTAAGTTGACTATACTCATTTCCTGGACAGAGAAGAATAATAAACAAATTCATAATAAAACAAATTCTAAAAAATAGAATTTTGTGAATTCTAAGAATGCAAATTTTGATGTTATTAGTTTCAGTACTATTTCTCTTAAAGAAACACAGGAAATTCATGAATACTTACCTGCATAAATGGAAACTTTCCAGAGTTTCCATCAAAGTAATATAGAATGTCCTTAGTCTACAGCTCAAATTCCATGGTTGTGAAAAATTCCAACCCAGTGACTGGGTTTGAAAGTTTCAGGGAGGACTATTTTGAAAGCAAGAACATGCCAACTAAGAGAAGACAGGCCCATTGGGGCCCTTGAAGCCATTCCCCAAAAGACATTTCACAAGTGCTTGAATGATGATCAGAGAAGAGAGCTTTCAGGGGGATAATGGAAAAATGTTCATTTTCAGGGTTAGAGAACTCTTTGAAGCCCAATAACACTATCTCATATTCTTACCTCATCCCTATGGCCCTAAACTAAAGTCTAGACAAGAAAAATTTAGGTAGTGGAGGAATAGGAATACAGACTATGGAATAGCTAAGAAAACTTATTTAATTCCTGAAAACCCTAGTTAGGTACTTTACAGGTCAATCAAGGATTCTGATTTTTATTACAGGAGCAACTTAAAATATTTGCTTTCAAAAATTCTTCCATAAATTTCATTTTTTAAATTGAATAATATTTTAAACAAACTATGAAAGTTTTATCATTTAAAGGGAAGTTGGGGCCAATCAGTCTATAAAGTATATGTGTGCGTATTTAAATTTTATCAATTACTATCTCTACAGGACCCAGCTCTAATACTACATCTTGTCATGATAGTGACCTTAAGAGCTGGCAGGTTTGTACCATAATGAAAAAAGCTTTGTGAATAAGCTGGACAACAGATCAAGTCTGCTTCCTAAGGATCAGCCTAACTACACACAGAAAGGTTCATCATCAGGAGTTGGGTGTTTATGTCAATCTAAGAAATAAATTAAAATACAATATGGCCCTTGATCTGTTTACCCACTTCTGCTTGTGTAGTTGTGGGGTAGAATGGCAGATGGGTGCTAAGAATAACACAGTTTCATCTTTGAAGGTAAACTCGATTATCAGTATTCTGGATGGGAGATATTTATCCAATTATTGATATATATATATATATATATATATACATTGAACTATATTGCTAGGTTGAATGACTTCATGTGATGGACTTATGGTAGGAAATAGACAGTAGTTACACAAAATTGGCCAGCATAGTACAATATTTTCAGTAATCATCAGTCCTTCATTTATTTGTAGAAATTTTCTTTTTCTTTTAATTTATTTTAGAAATACCCTAAAGACAATAAAAAAGTAGATGATGAATGCAGGTAAACTGAAGAAATTTGTAACACTAAAATAGGTGAATGCAATTCATTGTATGGCACACAGGATATGTTTGCTAGAAATATAAGAAGGGTCCTAAATAAGGAGATATCTGGATGACAAGAACCAGAAAGACATGAATTTATATCCTGCCATAGATGCTTAGTATTCAAATAACTTAATTTCATTTTAACACAGCTTACAAATTTGTTAAATGGTTATTGTTCAGTCATTTCAGTTATGTCTGACTTTTCTTGACCTCATTTGGGGTCTTCTTGGCAAAGATACTAGAATGATGTGCCATTTCCTTCTCCAGCTCATTTTGCAAATGAGGAAACTAAGGCAAAAAGGGTTAAATGACTTGCCCAAGATCACATGGCTAGTAAATGTCTGATTTGAGGTATGTGTGAATTGGGATTGAGAAGATGAGGAGAGAGATTGGTAGGGATTCTTGGAGGGATAGGTGGGATGGGGAATGGAAAGGTAGGAAGAGAAAATTAAGGTATCCTATAAGATAGGATAAAAAATGGGGCTGAGAAAGAAAATAGTAAAAATAAGATGGCAGGAAAGTCACAAATAATAATTATAATAAATCTGAATGAGATGTTTATAGCAGCTCTCTTTGTGATGCTAAAGAACTGGAAGTTCCAGGTATCTCCATCAATTGGAGAATGACTGAAAAAGTTGTGGTGTATTATTGTGATGAAATACTATTGTGCTATAAAAATGATGAGCTCAATGATCTTTAATATACATTGTTTTATGAATCATGGTGGGGAAGAAAAATCAGAGCAAAAGAGAAAAACCATGGGAAAGATAAAAAAAAAATAGAAAAATGAAGTGAACATAGCACGTATTGGTTTTCATTAAGTCTCCTTAGTTCTTTTTCTTGATGTAGATGGCATTTCCTGTCCATAATCTATTGGGATTGGTTTGGATCACGGAACCACTGAGAAGAACCAAGTGTTTTATAGTTGATCATCACCTATTCTTGCTATTATTGTGTATAAATTATTCCTGGCTCTGTTTGTTTCACTCAGAATCAGTTCATGTAAATCTTTCCAGGTCTTTTTATAATCATCTTGTTCCTCATTTTAAAAAAATAATAATACTCTATTATCTTCATGTACCATAGCTTGTTCAGCCATTCCCCAATTGATGGGCATCCACTCCGGAGCTTCTACAAACATTTTTGCATATGTGGATCCTTTTCCCTCCTTTATGATTTCCTTGGGATACAGACCCAGTAATGGCACTCATGGGTCAAAGGGTATGCATGGTTTTATAGCCCTTTGAGCATAGTTCCAAATTGCTCTCCAGATTGGTTAGATGATTTCACAACTCAATTGTAGGATTTTTTAAAGAGAATCATACCAAACACTGACTACCTTATAATGATAGGATAATGTATTTCACTTCCATACTTCACCAAGCAACACCTAAATATGTTATAGTTCAGCCTTTGGGTTGTTAAGAGAAAGCATCTGTATATTATAAACAAAGTATCAAATGCATTAAGATATGCCATTGACTGGTTATTTCCAACACTAACCAACTCAGATGGTTAAATTTTGTTCTAGAAAGGATACGAGGAATCAACTATCCAATTCCCTCATTCTCACAGGTACTCATTGGCAGAAGTACAATTGGTATATAGGTGCTCTGGCTCAATTTATTTCACTATAGCATTTAAACATTTCAGATAGAAGGGCAGTACCTTTTCCCCTCATCTCAATTTTAGCACAATGGCATAAGTAAACAAAAGTGTTAAAGGGATCATTTCTACTTACTAGGTTTCAAAAGTTGTTTCTCACACTTGAATGAGGTCAGTTCCATCCCATATTCTAACTGGTTATTCTAATGTCTTCATAGATCTCGTCTATGAATTAATATGTTTCTATAGGCAGCCATTATTGGTAGTATTGGCAATAGAGAATCCAAAATAAAGATTAGTTTGTGGAGGAATAGAAGTGGGAGGGTTTAGGGTAGTCAAATTGATCAGTGACAATAGCCTATCTTGTGTCAATCATTAGCGTCTAGCCACAGCATATACATATATCAAAATTTCCTAAAAGGTATAGAAATTCGCTGGAGGATTCAGTTTCATTCTAACCATAGACTTAGAGGATTGACAAAGAGCAATTTAATAATCTTATAGATTAGATACTGTTGTCAAAGCAACAATGACAAAATAGAGACTCTTAATTTGAACTCTCTAAGTGTTTTTTTTTTACTTTGTGGTAGTAGTTTATATTCTTTGGCAATGAACCTGGCAAAAGACCCAAAGGATGGGTTGGCTTTCACTAAGTTGACCAAGAAATATCCAAGAGGTTAGTATTGTAAGCACAATTTCCAGAGGTAATAGAAATCTGTTGACTTCCTCCCTTGTTTATTACCTAAAGCATTATTCTCCCAAGCTCTTAGGATTTCTAGTTGGTGTCTAGAGTATTTTGACTTGCAGCTTTCATTAGAAAAGATAATTAAGAATAAGAATCCATTCACTTTTTGATGGTCAGTGGAGTTACTATTTCCAAACCAAGGAGTTTTTTTTTTTTTTAAAAAGCTACTAAAAGGTTAAAATTCATTGTCAAGAATTTTAAGGTCTAGACTCACAAGTCAACATTTCCAGAAGAATTCTTTTGCCCTTTTTAGTTAGCTGCAAAATAATTGAATCTTCAGTGGCACAATACAATCCCACTCCACCATTTTCTCCTCCCATGAATCACTACAACTCAATGATAGCTAGAAGAGTATTCTATTCAAAGTTTTACCTGAGGATCTGTCTCCACAGATGGCACAGATATGTTTGGCAAGGGAGCCTGGACTAGTGGATGGATAGCTCATGGTTCCCATTCCTTGAATCCCTGGCAAAGGCTTGACATCATCTGAGCTTCTGACATTGTTCATGACATTGAGCTGTGAGAGAAGAAAAGACAAAGCATAAAGTTGGGTTATTAAGAGTCTCAATTGCTTAAGAACAAAATGGTAATATCCAAGGGAAAGTCATTTTTTTGTTGTTTTGGAAGCTGTTTTTGACCTGATGGACTTTTATTGTTGTCTATATACAATTCATCCTTAAGATGAAAAGGAACTGACATTGTAGAAGTTAAAGCCAATACAGTAAGAAAATCCAACTCCTCCTCAAAATCTGCTCCTCTTTCTAATCCATCGTCAACAAAAACAGTAACAACAGTAATAACAATGAAAACAACATGCATTTATTGAGAGCTTACTACTCAATGGAAAAGAAATGGCAAGTAGGAAAGAAGAAAAGGGAGGGAAGAAAAAAAGAAGGAAGGATAAATGGGAAGGAAGGAAGGAAAGAGAGAGAGAGAGAGAAAGAAAAAGAAAGAGAGCAAAAGAGAAAAAGAAAGAAAGAAAGAGAGAAAGAGAGAAAGAAAGAAAGAAAGAAAGAAAGAAAGAAAGAAAGAAAGAAAGAAAGAAAGAAAATGAAAAGGAAGGAAGGTAGGGAGGGAGGAAGAAGGAAGGGAGGAAGGAGGGAGAGAGGGAGAAGGGAAAAAGAGGGAGGGAAGGAGAGAGGGAGAAGGAAAGGAAGGAAGGAAGGAAGGAAGGAAGGAAGGAAGGAAGGAAGGAAGGAAGGAAGGAAGGAAAGGAGGGAGGAAGGAAGGAAGGGAGGGAGAGATAGAGGAGGGAGGGAGGGAGGGGAAGGAAGGAAAGAAGGAAAGAAAGAGGGAAGGAAGGAGGGAAAGAAAGAGGGAAGGAAGGAGGGAAGGGAGGAGGGAAGGGAGGGAGGGAGGGAAGAGAGGAAGGGGAAGGAGGAAAGAAGGAGGGAAGGAGGGAGAAGAGAAGGAAGGAAAGAGGGAAGGAAGGAGGGAAAGAAAGAGGGAAAGAAGGAAGGGAAGGAAGGAAGGGGGAAGGAAGGAGAGAGGGAGGGGGGAAGGAAGGGAGGGAAAGAGGGAAGGAAGGAAAGAAGGAAAGAAGGAGGAAGAAAGGGAAGGAGGGAGGAAGGAAGGGAGGAAGGGAGAGAGGAAGAACAAGTATTTATTAAGTATGTACTATGTATCAGATAACCATGTTAAGGATTTTAAAAATATTATCACAAGAATTTTGGCTGCAAGTGTTATTACTATCCTTATTTTCAACTGAGGAAACTGAGGCAGTTGCTCAGGATCATATAATTACTATGTTTCTGAGACCAGATTTGAACTCAGAAAGATGAATCTCCGTCTTCAGGTTTGGCAATTTATCCATTATACCAATCAACTCCCCTATGTTGTTAATAAATATGGGCTGGGAGTCTAAAACATAGTCATTCTGGCAGTAACAATGACCAAGTTTCTACTTTGTGTGACATTGACCAAGTATCTCTGAGTGTGTACCCATTGGAAGGCAGCTTGGCATGGTGGAAAGTGGTCTGGAAAGACTTAGATTTAAATCCCTATTCTAATACTTACTAATTTCATGGCTCTTAATTTATGTCACAGCTTCTATAAACCTGTTTCCCAATCTGGCAAATGGGAGCAATATGAATTCTACTACCAGTCTCACATAGGTATTGAAAGAAAAGTGATTGATAAACTTTAAAGCGCTCTAGAAATATAATTGTAAAATGTTTTATTGATAGTATCTCATTTAATCCTTCCAACAACCTTGTGAGACGGCTGCTATTATTGATCAAGTTTTGCTATTGAGAAAATTGGGCTTCAAAGAGTTCAAATGATAAGCACAATGTCATATATCTGGTAGATGATTGAAACAGAATTTGAACCCAGATCTTCCTGACACCAAGTCTCAAACTATCCATTAAATAAAGAAAAAGACATAGTCCTTGACTCAACAAATTTATAGTATCCTCAAAGGTCCTAATATCTTTACTAATTAAAAATGCCTATAAATCTATAAGATAATTAATAATTTTTGGCACTCAAGATTAGTAACATAAATATTATCTCAAGTCAACTTCATAACTCTTGTTAGGAAGGCAACACAATAAATAATTCAAAAAAATTCATTTCATTAAAAGGAAGAATTAGTTACTGTTCTCATTTCTATGTTGCTGGTAGAGCTTAGGATATTCTTTAAACATTTTTATTTAAATTTTATTCTGAACTCAACAATCTTCTCTCTTTAAAAACCCCATGCATTAAATTTTTACATCCTCTAAATTTCAATCCCATGGGAGAAATTCATATCTCAAGGAGCTGAAAAGAATGTAGTTCAAAGAATTTATAAATACTTAAATATTAAAGAAAGTCAATAACAAAGAACTTAAATATCCTAAAAATATTTTATTTCAGAAACAAAAGGATACTAAATTCATATTGTAGAAACTCTGAACACTACATTTTAAAAGTAATAAGGGTAACAGGTTCATTATAAGTACATAATGCCCATGAAAAAGGAAAATTTACTCTATTGAGTATCCTTCGCAAATAATTATGATTTTATTCAATTAGTGTTTTAGATTCTGTACAAAACAGGTAGTGATAAAGAATTTTGCATCAGTCAAAGCTTCTGAGTGCATAAGGCAACATTTCTGCCTCCATTTTAAGAAAAGAATTTGAACTCTAAGGTACATTTTTCTTTAAAAAAAAAAAAATCAAACCCCCTAATTGGAATCATTGGGATTCTCCAACTGTTCAAAAAAGTCAAATATTTTCTTTCCTACTCAAAACCTTTGGGGCAGAAAAAAAATCAATAAAATGTAAGACATGACATATCTGGAGACAGGTATCAGACAAGTTAGTTCCTTCCCTAGAAATTAGTTCTTTATTCATTCAGTTCACTCCACAAATATTTATTAAGCCCCAGATCATGAAATTCAGAAAGTACCAAAGACACATGAAGTCAGCCTATGAGTGGTTGGAGGAAAGAGAAAAGAAAAAAGTATATACAATGGTGGAATTAATGGAAGAGATGGCCTTGGAGTAAGGGGACCCATTTGAGTTTGATTTCTAGCTCTACTATTTAATGACGTGTGGCTTTGGGAAAAGCTCTTTGCCTTTTAGGATCTCAGTTTCATTCTCTATAAAAGGAAAGGCTAGGCTCAATAACTTCTAAGGTCCTTTCCGATATCAATATATGGTAATTTTGATTTAGAAATTTTCAACAAGATGGTTGTTGATTGCAAACATTAGGGTTTTCTGGAAAAGTTTTAATAAGTGTTAGTTACAACTTGGAAAGACTATTCTTAAAAATTCTGGGGCCCTCAAATATTTTGATGTAAGAAAGAACATTATGAATAATTAAAGGGAAACCACAGAAGAAGACCTCAAATTTGGCATTTAATCATCCCCAAAATTAAGGAATTGTTACAATGCACATCAGGATCAGTGTAACATTTGTGTTACTACTAGTGATAATTGACAATTATTTGTGTTTTAAATGTAAATTAATTTCCTACTGAAGAAGATGAATGGACTGATATCACCAGGATTAATCCAGAAAGAATCTCTGGATGTTATGAAAGTCTGAGCAAGAAAGTGATGAATTCAAGGACTTGGGTAGTGTTTTTATAATTCTTGCCAACTAAAGACTTTAGAAAATAAAGGAGAAAATAGAAAATGGAAAGCTGTCTAAGAAGTGGAGAATCTGGTACGTAGCATTTGTTTTAGGATAAAAGGAGAGATAATCAAAGTGATATTATGTTGGAAGTATATAGAAAATGGATGGAAAATTCTTGAAACAGATCATATAATTGGTACAGTGGTAGGGTTCAGTTGAGTTAGAAAACTTGAATCATACAGACCTATATTTACAGTTGAACCCCATTAAAAGCAAATCATGTAACATATCCTTGACTTTCTCTTACTGTTAAGTTTAACTTTAAGACAGTATAAGGAGAACTATTATCCTAGATAAAAAGGAAGAAATTATTGGAAAATAAAACCCATGGGAACTTTGAAATAATAGGATCATGTCATCTTAGATTTTTAGATAAAGAGAGGAATATGAAATATAGTTTGACACATAGTCTAGACTTTAGAAAAGTTGAAAATAATTCAGAGAAAAGATAGGTGTCATATGTAAATTTAATAATCATACTATCTATTGTTTCATTCCAATCACCAGCAAAAGTGTTAAATAGCACATTTCAACTACATGCTGATAACAGGACTTCTGTTCTCAAGGGGCATGATAAGGCTCAAGGGGAAGGCTATTAAAACAGTAATAATCACATGTAGAAGAGTAGTCTCTCAAGAACATAATTCTGATATCATAATCACAAATAATTACAATGACAAAAAAGAGGAAAATGAGAAGTCATCTCTACAGAGAGACAGTGAATGAGCCCAACTTAAAAGGGATATTCATTTCCACAAATATTCATTGTATCCACTATGTGAAGGTATAGCTTCTATTGTATTGTGCAGGTCCTTACTCTAAAAATTTTCTTTTTTTCTTGAACATGGTAGCAGACCCCTCTTGCAATATTTAGTTTAAGCTAGGATGAAGACATTTTTCTGATTTGTAAGCATCACATCTGGATCTACCTATGATCTGATGGCTCACTCCCCTCTAAAATTATATGTGTGTGTGTGTGCGTGTATGTGCGTGCGTGTGTGTGTGTGTGTGTGTGTATTTTTTCCCTCCATTTGGCATGGCAATGTTTGGTTTCAACCACATTTCTGGACTTACTGTATTTTATACCTTTTCATATAAATCATGGCCAACCAAACTGATCTATTTCCCAAAACATAGCCCCCAATCTTCTCATCCTCATACTTGCTACTCCATCTGCTTTTCCCCACAGGGTAAATATGGGGTTAATGAAAACAGCCTTGAGAGAGAATAAGTTGCTAATAAGCAAAAGTTTGAATTAATACTTGGTAGGAATTTTATAGAAAGGATTCATTTTCAATTAGAAAACACTAGATGAGAATGAGACCAAAAACATATTTACTGGCTAGAAATTTAAAGTAAATCCAATAAGATGACTTTTAATAAAGATAAATGTAAATTCTTAAAACTGGATTAAAAATCTGATGATATAAAATGACTAACATTATTACACATGAATAACCTATCTCAGATTTCTTATCATTTCAGGGAGGAAATAGGGGAGGAAGAGAGGGATTGAATTTAAAACTAAAAATTTAAAAATGTTAAAAATTGTTTTTATCCATAACTTTGGGAAATATTATTTAAAGTAATAAAAATAAATACAACCCCCCAGAGCATGGGAATAAGGAATACATAGATAAAGTGTTGGAGCTCTATTCAGGAAGACTGGATCAGATCCTTCCTCAGACATGCAACGGTTGTGTGACCCTCAACAAATCACCTAACTTCTGTCTGCCTCAGTTTCTTCATCTATAAAATTAAAGTAGTAATAGCAATTACATCTCTAGGTTATTGTGAAGATAAAATAAAATCTCATTTGTAAAACTCTTTGCAAACTCTATAGAGCTATATAAAAGCTAGCTATTATTATCGCAATACCTGAGATACCATTTGACACTAATATTTTATAATTTGACACTCTGGAAGCATTCTACAGAGCACTGTAAAGGAAACAAAGTGGAAAGTATCCTGATCTTCAGAATCAGAGCCTACATTTAGTACTTAGGGATTATTTTGTCCAATACTCTCATTTTATAGATGAGAAAACTAAGGTCAAACACTGTAACACAAATTATAGAAGACCATGGAGCTAATCAATAGCAGATATAAGACTAAAGACCACATCTTCTTATTTCAGGCCATAGATTTTTCCCTTATAGCATGTTTCCTCACTTTTCCATGAGAAATTAAGTCTTGATAGGAAAATGCTCTTGCTATTCTAAACCAAGACTAAACCTTTGGAGTTCTCACTTGTTTTAGGTTTTCTGAGAACTGACTCCAAATGCCTTTTCCTTTACCTTCATTATCATCTGTGGCTAATTATGGATTAATACAGTCTGCTCACCAAATATGTTGAGGCTCTCAAGAGGCACAGGGCTCAAAAAATATCTGAGGATGTGAACATTATCTTAAACATTTAACCATGGAGACTGGATAAGACAGATATGGATAAAAAAGTTTCTGCTAATAACAAATCAATATGGTACAAAGCAACAAGTTTTCTAACACCTTCCTGGGAACTAAAGAAACCAATTAACTTGTGGAACAATAATAACAATAGCAATAGCCAAAAGTAATAGTATTTGTATAGTGCTTTATAGTTTCCAAAGAGCTTTACAAATATTATCTCCTTTTTTATCTTTACAACAATCTAGGGAGGTAGGTGCTATTTATTATATATTATCCCTATTTTCAGGCGAATAAAGTGGGGCAACCAGAGATCCAGTGAGTTGTCCAGGATCACACAGCTAATTATGTGGATGTGGAAGAGACCTCAGATCACTTGGTCTCACTACCTAACTTTACAGATAAGGCCATTGAGACCTAAGGAGGCTAAGTGGATTGGCCCCATTCACACAGGTAATATTTTTAGAGGTGGTGGAACCTAAATCCAGTTTCTCTGATTGCAACAACATTCTTTCTAATGTAGTTCATCTGTTATATCTCTAGTTGAACTGAAGAGATAGAATTTAGCCATCTGTGAACAACTCATGTCTTTTGAACTTGCAAAATTACCTTGGTTAGGCAAAGTTATGAGAATACAGAAAAGAAGCCATCACTATATCCTTAGGTGATTTTAATGAAGAAGACAGAAGAGAGGTAGAATAGAGGCAGAAACTCACCTAAACTCTCCAAAATTCTTTTCTAAACAATTAAAATACACCTCCAATTAAATTCTGGAGGGATAGCCAACAAAAAATTGGGATGAAACAATTTTCCAACCCAAGACAATTTAGGAGATTGGCAGGAAGTGTCTACTTTACCAGGCTGGTGCTCAGACTAAAATGATAGCAAAATCAGCAGATCCTGGAGGAGTCTGTGACAGTAGCAGCAGGTTTGTGAGTTCTTGGTCCATAGATAATAAGGAGGCCAGACAACTAGTCAGAAAGATATTACAGGAAACCCTTTGCCGATATTGGATTCAAGACCTTGTTGGATTGCCAACGTACAGTTACAGGTCATAGTTTAGAGCTAAGAGGAGTACTATTGTTGTTGCCTCTGCAGAGTAGGAGCTCTTGTCATAGTTCTAGAGCCAAGAGGAGTGTTAGCACTTGTGGCCAGAGGAAAATAAGATTTCTTTCTGGTTAAAGACCAGAGTACAGGCCAGGAATGCAGTGGCCACAACTTTCCTGGGTTATACCACTTTGGAAGGACCAAAATGTACAGGCTTAAGTCTGAAAATAGCAGTATAAAAATCCTGAAAGTTGGGACTGTACCTGCTTCAACCTAGGAGTAGAATCTAACTTTAACATAAAGTAAAAAAAAAATCAATAAATAATCTAAAAAATGAGCAAACAGCAAAAAAGGAACCTGACTATCAAAAATTACTATAGTGACAGGGAAGATCAAGACACAAACTCAGAAAAAGAAAAAAGAAAATGACATCAAAACAATTATAAGCAAAGCCTCAAAGAGTGGCAAGGAAAGAAGGTGAAATGGGAAAAAGTACAAAAAGAATTCCTGGAAAAGCTCAAAAAGTATTTCAAAAATATTAAATAATAGAACTAGAGGAAAAATGGGGAAAGAAATGAAAGTAATATAAGAATATTACGAAAAAAGAGACAAGTTTAGTAAAAAAAAAAAAAATGCATAAAAATACTAAAGAAAATAACACCTTAAAAATAGAAGTAACCAAATGATAAAAGAGGCACAAAAATCCATAGATTTTTTCCATCCAATCCAAAAGATCCATAGAAGACAATAATTCCTTAAGAAGTAGAATTCCAAATGGAAGGAAAAGATACAAAAGCTCACTGAGGAAAATCCTTCCTGGAAAATGAAAATTAAGCAAATAAAAATTTATAATTTTATGAAATATCAAGTCAAAAGAATGAAAAATAGAAACGTGAAGCATCTTATTGGAAAAACAACTGACCTAGAAAAGAGGTTATGAAGAAATAATTTAAGAATTATTGAACTACCCAAAAAACATAATTTAAAAAGAGCTCAGGTAGCATATTTCAAGAAATTATCAAGGAATGCTGTCCTAACATCCTAGAAATTAGGTGACATTAGGTTAAAATAGACATTTTAAAATTTCAATGATCATCTCCAGCAAGAGATCCAAAAATGACAACTCCCAGGAATATTGAAGTTTCAAGTCAAGGAGAAAATATTGTAAGCAGCCCTAAAGAAAATTTCAAATAATGTAGAACTATGGTCATAATCACATGGAATTCAGTGGCTTCCACATTAACAGAACTGAGAGCTTAGAAACCAAAGGAGTTAAGGTTAAAACCAGGAAAAAGCTACTTTGTACAATTTAGTGTAATCCCTTGGGGGGCAAGATGGATATTTAACAATTTTCAAGCAATCTTGAAAACACCAGAGCTGAATAGAAATTTGACTTTCAAGTACAAGATTCAAGAGAAACATAAAAAGATGAACATGAAAGAGATTCTATAAGATTAAACAGTTTGCATTCCCATATAAGAAAATGATCTTTATAATTCTTGAAAACTCTATCATTATTAGGGCAATCAAAAAGAGTATATATAGACAGAAGGGTTTAAATTGATTATGTTAGTATGATTTTTAAAAAAAAATTAAATTCAGTGATAAGAAAAAGTGATGAACTGGGAAAGGAGGAAGAGAGAGATAGAATGTGGTAAATGATCTCACATTAAACCTATATTGGCCACTTTACAATTTCCAAGTTCCCACACTCCTGATTTTGTTCTCTAAGGTTGAACAGAATAAGTCTAATTTTTCTTCCACATGAGAGCTTTTCAAAAACTTTAATCCAGCCTTCATTCCCTCTCAAGTTTTTCTCCAATCTAAATACCTCCAAGACCTCCAATTGATTCTTACATATAATCATGAGACCTTTTACTAGATGAGTTCTCCAAATGTTCATTAGTTTATTAATATCCTTCCTAAACTCCATTGTCCAGAACCAAACATGATATTTTAGATATGAATTTACTGTGCCAGAATCTAATGGTATTATTGTTTCCTTATTCCTAGAAATCTATCCTCTCTTGATGTAGTCAGGGATCATGTTAGCTTTTTTTGATTGTCACATCACACTGTTGATTTGTATTGAGCTTGCACTATACCAAAACCTGTAGTTTTTTTTTTCAGATAAATCATTCTTTCTTCCCATTGTACTTGTAAAGTCATTTTTGTGAACTATCACCTCCTAGAACCTATTCTCCAAACCATTTTTTCCCCTGAGGTAATTGGAGTTAAGTAACTTGCCCAGGGTCACAAAGCTAGGAAGGGTTAAGTGTTGGAAATCAGATTTGAACTCAGGTCCTCCTGACTTCAGGGTTTGTGCTCTATCCACTGTGCCACCTAGCTGCCCCCAAACCATCTACTTTCAAAGCTAAACATCCACAGATCCTTCTACTAATATTCATTCACATGGCATCTCACAACCCTTCACCATCTCAAGTTGCCATTTTCTTATCAAAGTGCTTCCTGAAACCTACAAAGCTCATAAAATTGAACCCAGTATCCCAGATAATCTTGACAGACAGAGAAATACAATGAGACTATAATCTCTTTCATTCTAGCAATTACATCTAAACTTGAATTAGCTTTTTTAGCAACTATATCATTATAACTTATAATGACTTTTTGGTCCACTAAATCTATTTAATTTTTTAAAAAATGAATTGCTGTCTAACCATGCCTTTTCCATCTGGTACTCATGAATCTGATTTTTTGAATCCAATTTTAGGAATTTACATTTATCCCCATTAAAATATATCTTATTGGATTTATCCCAAACCTCTAGCCTGTCAAGATGCTTTTGGATTCTCATTCTGTTATCCAGTGTGTTAGCTATCCCTCTCAGCTTTGTTGCATCTGCACATTTGATGAGCCTGCCATCTGTGCCTTTACTGAAGTCTGATAAAAGTGTTAAAGAACATAGGGCTGAGGACAGATCTATAAGCTACTCCTTCAGGAATAGAGGTTCTACCCAACCTGTTTCATTGAACAGATGAGAATAACTTACAGTTAGCACGTCGATTTATTTAAATGCATGCTACTAAAGTGGTTTTAATGTTCTGTAAAAGTTTTCTTGAATGAACTAAATCTTCCTACTGCAAATTAGTTAACACTATTAATTATTTATTGAACACTTTTGCTCCTAGATGCTTGAGTGGAAAGGGGCACACTGCTTAGACTAAATATATTTATGGAGATAGGATCTCATCAATGCAAGTTAAGAATTTGTATAATTATCCTAAAAAATCTGAGGTGCTCAAGCCCAATTACCAGAAGAGATGCAAAGGACTGACAGAGCCATTGTTGGGTAGGTGTTCATAACATTACCCCACTGTTTATAAGACCCTAAGCATGCAAGTTTAGGCTTCTAGTCAAGATAGTTCTCATATCCTATGGAGTCAGAAGACCTTGGTTCAATTCTTATTTCAGGATTTCTTACCTCTGGGGCCTTGGGAATGCTATTTCACCTCCATTTGCCTCAGTTTTATATCCTGTGAAATGATGAGGAGGACTAGATGGCCCTTTCAGCTTGAGATCTGAAATCTTGGTTCTTTTTAGCTCTAATTGCTGATTCATCTGTATTTTATTCAGAGATAAGAGAGCCCTCCTCTTATTTACCTCCTTTTATCCTGTATATAACTTATTTGTACATATTTGTTTGTTATCTCCCCCAATGCATTGTGAGTTCCTTTAGAACAGGAATTTTTCTTTCACTGTTTTTAAATCTGCAGCATTTAGTGCAATGCCTGGCACACAGTGTGTGCTTAATAAATGTTAACTGATTTACTCATACCTTGCTTCTATTTTCTTGCAAATAGTAATTTTTTCCAATTGCTTTTTCAATATAGTTTTCAACTTTTCTTTTTATAAAATTTTGAGTTCCAAAGTTTTCTCCCTCCCTCCCCAATATGACAAGCAGTCTGATATAGGTTATATATTTATAAATCATTGAAACATTATTTCAATAATTTTCAATAATAATTTCAAAATAATATTTCCACATTAGTCAAGTTGTGAAAGAAGAAACAGAACAAAAGGAAAAAGTCAAGAAAAAGTGAAAATCACATGATTTGAATTGCATTAAGATTCCATGGTTCTTTCTTTAGACATGGACAGCATTTTCTGTCATGAGAATTTTGTAATTATCTTGGAGTTGATCCTGTTTTCTCTTAATCTTGTTTCAAAACCTACCACTTGATCCCTAACTTCCATGAACAAATTATCTTTTTTGAGACAAGTCACTTAATCAAACTCTTTGAAATTTCATAAATAATAGCCTTGAGCTAGCTGGTTTGAGAAACCTAAAAGAATTTTCTAGCCAGTTAGACAAGCTATCAGTTTTTCTGATCCTATTCTATCCCTTCTCCTCCAAATTACCCAATGACCAAGTTGCCTCAGCAATTTCTTGATTGCTTGGTTCAGTCAATAACTGATATAATTAAAAAGAATGAGAGCTTTCTACTTAATGAATGATAATTTTGTCTCCAAATTCAAACAAAGTTTTACTGGAGACTTGTTCTGAAAGTCAAGAGGAAGATTTAGGACCTCAGATAGGGACTGATCTTGGTTATTAACTCTAATACTTTCTAGACAGTCAGTTAAGATTTGGCTTGCTACCAGGTCATTCTAATGGAACAACTAATTAAGGGTCTTAGAAAGAAATGAAGGATAAATCCTTAAAAAAGAAACTACTACACCTCTGCCAACATGAATTAAGTAGATTCTCTGCATTGAAGATCAGTTTCAGAAATATCCTGCCAGCACATGAGTTAATAATGCCAGATCTCCTTACCTTAATTATATCATAGGCAATCACACAGCAGAATTTATGCAACTAACTTGGGTCTGTTTTTCCCAAATGAAATGATCTAGGTAGTTGCAGAATGGACAGTACTTGTAGTATTAACATGAAGTCTGCTATTGAGCCAATCGATTGTTCTTGGGAGATGAGGAAACCAGGAAACAAATGACTAAATAGGACCTGTAGTAATAAGATTCTTATCTTCCCACCTCTTCTCACTAGGGCCAGTGGTTCTCAAAATATGGTCTAGAGAATCCTGGGGATCTCTGAAACTCTTTTAGAGGGTCTACAAATTTAAAAATAGTTTTTATTTCCAATATGGTAAATGTCTATAAATATAATCCAGATAAACAAAAATGCTTTGGAGATATCCTCAATAATTTTAATAGGATAAAGATACTGAAAAGAAAATTTTGAGAACCACTGGGATTAATGAGGCATCTATTTCTATCAGTGGACCTCTCAATCATTGAGTCCTTTGTATTGTAACAACACCGGACATTTGAGCCAGTTATTTCTTGGCCTTTGAGTTGTCTTAACAAGTGGAAGAAAAATTAACCATAAATATTCCCTATTCCAATAAAGATAAATAATGTTTTCTCCCACAAGAATGACTAGAATGTTATCAGGAAGACATTTTTACCCTAATCTCTTATTGCTGGTGGGCTTTGGACAGATGGGGAGATGGCTAAAGTTGAATGATCCACAGATTGCTTGGGATGTATGGAAGATCAATTTCTACTTGGTTTACTATGTACAGCAGCAACTGTCCAAAAGTTAGGCAGTTATCTCCCTACATTGGTTGAATCAGTGTTTTCTAGAGACTACCAGAATTTTTTAGAGGTGTTCAGTGCATAGGAAATCAAGACTTTGCTACTGAGTTAATTCAATTCAATTAAAGTCAACAAGCTCAGAATTTCTAGGCAGTGGGGATACTACAGTCAATGAAGTTAGTACTAAGGGCTTTTGTCCTTGTGACAGTTGTAACATTGAACAGACCAAAGATTCAGGCAATCCTTATTTATAAAATGAGAGGGTCAGACTAATGGATGTCACAAATAGCTCTTTTAGCTTACTGTGTTTTATTTCTATAGAATGGCCATCATGACTTCTATGTCAGTCCACAGAAGCACTGGTGGCTTTTTGTGAAATTAAAAAACTGTGGACCAAATTTATATAGCAAGTAGGGAGATCCCAACATGATCATCAATATTGAATGCTACTTCCAATGATAGAAGACTTACTAAGAACAATAGTTGGGACATTCCTATTTTCTGAAAACTAGATATAAAGTTTAATATGCACATTTGTCAAGGGAATGAATGAAAAACTATATTTCACATGTAGTTCAGATAATCTGAGTAACCTGTGGATATTTGGATACTGTGTCATGAAAAGAGTGAGATGACAATATAACCTAGACCTGCTAACCTAAGTATAACTTGGATTTTGGTAACATTCATATTTACTTCCTACACAACATGAAACCCACTTAGCTGGTATGATTCATTCTAGGGGAATCCCATAGTATCACTTGTTCACAAAATTGATGAAGGGACAATTTGTCTAGGAAGAGTAGGAGTTAATAGTGCAAATTGCATACCTCCGAGAAGTATAGCTATAAAGCTTACAAGGTGAAAATCCTTCTCATATGGGAAGCCCCAATTACTATGAAGAGAGATTTGTGGAGTGGGATAGGTATATTCTTACTATTTCACCATTAATTTCTAATCACTATTCACAATATCAGTTTTCTGAAAACCTTAAGGAATATCCAGTACCCAGTAATAGCCAAAAGAAAATTCCAAGCTTGAAAAGTGCTTTACCATCGCTCCTTTTCTGGCTTACCCCCATCCCTACTGTCCCTTTCTGATAAAAGTAGATACCTCCACTGTGACTATAGGGGTTGTGCTTTCTCAGATTAAACCTCAAACTGTCATACTTTGTGCCTATACATTTTTTTTCTCCCATAGTGAATTGGAAAGGACTTCAGATGCCATCCAATCTGATTCATACATGAAAAGAAATCTCTTCTACAACATACCTAAGAAGTGGTCTCTGAAGATTCATATTAAAGATTATCAGTGAGGGTGAATTTCAAGAAGTGTGCTATTTAACCTATGAATAGCACTCACTGTTAATGTGTCCTCCATTATATGCCAGACCCTGATCATTTCAAAACTAAACCATATGGTCTTACTATCAAGGTCACATTTTTTAAAAAATGGTACTACCCCAAAAAAGCCCAACATGATTCAAACCAATTATTACAATCTTCCTACACTATAATCAGCTTGGGAAGTCCACCAAAAATGCATCAGGAACTTCATTTTTCTTTTTAGAAGATAGAATTTCTGGATAAACTGTATCTTGGCACTGCAGAACTTTGTGCCTTGTTGTACAAACCTGAATCAAGAAGCACTATCTCTTTATCTCAACCTCTCAAAAATGGTAACTTTTCAGGTGTACCTTAGCATCAGAAATTAGAGAATTCGACTAGTGCTAGAGGCAAGTTTCATTTAATTATCTCCCCAATATAAAGCCTTCCCATTGAAATGAGATTTTCTCTTATACATATATAATGTAAATCTTGAGCTATAATCAAATAGGGGTGGGAAGAAAGACAATATAATGATACAAGTAATATGAATAATGCTGTAATCATCACAGTTGATGATCCTCCATTTTATGACCTGGGATGTTCATATACATGCACACAAACTACACATAGAGTGTGTATGTATATACATGTATATATATACACACGCGTGTGTTCATACACTCAGTATTATATAGGCAAAACACAGGATAAGGACTATTTCAACCTCTCGATATTATTCTGTGACACTGGTCCTGTGTAGCCTTAAACTTCATTATAGACCTTCCTCCCCTTATAGACCACCCCAAGATTTAGGTGGTAGATCACAATGAAATGAAACAAATCCCCCTTTGTCACCTACACAATCCCCCCAATCATCCCAGAAGTAGCACAACTATTATTTAAGAAATATTCTGACTTTACAACTTATCATAGACCACCACTCATTTTTGCTTTCTGATTTACTTTCCCTTGTCTGCATTCTTTTACTGTCTGACCTATCCAAGTCAATCATGAAATAGAGAATAGTCACTATACATTGATATAGTATCTCCATTACTTTATAAATTGTCAAAAGAATGTGTGTGTGTCTATATTATATATATATATATGTATATATAAAATACATATATATATATATATAATATCTAACAATCATTAGGTTTACTTTTCCTTTTTACTTTGATAATTTTTACTATTTACTTTGATAATACCTGCTGTATTTGTTTTCTGAATCCATGTCTGTTCATGCACCCAGTCAGCCATCATCTATCCAACATTTATCATACCAGAGGTAGTTAGGTGGTACAGTGGGTAGAGCCCCAGACCTGAAGTTAAGGATATCTGAATTCAAATATCACCTCATATACTTGCTAATTATATGACACTAAGAAAGTCATCTGCCTCAATTTTCTCATCTGTAAAATGGTAATAACAATAGTATTTTTCTCCCAAAGCCATTTTGAGGAGCAAATAAGATAATGTTTTAAAAATTCTTTGCAATATTAAATGCTATGTAAATGCTAGTAGATGTCACCTTCTCCCCTCTGACACTACTACCATTCTGGTATAGGACATGATGGACTACTGCAATAACCTGCTGCTTGGTCTCCCTGTTTCAAGTTTCTCCACACTAATCATTCCTTCATTCAATTGTCAAAGTGATCATTCTAAAGTTTATATTTGACTATGTCACTCTCTTACTCAATAAACTCTAATAATTCCCTATGACCTCCAGGATCAAATCAATTTGGTATTCGAAGTCCTTTATAACTTTCCTCAACCTACTACTTTTCTAAATCTTCTTGTGTTCTCTCTCTTTCTCTCTCTCTCTCTCTCTCTCTCTCTCTCTCTCTCTCTCTCACACACACACACACACACACACACACACACACACACACACTTTACAATTTTGTGATATTGGTCTTTGCTGTTTCATAAACAAAATATTCCATCTCTTGACTCTGGGTCTATTTTCTCTGGCTGTCTTCTTTGCCTAGAATGATCTTGAAGTCCCAGCTAAAATCTCACCTCCCACAGGAAGGCTTTCCTAATCTCTCTTAATTCTAGTGCCTTGCATCTTTTGACTATCTCCCATTTATCCTGTAAGTAATTTGTTTGTATATAGTTATTTGCACATTACTTCTTTGTTAGATTATGGGTTGCTCAAGAGCAAGAACTTTTTCTTGGCTTTCATTATATTCTTAGGGCCTAAAACAGTGCCTGACACACAGTTGTTGTTGTTTGCCCTTTATTCTTTTTTTTTCTTTCTTTTTTTTTTTTTTTAAATAGCCTTTTATTTACAGGATATATTCATGGGTAACTTTACAGCATTATCAATTACCAAACCTCTTGTTCCATTTTTTCACCTCTTACCCCCCACCCCCTCCCCCAGATGGCAGGATGACCAGTGGATGTTAGGTACATTAAAATATAAATTAGATACACAATAAGTATACATGACCAAAACGTTATTTTGCTGTACAAAAAGAATCAGACTCTGAAATATTGTACAATTAGCTTGTGAAGGAAATCAAAAATGCATGTGGGCATAAATATAGGGATTGGGAATTCAATGTAATGGTTTTTAGTCATCTCCCAGAGTTGTTTGCCCTTTATTCTTGAAGAGGAACATGATATCAGGGAGGTAATACAACATGTAAGAAAATTAGATTGAAGTTAGGGAGGGCTGTGCATAGTCACAAACTTACTTTCCTGTCCAGAACCATCTAAGTCCAGTGGCCAGATATATATATATCTGGATGACTGAAGATAGCCCTGATGCAGTGGGAGACCTTGGCCTTTTTAAGCCTAAGGTCTTAAACAGGTGTCAGTTTGACTGAGACAATATCTATTTAGTTTTTAAGAATAAGTAAGAATAAGGCAGATAATGGCTTTTTTTTTACCTAGAAAAAACAATCTGGAAGGGGAAGAGCCTCAGGGTTTCTGGCTAAAACAGACAAAATTGTTATTTATATTTATTCTGAGCTAATCAGGGCCCAAACAATGACCAAGTGGGGTTTGACCTGGTACTAGCATTGTCTAATCAATGAGAGACTTAAGGTTTGGTGTTCAACAAAGAAATCTTAATCTTGGCACCCAGTATTTACATAATAAATGATTGATGACTGACTAGCTTAGTATTAGTTCTATGTACTATATATACAAAGCATACTGTTAAGAGCTGAAGATGCAAAAATGTAAAAGCCAAAGATCCTGTTCTCAAACAGCTTTTAACTTGAAATCAGCTTTGAGGGGAGAAATTTGTACAAATAATCATGGTAGTAAAAGAACATAATGGCAAAGGAGAGATTCAGACAAAATGCTAAGAGAAATGTTTAACTGTGAGCCAGGGAAATTAGGAGGGTTTCATGGATTAAGTGGTACCTGACATAGCCCTTGAAGGAAAGAAAGGACTATACCAGACAGAAGTATCAGAGAAGTCCACGCTAAGTATGGGGGGAAAGAGTAGTTAGTGAGAGCAAAGGCATAGTGACAGAAGAGAAGTGGAGATAATGGGGGAAGAGGGCAAGAAGAAGTGTAGGGATAGTTAACTAATGCACACTAAGTTTAACCTTTTGCCATGGCCTCCACTTTTCCTCCCTCCCTTGAGCACAAGGCTTCTCTTCAAAACCACACAGGAATCGGTTTTCCTTGTGAGTTCATCTGGAACTTACTCTGGCTCAAGTCCCTGAACTTCTGAAGCTCTGAAAGCTTTATAATATTTTCAGACTGATTTCAGAGCCCTGGAATATGCATTCTGGGGAACAATGTGATCACACCCAACTGCCAATTATCTGGCAATGACTTGGGCATTATGTCAAATGGCACTGTAAAACAAAAGAGAAGCAGGGGACAGAAGGCCACTCAGGACAAATGGGAGAATATCAAGAACAATGCCAGCTCTCTGCCTAGACCAAAAAGGCAGTCACTTATATAGCATTGCTTGAAGGATGCCATAGATCCTCCTTGTCTACACTGGAAATTCCCACAATTTAAATCACTCCTTCGGGTAAAGTAACCTCAGTAACTCTCAGTTAAGATGTGGAAATGGAAGAGTTAATTGCTAACCCCATATTATTCATTTTTCCATTTGGTCAGAAGGACCAAAATGAAAGGTGCGTTCTGAAAAGAAGAAAGGAAGGCAGGAAAAGGAAAAATATTGGAGGTAGGTCCAGATATAGAATAGTAAATAAAGTCAGAAGGTAACACAAAGGCACTAAGCACCAGATTGAAGGATTGGAGATAGAGCAGGCCAATAAAAGTAAATAATTTGCCAAATTACTAGTTCATCCCAGAGCCTACTGCAGTTTCTGACCCCAGGCATCCCTTTTCTAAGTATAGTGAATTATGAGTAATCTTAACTGGTCAGATTCAGATAGGCAGCTCTAACCTGGATCGGACCACATTGTAGCTTCATCTTCCAATTCTACTGCATTAAAGAGGACTGCAAATCAAAACCACAAAATAAAAAACAAACAAGCAAATTACAGCCAAAGCAGAAAAAAAAAATGATCAGAAACTACTAAGCAGTCATATACCAACAAAACTGATCACACAAAAGAAATAAATCAAAGTATATTTTCAAAAACAGTATATGCCCAAACTAATATAATGCTTGGGCTACTAGGTGGCACAGTAGGTAGAATGCTGGGTTGGAAATCAGGAAGACTCATCTTCATGAGTTCAAATTTGGCCTCAGACATTTTCTAGTTGTGTGACTCTGAACAAGTCACTTAACCCCATTTACTTCAGTTTTCTCATCAGTAAAATGAGCTGGAGAAGGAAATGGCAAACCAGTATAGTAAGACTCCAAAAGGAGTTATGAAGAGTCAGATACAACTGAAAAACCATTCAACAATAGAATTCCAAATAGAAATTTTAATTGCATCTCAAACAAAAAAATAGAACAATCTGTAAAGAAACTACTAAAATGGGGTAGAAAAGGATGCAGGAGTCTTCCTTCCCAGTCCTGGAAGGATTATCAAACCTTTGAAAAAGATTATTCTCCTAAACGGAGTAAGAAAGCATTTTACCAAACTCCTCTTATGAGACAATAATTCCTAATATCTAATCCCCAAGTCTTAATACCTAAACCAGGAAAGAATACAACAAAAAAAGAAAATTATAAACCAGCATAACTAGTGAACATTGCTTCAAAAAATTAAATAAAATCCTGATCAAAAAATTTATTACAAGTTACCCTCCAAAAATTATTTTGACTAATTTGAATACCAGAGATGGAAAAATGGCTCCACATGAGGAGTGCAATTAATACAATAAATTATAGTAAAAAACATAGAATTCTAAACATTCTCATTATTTTTAATAGATACAGGAAAAAATTAAGTATATTTTTCATTTATATTAAAGCATTGTATACAAGGATGCTGACTTTCCCTGCTATTATTTTAGATGGTTATATGTGGACAATACCAATAAGATAAAAAAAAAATTCAATAGTGAAAGATAGTCAAAGAGGAAACAAAAATATTCCAATTTGCTAAAGACATGATTGTTAATTTAGGGAATCCCAGGGAATTAGCAAAAAAAAAAGACACTAACTTTAGCAAAGTTAAAACCAAAATAATACAGGAAAATCAATTTCTATATAATAATGATAACAAAATCCAGATTGCACAGCATATAGAGTGTTAGGTCTACAGCCAAGAATACCTGTATTCAAACCCAGACTTAGATACTTACTATGTGAGCCTGGGCAAGTCACTTAAGCTCTACATATCTCAGTTTCTTCATCTATAAAATGGGGATAATTATAGTACCTACTTTGCAAGATTGATGTGAAGGTAAAATAATATAACATTTCTAAAGTTCTTAGCAAAATGCCTTACATATAATAGATATTAGATATTTAATAAATGATTGTTCCCTTCCATATCCATCCCCTCTCCCGAAGTGGTGAGAATGGAAAGGGAAATTCTATTTCCTATAAAATTCCTATAAAATCAATTAAATATTTGGGAAACTACTAAAACATTTCCATAGATTCAATTACAAAATAAGAAAAATGAAAACCTCGATATTCAGTGCTCATAGCAGGGCCATGCTAATATAATATATATATGCCAATATATTATATATTATAACAATATAATATATATGCCAATATAACAAAATGACATCTACCAAGATTAATTTATAAATTTAATGCTATGCCAATCAAACTATATTTTATAGAATTAGATAAAAACAATAACATTTATTTGGAGGAACAAAATATCAAGAAAAATAATGAGAAAACACAGAATTGAAAGAGGAATAGCAGTTTCACATTTACTCAAAGGGAGAAAAAGCTTTCCGATTCTAATAGATTTATATCCCCAGTATCTAACAGTATCATAAGCATATTAGGCATTTAATAAATGCGGTGGGAAACAGGAAGAATAACTAATCTCCAGCTTTTCCATATGCAGGCAATCAGAGAATCAGATAATTGGAGAATTAAAAAAGAACCAGAGAATCTACATTATAACTTATCCAGCAAGTGTAAACAGTAAGCAGCCCAACCTCTACTTGAAGACCTTCAAGGTGGAGGAAGCAATCAAGAAATATATGATTTGGAAGGCATCATACAATCATAAAATCATTGATTTAGAAAGGAGAATATTTTAAGGTCATAGGGTACATCCCTGTAATTTACAGATGAGGAAACTGAGGTAAACAGAGTTAAGTGATTTGCACAGGATCACACAGAGAGAAGGACTGAATCCTGGTCTTCTTGCTGTAAGACTAGAATTTTCTCAGCTTCATCATGCAATTTTTCAACCCCTTCATTAAAAATCAAGGTAACAAAAGCTCAATACAGTAATTTCTCCACTATCACATGACAAGGGTTAGAACAGACTGACTCCCTGACAGTTCCCCAGCCAGAGCATGATGCTCAGTGGAGAGGCATTCCTAAAGGTCCAGGTTATATTTTGTGTTTTGTATTTTGAGGGTTTCTAGCTTTTTGAAGCACAAAGCATCTCTCCTCTGACTGTACTTGCCTAAAACAGCCTAGATTGGGAATTTGGTACAGGGTGAGGAGCAGTACTGTACCCTCCAGTATTTGCAGTGAGGTTTCTGTATGTTAAGAGCAGTGATGAATGAGCTTTGAGACAATCACTTGAGCCCAAATCCATTAGCTGCCTGGTTTCCAAGTCCCCTAGCACCTGGCTGTCTGATTCCATTAGAGGAAGCCCAACTGAATCCTGATCTTTGGAGCTGTGGGCTCATCACAACAGCTCAGATCTGCCTCAGCAGTCACGCTGGCTGCTTTGGGGTACAGCCTAAGTGCGAAGGAAAAGGCTTCAAGCATGCTTTCCCCAGCTCCCAAATCCTGTAAGAGAACCATGTGCCTCTGGGACAGCTCTGGGCTGTCAATAAATCCTCATCAAACTATTACTGCAGCTCCTTTTTATCTCAAAGCATCCCAAAGGAACATGTGTAGTGTCTGAGGCTAAATCAAGATTATATACTGAAATGAGTCCTGTACCAGAAGGCAGAAAGATCTGAGCTAGAGGAACAGCTCCAGCTCTTACCAGCTGAGTGACCCTGATAAGTTATTTCATCTCTTTCTACATCAGGTTCCTTATCTGTAAAATGGGATGATAATCCTTCCATCCATGTCCCTGGGTTGTTATGAGAATTAAATGAGATCACATATATAAAAGTACTTTTTGTAATCTTAAAGCATCATGTTAATATCAGTTGTTACTTTGATACTTAGATGTTCTAATTTTTGTGGGCATGTTCTAGCTCTAACTCATAGTAATTGCATGTCACTTAACTTTCAAAGTTAAAGTATATAAGATGCAGTGAAAATGCCAACCTATATTGGTACAAGGAGTTGGGAGAGACCAATGAAATCACAGGACCAGGACCTATGTTATGTTCTTTTGGAGGATTTTTTTCATCAATAACCTTTTAAATGGAATAATCTTTTAAATTTGGTAGGGGGACTGCTCTCATCCTTGATGCAACAGACTTAGAGAGAGCATAGCAATGAAGTAAGTTAATGGAAATCATACAGATAGTGAGAAAGTTCATAGAAAGAACTAAATACCTACCTGAGAGCTAGGTGGACCAACCATGTTGACACCTGGAGAGGTAGCCAGGGATAATGAATGAGGTCCTATGGCTGATGTAATGACCCTGTATGAAGAGCCCAGAGCATTCAGAGGAGACGCGATGGCATTCAGTGGGGAGGCAAGTGTCCTTGGAACACTGACTGGGGCCTCAATGTAGTTGGAGTGACTGTCCGGTGATTTTCCTGTGGCCAGGGCTGGTGATGGGCTCATAGATGTGGAGTTAGTGTGACTGAGAGAACCTGAAATTAAAAGAATAGTTTTAACAATGAGAGATAATGAAAAAGTAAAGCATAACTGGAGAACCTAACAAGACTAGAATAATCAACCAAATTGTCAAAAAACAATGAGATGAAGGAAAATTATAGATAAATTACCAACTAAAACAAATTTAAAAGACTGCCTGATAACACCTCATCTGATCTATTATGCATTCAACAAGTATGAATGGAGCACCTACCATGTTGACAGCAGTCAGAGCAACATTAAATAAGGACTAATATTGTTCTTTCCTCAGGCACTCTCGTTTTTACAGATGCCAAAATTGAGACACAGAGAATGTAAGTGAATTACCTACTAGTCACATAGCAAGGATGTGGGAGGGTGGAGACATGAACCTATGTTTTCTCCTTCTCTAAAGTCAATGCTCTTTTTACTCTATCACACTGCCTATATATTTCTCTCAAAATTAAATGAAGTTGCTTCATTTTCAGTAGGGCTTTCAGCTGATTTTATTTTCCTTGAGGGCAATACTCCCTTAAAAAGAATAAGACAGCATCATTACTGAATTAACAACATGAAAGGTTATAAAGAAACATTGTCATTGATTTATCCCCAAAATCTATAGTTCTCTTCTTAATGTAACATACATTTTGGGGATAAATCAATGACAAAATGTTTATACTATTTTGCACCATTAATTCAGGAGCGAAGAAGTTTTATTCTTCTTAAGGGAGTATTATCCTTAAGGAAAATAACATCAATTGAATGCAATATTGAAGTTGAAAGAAACATATCTACATATATATATGTATTTGAACATATATATGAATATATACACACAAACACAACAAAAATTTGTTCATTATTTTGTTCATTTACTGTATTTCAATATAATTGGTTTCTATTGTAATTCTATGTATTTTTATTTTACACACGTTTAAAAAGTCATCTATCAGTTTCATAGAATTGCCAAAGGGGTCCATTACAAAAAAAAAAGATTAAAAACTCCTTGCATATCATGTAAGAAAGATGATGGAAAGATAGAGAGAAAGATGATAGGTGAGAAATAAATAGATCAAAAGATTATAGATATGATAGAAGATGTAGGAATATAGAGAGATGATAGAGATATAAATTGATATGGTATAATAGAAAGAGATATAGCTATAGATACATACAAAGACAGTTGTTATATGACATCATTAACACAAAATATGCCCTTTTCTTTCTTTCTCCTTTTATCATATGCAAAAGAAAACTATAGGAAAATTTCCTCCTAGCTGATAAAAAGCACTAAAATGAAAAAGCTGAGACCATCCTATAAATTAGCTCAAACAACCAGAGCATAATAAATGCAGCATCTTTTAGTTGAAACACACAGCCAACTCCAAAAAGCAGTAATTTTTGATCCCAAAGCTGGCTTGAAGTTTCAAACTCATGTACTGGGATGGAAAAAAATGTCACTCCAAATTAGAAACAGTCTAAATAAAGTCCCTAATTAATATTAAAGTTGTAGTGAATAATCAGTAAGCATTACTGATAAAGGTAAGAAGTTATACCTGTGTATTGCTTTTTTTTTTCAAAGTGTCACTATATCTCACTGCCTATATATGTTTCTCTCAAAATTAAATGAATTTGCTTTCAATTTCAGTAGTGCCTTCAAATGGTTTTATTTTCCTTGAGAACAATACTCCCTTAAAAAGAATAAGACAGCTTCATTACTGAATTAACAACATGAAAGGTTGTAAAGAAAAATTGTCATTGATTTATCCCCAAAATGTATAGTACTCTTCTCAATGTAATGTATTGATTTTACTATTTGTTTAAACCACACTTATTTAATAAAGAGGGTTTTTTTTAGAAAAATAAGAAGATAAGTAATCCTTACTTCAACTTCAGACAAAATAAACTATTCCAAGAGCTTTGCTTTTTCCTAAGCCTAAGAGAATCTCTTATGAGGGAGAAAAAGCCTTGTGATCTCTAAAATGCTGGAATAGCAAACTTGGACTTTTAAGTAATGACAATTTGTCTGTCTGCAGGTAGAAGGTTGCCAGTACTTAATATAGCTGTTTTTAGAGAAACTGTACTTTATTGTGGCAGTTTCCTTTTTTTTTTTTTTTTTTTTAAATCTACCCATCATTGGTTTCTAGACAGAAGATTAGGATTTATCCAGGAGGACAATGAAAGCAAGCTGTCCCCAAATGAGAGCTATAGAAAGGCAAGTGTGTGAGCTGTTCTGTCCTTTAGATTCCTGGAAAATTGGAAATTTCAATTGATGCTTTCTTTGGGCTGAAAAAAAACCCTTGCAAATAACAAGTAAAGTCATCTTCTATACTTATGCCTTCCAGTGATCTTAGTAATGCAGAGGAAATTACTTTGCACAATATTAGGCTTATGCTTTGAGTCACTTTGGTCATAGACAAAGGAGTGCACCTGTGAGATTTCTAGCAGGGAAGATAAACAATCTACACAGGATTCCATAAAGACCAGAAATAGGAGGTAACTGAAGAGATGTTCTAGACTTAACCATTCATTTCATAGATAAGAAAAACAGGGTGGAGAAAATTTAAGTAACTTGCCTAAGGTTTTTCAAGGCTAGATGAATCCTTGAGTTCTCTCAAGTTTGAGGTGATTGCTTTTTTTGTTTTCACTCCAACACACTAACTCAGGATAATCTCTCTCTCTCTCTCTCTCTCTCTCTCTCTCTCTCACACACACACACACACACACACACACACACACACACACACAACTAGCAAAAGTACCAGATTTTCTAACTTCCAATAAAATGTTTGTCTCTTAGGTTGCCCTTCTCTGGGCATGTGTACATTTAATACTAAAAGGATATTCATTTAAACCTATTGTAAATATATTCTCGAATCTTGGGCTTGATCAAAACCAAGGATAATCCATGTACATGAAAGGTAATTTAGAAGCAGGATAATTATTCTTCCTAGAGAGGGATCTAGAAAAGTCTCACACCTTAGGTAAATGGTGTCCCAAGAGGCAACATGGCCTGGTGGTTAGCAGGCTGAATATGCTGTCAGGATGATTTGGATTAAAAACAAATCAGACACTTACAATCTGGGTGACTTTGTATTTCACTTAACTTCTCAGAAGCTAAAAATGCACCTATATCACAAGATTGTAACTTTGGGCCTTCACTTCTATTTGACTCAGTTTCCTCATCTGTAAAACAGGGATAATATAAATGCCTACCTTCCAGAGTTAAGAGAAGCAAATGAGATACTAATTGTAAAGTACTTAGCATAGTGTCTGGCATGTAGTGCTATGTAAATGTTAGCTATTATTATTATTAGCCTCAAATAAGATAAAGTATGTAAAGTACTTTGCAAACCTTAACATACTATATAGCTATGAGCTTTTTTTATTACTTTCTCTAGGCTTCAGAGGATTTAGACATTTCCAAACAGAAAAAAACCCTAAATAGGTTTATAGAGTCAGTCATGACAGAAATGACTCAGTAACAAAAAAGCTGGCATAATAATAGAGCACTAGACTTGGAAAAAGCATCTTCCTGAGTTCAAATCTAGCCTCCGACACTTTCTAACTATGTGATTCTGGGCAAATTACTTTACTCTCAGTTTGTCTCAGTTTTTTCATCTGTAAAAGAAGTTGAAGAAGTAAATGTCAAAACACCCCAATATTTTTGCCAAAAAAAGCCCACATAGGGTCACAAAGGTTTGGAGATGACTGAAAATGACTGAACAACAATAACAGCAGATCAACATTAGATATATAACTCAAGCAGTCAAAAAAAAAGATACTCTATTTGTACCAAAATGTTCATAGCAGAACTTTCTCTGTAGCAAAGAACTAGAAAGAAAAGATGCCCATCTTATTAGGGAATGGGTAAATAAATTGTAGTACACAAATTCATTCCTTCTACTCTTTCTTTTGCTCTCCAGTCTTACAATATCAATTGCCTTTTATATATCTTGAACTCTGCCCTAAATGCATCTCAACTCAATATGTCCAAAACAGAATATATTTCCCAAAACCCTTCCAAACTTCCAAATTTTCCATCAATCCATTGCAAAATCTTACTTTTACCTTCACAATTTCTCTTCTTTATGCCCTCTTTTTTTTTCTATTCACCTGGTCAACACTTAATTACCTCTAATTCAAGCTCTAATTACCTCTCATCTGGATTACCACAATACCCTTCTGATTATACTGTTTCAAATCTGTCTCCATTCAGATCCATCTTCTACTCAGCTACCCAAATGATTTTCCTAAAGTATAAGCATGATTATGCTCCCTCTTTGCCCCACTTATTAAACTCCACGTGCCTCCCTCTTACCTCCAATATCACTATGAAACAGAGTATATCCCAAAAGTCTTAGTGCAATTTAAAGCTAGTAAAACTTAAAAACTTTTCATAAAGCAATTAAAATTTAAAGCTTTACTTAGATTTTTTTGGGACATCCTGAACTATGAGAAATTGCTGATGTGATGGTCCATTTTTCTGAATTTCTTTGGTTCTTTCTTTTTTTTAATTTTATGTTAAAAGAAATAGTTTGTTACATAGTGGGATGGAAGGATATATTCAGAAATTTAAATAGTAAAAAAACAAAAGACATCATTTAAAAAAATTGTCTCTAGGTCAAAATTCAGCTGATATAAGAAAAAACTAGTTGCCAAATATGTAGTCAATAAAGGAAAAAAAAAAACTAGATAATCTTCAGAACAAGTTCCAGATTGGATTAGTTTAACCTTGTCAGGAGACATGGTAGCTCATGATATTTAGAGGTCAACCTGACCTCAATCTGTTCTTCAGATAAGAAAATATGTGAGTTCATCCTGGAACATCAGTGAGGAGGAGAACAATTAGGTCTTTGCCAGAAATTCATCTATGCCCTCCCCACCCACCCCATCCCTTTCCACTGACAGTGTCTAAAAGCTTTTCTTATAAGTTTTGGGACTTCTGAAATTTGATCCAATAAACATTTACCTAGTGCCTACTTTATGCCCCAGCACAGGGGATATAATTGATAAAAGGACAGTCCCTGTCTTCAAGAAACTTGTCATCTAAAGGGGGAGACAGCACACAAAAGGAGAGAAAGTAGGAGAGGGATGACACTGAAGGTATTTTATTGTTTGGAGTTGAAACCAGACAAAGCAGTAGATGCAGAGTAGAATTCACGGAAAGTCATTTCTTCCCTCTATAAAGAAAGGCCTTGGAAGATGATTTTCTAACCTTCAGCACAATGAACAGAAAGGAGAAGAGGTTGAGGAAGGTAATATCAATCAAAACTTGAGGTAGCAACATGGTGGTGAGTTTTAAGTAATGGGTACTTCTGGGATGGGAATCTTATTTTGCCAGGCAGAGAAGCAGATGCAAAATGGAATATATATTCTGAAAACAACTCCAAGTGCCACGATCCTCCCCGGCCTCTTTTGTTCCAAATAAATCATAAATCTCTTTGCTTGAAGAGTATCATATAATATCTAGGTTATGTCAAGTGAACCCATTCATCTAGGTTGAAAGTACAAGAAAGGGATTGGGAAAGGGGGGACATAAGGCCAAAAGGGGGTTTTATTCTTGCTTTTTTCATCATACATTTTCATTTTTTAAGTAAAATTGTCATTTTTATTATATTAACTCAGCCCAACCATAAGCAATTCATATCTCCCCAATTATTTGGGACTGTCTTTTTCTAATTCTACCAAACATTTAAAGAACAATTAATTCTCTTTGGAAACTATTTGGAAAAATAGGTAAAGAAAGAGTTCTGTCAAATCCCTTCTATGACACAAAAATGTGTCAAAACAGAGAAAGAAAATTACAGACCAATCTCCCTAATGAATATTGATGCAAAAATTTTAAATAAAATATTAGCAAAGAGATTCCAACAACTTATCAGCAGGATAATACACTATGACTGAATGGGATTTATGCCAGGAATGCAACACTGGGTCAATATCAGGAAAACTATTAGTGTAATCAATAGCAATATCAATAGCAGAATCAACAGGAATCAAATGATATTCTTAATAGATGCAGAAAAGGCTTTTGACAAAATACAGCACCCATTCCTATTAAAATCAATAGGAAGCATAGGGATAAAGGGATCTTTCCTTAAAATAATAAGTATCTATCTAAAACCAACAGCAAGCATATTTGTAATGGAGAGAAGCTGAATGCATTTCCAATAAGAACAAGAGCGAAAAAAGGATGCTTTTTATTATCACTGTTATTCAACATTATATCAGAAAGGGTGGCTTTAGCAATAAGAAAAGAAAAGAAAATTAAAGGAATTGGAATAGGCAATGAAAACATAAAATTATCACTCTTTGCGGATGATATGATGATATACTTAGAAAATCTTAGAAAATCATCCAAAAACCTACTGGAAACAATTAACAGCTTTAGCAAAGTTGCAAGATATTAAAAAAAAAACACAAATCATCAGCATTTCTACATGTTACTGACAAAGTACATCAACAAGAGATAGAAAGAGAAATTCCATTTGAAATAACTATAGACAAAATAAAATATTTGGGTATCTACCTGCCATGACAAACCTAAGAACTATATGAACCCAATTACAAATAAAGTCAGCTCTAAACAATTGGAGAAATAGCAATTGCTCATGGGTAGGCCAATCTAATATTATTAAAATGACAATTCTGCCTAAATTGGTCTACTTGTTCATATCAATCAAATGGCCAAAAATTATTTTATAGAACTAGAAAAAAAATTTAAAAATCACCTAGAAGAACAAAAGATCAAGAATATTAAGGGAATTAATGGGGAAAAAAATACAAAGTATGGTGCCGTAGCAGTACCAAGCCTAAAATTATATTATAAAGCATCAGTCATCAAAACTATTTGGTATTGGCTAAGAAACAGAGCAGAGGGGTAGTGGAATAGATTAGATAAACACCATACAATGATCAAGGCCTAAAGTAATTTAATATTTGGTAAACCTCCAAACTCCAGCTTCTGGAATAAGAACTCACTATTTGACAAAAATTACTGGGAAAACTGGAAAACAATATGTCAGAAACTCAGTGGTTTTTACTTTTTAAAAATGTTTTTCAATAGTATTTTATTTTTCCACTTGGAAAATTAAAAACACAATACTTATTAAGATGATTCTCATTGATAGTCAATATTTTGATAACCATGTGAAAACCATGAGGTGTATAATTATAAAAAGCACACTTTTCTGAATGAAGCAGGAGGTCAGAAGTTTGTCTTAAATAGAATTTAAAGATTTGTTCTTCTTACTTCTGAGTAAGTGACCCAGGAAAAAGTATGTAGCATTGAAAACAAGCCTCAATTTTTCTTTCCTGATAATTAAGAGACAAAGATTATTTTAGATGAATACAACCTAGCTCACCCTCTCATTGTATTTGATAATATGGTTTTGCTTATGGGAGAGAAAGTGAAAAAAAAGATCTATTTTAAAAATATATATAGTTCTCCAGGAAAATGTGATCCAGCCTTGAAGATGCTTCAATATTTCAAAACTGAAATACACAAAATATAATCTCACTCTGTCTCTTAGAAGATGGCTTTGATATAGCCAAAATATTCAATTAGCCTATGGTCAATTTTGTGATGCATTTCTCATCACTTGACAATAACAGGGTCTATATTTGAAGCCTTTCCAAGATATTAAGCAATTTATAACAAAGTCCAACACATAAGGCTTGTGCAGGAATATCCACCACATACAACACAAGAGAACACAAGCACCAATACACAAGGAAAGAAACCATCCAAAGATCAAATAGCCAAAGTTCCCAGGTTTTTAAAAATTCTCTTTTCCTTTCTTCCAAAACATACAACTCAACCATGACAATAAAATAAACTACTCTAATACATGGCACAGTTGATAGACAAGCCTAGAGTCAAGAAGGCTCATCTTCATGAGTTCAAATCTTGTGTCAGACATGACCTGTGCATGTAATCATGTTTGCCTCAGTTTTCTCATCCATAAAATGAATTGGAAAAGCACATGGCAAACCACTCTACCATCATTGCCAAAAAGACCCTAAATGGAGTCACAAAGAGTCAAATATGACTGAAAATGACTGGACAACACTAGTCCAGAAGCAGTTTCAGAATAGGAAAAAAAAAAACTAGTGCTCTTGGAAGGATGAATTGGTAGTATAAGCCACCTTCCTGCCCCCAGAAAAAGTGTCCTGTTTGACAGAAGTTCCTGCCCCCAGAACTGCTCTCATATTTGTAACAATAAATAAGATAAGATGATAAGATAGTAGTTCAATATGGGAAAATTGACAGCATACAGAGATATGCAGTGCTGGTCAAATCCCAAGATATAGGCAACTTCTCTCTCCCTCAGATATAAGGCTAGTGACATCTCAGCTTCTAGGTCCCCCTCTCCTTTTTTCTAGTCAATGCACATGCAATTCTGGCAATGAATGCTTCTGACCCATATCTGGACAAACCTTCAAGCAAATTCCTGGGTGTGAGTATGCAGGAGTTGGAATGGGAGCATATATGGTGGCAATTTATGTATTCAAACTTACTTTCAATTATGTATTATTTCTGAGTTCTAGTTAGGCTGAAACTTAAAGTACTACCCACACAGAAAAAATGAAATGAAAGGGAATGAAAGGAGATGCTCCTTTCTTTTTTTGAAGTCCTCTCTTCCTACTTTCCCAGGGCTTTCTTCCATAGTGTCCTTAGACCTAATGAGAAAAACCTAATGAACAAGTCATGGTGCCGTGATGACAATACCTTCCACAAGCATTTTATAAACACTTTGTCCAATAATCTAACCCATATACTTGGAAAGAGATCTGATGATTCGTTAAAATACGGTTCTAGTTACCATGTTATAATGCAAAGTAGAGCCATAACTTACCTGGCTTTAGCACATTACAAAATGTGCTAAAGGCACAGCACAGGAAAGGCCTATTCCAAAAACTTAAAAAAATAAATTCAGTTGATCTAAGGAGTTACTTAAGACCCAAGGACACAAGATCCCATGAATTGAGATTCTTCAATTTGGGTGGAAGCAGGAAGAGAGTAGAATAGTACCAGGTAAGAAAATGATGCATTATGATAATTTCCTTTCCTATTTTTTTCTTGTTGACTTGGAACAAAGTTCAGTGATTTCTTTTTCTGTGATACCAAGCACTGTGACCAGGAACAACAGCTCAATCACCAACTCTTTTTTTAAGCTCCTGAGAATGGCACACTTCACAAGCCTTTTATAATATCCTCAGCCAAACTGAGACCTGTCAAAAACCTTAGCTTACTGCATCCAGGGCCATCTCAAGGCAAACTGATCTATATCTTGCCACTGGACCCAGATGGCTCTGGAGGAGAAAGTGAATGACCTTGTACATCCTGCCCTCCCTTAAATCCAATTCACTTGCATGTCATGGCATCAACTCCCTGATGTCATGGTCATCTTAAGAATGAAAAACAAACAATAACAACCCCTTCCACACAGAGAGAAAATTGGATGTGACCTCCATCTCTACATACTTTTAAAATACTTTGTTTCTATCTTTCTTATTCATTAATCATATACCATCATGCCTTGTAGTTGTATATATGAGTATTCCTGTCTTAACTCTATCAGATGGTACACTCCTTGGAAGAAGGATCCATGTCTGAGTTATTTTTCTAATTCCTTCGATACTCAACATGGTACGTCAGAGAATAAAAATAATATATCTCATTTATATAGTACTCTAAGTTTTACATTCTTCACAACAATCCTGTAAGCAATGCATACATAAGTACATTTTACAGGAGAAAATACTAAGGGGCAGGGAAATTGAATAACTTGGCTAAAATTAAATGTTGGAACTATTTATGAACCTGGATCTCCTGATTACAAATTTCATGGCTAGCTTTCCAATCGCAACCTCTCTGAGACTCAATTTTCTTTTCTCTAAAGTGGGAATAACATACCACAGGATTTTTGTGAGAAAAAAAAAAAGCTTTTTATAAATCATGAATCACCACTATATAAGTATTCTCTGGTACTTAATCATATATTTGCTAAGTTATCCAATTCAATTCTTTCTGATCAGGGACAGAAAAACTTGTCTTTTGTATGTATCCCTTCAAAGAGATGCAACTTTGGGACTTGGTTAAATAAAGGAGAATAGAAGAGAGGTGATTTCAAATGAGAACAATATTCGAGGGGAACTGTCCCTGCTATTCATGGATAATAAGATAAAAGGGAGGAGAGGGAGTGTACACAACAAAGTACATTTGAGACATCAGCATGAAATACTCTTTAAATCACACTATGGGCAAACAGATGTGTACAAAAACACCCCCACGTGTTTTCTATTAGTGATTTGTGCTATGGAGAAACCACTGTGTCTCTCAGTTGTAAAACCATTCTGATCAGTGCAAATGTCTTTTTAAAATGTAGCCTGAAGGCAGGAAAAGGCAAAGTGGTTTAGAAATTAAAAGCAAATCTCTGGCAAAGACAAGGTTGTAAAATCTGCTGGAAACCTCTTACTGCACTTAGTTTAAAAAAAAAAAAAAAACTATTCTATTAAGATTAAGCATTCATCTATCAGAAAGGAGGAGGGCACCCAAGTTAGTAAAGTTAGCTAGCAGAGATTAAAGAGAAATGTCACTAGCTCTGCATAAACCCAAATTTGTACCTTTGTGCACACATGGCTAGTGTCTTTTCAACAAAATATTAATAGGATCACAGCTATAGCATTCAATGAATATTTATTTAGGGGAAAGATTTGGGACATGCAATTTCAGCAGTACAGTGAATTCCTGGTCAGGTGAACACCTTCTCTGAAATCTTAACTAAGAGGTTTAAGTGATTTGTTTAGAAGTAGAAGTCACATAATCAGCATGTATCAGACAATGCACACAAGACACAACTCCAATATTTAAGACTTGTTACATGCCAAAGGCTTTACCAGGCATGAGAGGTACAAAAATAGATAGGGCAAGGGACCTGCTCTCAAAAAACTTACAATCTAATGAGGGGAGAGATGGATATATAAATAACCAAGATATAAAGAAGCATGTATATTAATACAAGGAAAAAAAGAAAAAAAGGAAAAGTACAAAGAAAATTTTCATCTCAGAGAGAATAAATGGCAGGCAATCAGAAGGTTTCATGGAGAACAAGGCACTTGAATTAGGATCATAGTAACAGAGATTTAAAGTAAGGACTTTGGAGGCCACCTAGTACCACTGCTTCATTTAACGGATCAGGAAACTGAGCCCCAAAGAGGTGATTCACCCAGTCACACAAGTAATAAATGGCAGAACCAGGATTGGAAACCAGCTGCTTTGTCTAGTTTTAAATTCAAGATTCTTCCAATTGAGCCTCAAACAAAAAAGGAAAATCAGCAGTTGGAAAAGAGAAGTAGAAGGAATTGATTTCAGGTGGGAAAGGGTCTATATAAGCAATTGTTATTGTTTGTCGTTCATTCTGGAAGAGGACCATGATATCAGGCAGGTAGATGACATGGAGGTGAATTTGGAATGAAGTGAGAGAGGGCTGTGCAAAGTGACAATCCTCACTTTATGGCCCCGAAAGAGGCAGAATCAAAATGAGTAGGGATGAGCAATGGGAGAATATACTCCAATTTGGTTGGCTCATAGACTGTATAAAAGGTTATAATATGGAATTAGGTGGGCCTGGGGGAAAATAATAATTTGAGTTTGGGATTGTCTGAGTTTAAGGAATGTCCAATTAGGTGAAGCTGAAAGCAGATTCTTTCTTTTCCCTCTTATCTCCTACTCAAGAGACAACATAATCTAATTTATATTTTAATATATTTAACATCTACTGGTCATCCTGCCATCTGGGGGAGGGGATGGGGGGGTAAGAGGTGAAAAATTGGAACAAGAGGTTTGGCAATTGTTAATGCTGTAAAGTTCCCCATGCATATAACCTGTAAATAAAAAGCTATTTTAAAAAATTAAAAAAAAAAAAAGAGACAACATCAAGATGGATCCTCAGAGGACTTAGCAGGTAGTACTGAAAAGGCAAGTTCTCTGTGAGTATATTCAAAAGTTAATGGATATATAGGAAGGGAAACAACAGAGATCAACTACTCAAAACACCTAGTTTTACAGATGAAGAAACAGAGTTAGAGGAGATGAAATTATTTGTCCAATGTGACCCAGTTTAGTAAGTGAAAAGGACAGGATCAAAAGCAATTTTGTTGATGTTAAATCTAGTGTTCTTTCCACTACATTACTGTTTTCTTTTGTAAGCCAGGAAGGATCAGGTAAAATTAAGGCTTGAAGAGGAGAGTAAGGGTGGTCAGTGATTCTCTGCTCAGGGATCTTGGGGCAGTTATTTGTCATATAGATAGTGACAATGAAGTCTGTTGTCTTTCTAGGGCCCATGTCCAAAATACAACAAAGAATTTTCCAAGACTCTTGAAAGTCTGATAGCAAATATAAAGAAGTCTGTTGTCTTCTTGGGGCACATATCCAATATGTTGTGGAAAACCTTCCAAGCCCTATCAAAAAAAAAGACAATTGCCCACTTCTGGTGATTCACAAAGCACCACAAATGATTCTGCTAGAAGGAACCTAATAATATTGCCAAAGATTCTTGGACAAGAATCTGAATTTAACAGACATGAGCTCTATTTTCCTCAGTGTTACCCCCTGAAAATAAGTATGTGTATTATATATACACATACACTATAATCAAATGATATAACACATGTGAAAGCACTTTAAAGACTGCAGTATTATATAAATGTAAAACACATAATAAGAAAATATTAAGAAAAACAAACATAAAACACATAAAATAATAAGAAAAACAAATAAGAAAAAATGGTTTTGGAAAGTTAGTAGCTGGCTAACAAGAGGGTAATTGAAAATGAGGTTTAGATTTCTGGATGGTAGCTTGAATATGGGGATAACAGATTCTTGACTGTGGATGAACAAAGTCCAACAAGAAGGTATTTGTTGGGTATTTTAAAAATTTAATCAAAAGGACAAAAAACACTGTTTATATATGCTCACCAAGCTTAACATCATTATGTGTGGCTACAATGATGGAAAAAGAGCAAATGAGATATCCAGAATTTCATAGGATACAAAATTCAAGAAAGGGACCAGTAATAAAACTCATGATCACAAATGATTACTCAGAAACGTCTAAAGTTTAGGCAATAAACAAAATGAACTAGTAGAGGTCCTAAAACAAGTAGGCAAATTTGGTCTCATCAGTATTACTGAGACTTGATGGGATAAAACTCATGATTGAAACGTGACTGAATGAATATACCTAATTTAGAGGGAACAGTACAGTTAAAAGCCAAGGAAAAAAGGGTTTGAAGCACTGTATATTAAAAATGTATCTTCAATTGCTAAAAATGTAGGAATGGGAGAATGCAGAGCATGGTATAAAGCAGGGGAGGGCCATAGAAAGTCTGTGAAATCATTTGCATAATTAACCACAGGAGATGATGAGCTGAAAGCTAGTTAGAACAACCTCCCACTGCTTGAGTTTTCTAAGTTGATAATTTTGTATGGACCACGAATGATGTTATAAACATTCAAATGGATCTTAGCAGAAAAAAAGATTCTTCACCCATGGTGTAGAGCATTTAGGTAAGCATCAAAGAAAAGGACAGAAGCAACTTTGTTATTGGACTATTACATAGACCCCACCTTCTTAAACTGTGGTTTGCAATCCCATATTGGAGCTTATAACTGAATGTGGGGGTCATGAAATTATGATTTATTATCAGTAAATGTTAGATCTGTATACCTATTTTTTATACCTAAATACCCAGGGTTATGTAAAAATTTCTCTGATAAAAAGGAATTGTGAGCAGAAAAAAATTAAGAAGCTCTGGCATAGACCATCTGGACAAAAAAGAAGAAATAAATGAAGAATTTGTGAAACAGTTCATGAGCCTGGCACAGTAAGATGATATAGTTGTAATGAGAGAGCTCAATTATGAAAACATCCGATGGATGATTTTCTCAGCCAAAAATAGTTAATAATTTCTTGATTTACTTTTATAATAATTTTATTTTTCAAAAGGTAAAGGAACTAACCTGAGAAAGTGCTATATCTGATTTTTTCTTTAAAAGGAAGGAACTGGTTACTGAGGTGGATAAGTGAGCACTTCCTCATAGACTTTGTGAGAAGAGAGAGAACTGGGCATAGTCTGATATGGGCCATAGATTTGGGGAAAGTAGATTTCAAAGAGTAAGGGGAGGTAGGTTACCATGGAATAATATTGTAGAGGTTAAGCTAGCCCAGGGGGTGGGAGAAAACTTAAGGATGAATTTCTCTAGACACACACACACAAAATATTTCCATGAAATGAGGAAAACAGTTTGCTAAAGAGATTAAGGAGGATGCTTACCCAAATGTTGAAGGAAACAAGATATTAATATATACATTTATATGTTAGGTATAATTAAGTGTTTTCTGACAAAAATTCAAATGTTATTAAATCACCATTCAATCTAATTCTGATTTTTATGTCCTAGACTAAGTGAACAGTGGAATTCAACTCATTCTAAACCCTTTTCTTAGCTTCAAGAGCGAGTTCATTTGTCAGGCCAGTAATGACTCTTACATTCACTTTAGCATGAGTGCCTCAGGAAGAACAGCTTCCCTAGACTCTTATCATCATATTGGTAAAACCATCTATAGGAGAATGCATGTCATACTATCTCTTCCCTCTTCGATTTTAATTGACGAGCCACCTAATTGTAACTAGACACATAGGTGCACAATCTACCAATCACATTAGAGATTTGAGTTTCCTTTCTGGTTTTCTAGAAGCTCCCAGAAGGTAAAGTTCCTTGGGATCTGGAATGAATGAGGTCTAGAGTTACATCCTAAAGTAAGCAAAGCAACTGAAAAAGTATTTCATGTCTTTGAGCTGTTGTGGCCAGCAATTAATTTATTGGGGTTTCCAGAGGTAATACAGAGAGAAAGTCAGTTGAACTTGATAGTTGATGGATTTTTTAATTATATTGTTGAATATTTTAAAACACAATTTTTTAAAATGTCTATAGGTCATGACATTACTGAAATATAGTTTTGTTAATTGACCTGAGAATTGATCTATATGTATGTGTTTGTGTGTATTCCATATAATAATTTGCTTTTTTGTATGGTCTGTGTATCAAATGTCTTATTAATCTTTTCATGTATGGACTATTTGTGTTTCTGGGAGCCTTGAACAACAAACTGTTGCAAGGTTGGTACTTGGAATGATAGAATACTTACAGAGATATAAAAAAAAAAGTTGCCTAGCAACCACATCCTCAACCAATGAAAGTAAAATGCCAAACATCCAAACTCTCTGACTGGCTAAAACAAGTGAGCAAACTGGCTGGGTTTTTCACTCTTTCATTACTAGTGCCACAGAAGAAAAAGAAAAGCCTTTCCTAAGAACAAACTGACTCAAGATGAAATAAAAGTTTGTAGTGAATCAGTTAAAATAAAATTGGCTAATCAGCAAACTGTGGGGAAGGGTGGTAGAGGGGATAAAGGATCAGGTCTGGAGTTCAAATCTGGCAAATGCTTATATATAGTCAGTTGAATTCTTTCACTATCTCATCTGTTAAATAAGAGGGTAGTAATGTCTACTGTATCAATATCATAGTATTGTTATAATCAAATGACTTAATATATATGAAAGTACTTTGTATATTTTTGTTGTTCACTATTTCATGTCTGACTCTTTCAGGCCCCAACTGGTGCTTTCTTGGCAAAGATACTGGAGTGGTTTGCCATTTCCTTCTCCAGCTCATATTAAAGGTGGGAAAACTGAGGCAAACAGATTTAGGTAATTTGCCCAGTATCACACAGCTAGCAAGTATTTGCAGGTATATTTGAACTCAGGTCTAGGCATTTATACACCGCACCATCTAGCTTATCCCCCTTTGTATTTTGCAAAATGATAAACAAATGTTAAGGCTGAGAATAATAATAGATAGTAACAATAACAGTGGGGTGGGTGGTCTGCTTTCAATAAATTAGTCCCATTTGAATTACAGGACAGGATTTTTTTCTTCTTGCAGAAGTTTCAGGTTCTTTGCCTTTCCCCAGGCTACTTAACAGAGAACAAATTTCAAAGCTTTTATTTTCTCCAGTGGACAAATTTTGTCCATCTGTTTTAGATTACATTTACATGTAATTTATATGGCTAAATAATGCAGACATATATACTTATATAAATGTGTTTATAGAAATTAATTAAAATCTGCTTTAGTTTGGGTTTGGGGGAGGAAGGTGATTTTTAAAACTTAAAAATGGTATGATTTTATTATTGATGGGAAAGAGTCTAAAATGCTGAGTATGAAATCAAGATCTGATTTCAATTCTTGTACTATTTATTAACAGTGGGACTGTAGGCACTTTAATCTCTCTAAGACTCAATTTCCTCATCTTTATATAGACCCCTTTGAAAAATCTTAATGTGTTACATCAATACAAGTGGGCCTGAGTTTAAATCCAGATTTAGATAGTTACTAGCTGTATGGTTCTCAGCAAGTCTCTTACCATTCTTCTGCCTCAATCTGTTTATCTGTAAAAGAATCATAATAACAGCATCTACCTTTCAAGTGTTGGGAGATTCAAACGAGATAATAAGTGTAAAGTATCTTAAAAATCTTAAATCACTAAGTAAATTGTAGCTATTAAAATACTATGTAGAGGCAACTAGGTGGCTTAGTAGATGGAACACTTATTCTGAAGTCAGGAAGATTTGAATTCAAATCTAACCTCAACTACTTATTAGCTATATGACTCTGGGCAAGGCACTTAACCTTAATAGCCTCAAAAAAAAGTACTGTATTAAGTTCTAGGGATACCAAAAAAAAAAAAAACCTAATAAAAAAGGTCCCTTCTCTCAAAGAGTTAACATTTTAATGTATAGATTGTACTATTTGTCATTTATAACTTTGAATTGTAAATTTCTGTGTGTGTATGTGTGTATGTGTATATATATATACACACACACACATATACACACACACATGCACTGTATGTTCTAATTTTGGCATTTGGCATTATCTGGAGGTCAGAGCCCAGACTTTGTGCTACTTTTAAGAATATTCCTGAAGATATGACTTTGTGACTATCTAGGACAAAACTGTGCAGGTTGAACATGTTCAATGAATTTATATTGATCAGCTGACATTGCCTGATATCAAGGTCTAAGGCTCTAAGATAGAGTGACCATTTATTTTCCAAGGTCTCATTTAATCCTGATTGGAATGAATTTTGTCTTTCTGTATATATTCTGAGAGTCAGCCTAGAACCATGTAGTTATCAACTGGCTGAATATGAACCATTTGAGCTGGCTATCTTTCCTTTTTTCAAAAACTATATAAATGCTTTCTGATCTCAAAGTATAAAATTGGAGTTTGGCTAACAGACACAGCATGTAATACCATTATAGAGTAAGACATAGTCATTAAATATCTAAATAGTCTGAGGAAAGTAAAGAGAATACTTAGATAGATCAATTCAATTTAATGAGCACTTTTTTCAGAACCAATATTATCTATAGAATTTGTATGAGACATTGTACAAAGCACATGAGAGATACAAAGATTCCTAAGAAAAATCTGTAGTCCATGCCCTTCAGGAACTTACAATAGAGTAAGACAGATGATATAGATATACATATACATATATATTATATATATTTGTGTGTGGTATTTGCGTGTGTATTATATATATATTTATGTGTGTGTATATATATATAATACACACGCAAATACCTCTCATGAAAGAATAATATAAATGCATATGGGGATTACAAGCACAGTGATATGAAAGAAAAGATAACATTTCCAACTAAAATGATCCAGGAAGCCTTCTTAGAAGTGGTATCAACTGGGTCAAAAGCCATGAAGAAAGGGGAGGAAATATTTTTTAGCCTAGTATGACCTTCCTCAGCTTACCAAGATTTTTACATTTATGCACTTATATACTTATCAATTGAAAGGCAACATGGAATAAAGGACAGTGAGCTGGCTTCACATTCAAGGGGATGTGGGCTTGTTTCACTTTTAACAATTATTATGTGACACTAAAAAATACTTTCAGTTGTAGCGCAGATCTCAACACACCATGATTAGGTTTCTTAAGTTAATGAAATCATACTTCTTGTCCTCTTTGCCTCTCTCTAAGGAAAAGAAATCCTTATCAATTAGATAAAAACAAGGAGCAAGGACAAGAGATCACACCACCAATTGAATAAAGGCCAAAATCTAAAAAGACTCCAGGGCTAAAACATATCTTGAGGGTTTCTTCACATGTCTATATTCTATAGGTGGGGATCCCTGAATACACACACACACATACACACACACACACATATATATAAAATCATATATATATATATATATATATATATATATATATATATGTATGTAAATAATCATATATAGTTTATTTCCAATAACTGGGTAAAAATTACTTGAATTTCTATAATTTCCACATTCAAGATCTCATTAGATTCTACATAAATATAAATTCAAGAATTGAAATCATGAAGGCAACTACTATATAAAAAGTACTTAGTGAATTAAATTCTCTGCTCAAAATTAAAATACAAAGAATCATTATTCTGAAGGCAACCTTTACAGCTTCCAGTCAAAGATTTTTTTTTTTTTTTTATGCACTATTGGTGGAGCTGTGGGTCAAGAGAGCAACAAAAAAAGGAATTAGTGGCTGTCACTATGCTATATTAACCATGCCCTTCTTTAAACATTACATGTTGGGACAACTGTATAGCACAATGTGTCAATAGGGTACAGACCCTGGAGTCAAGAGGACCTGAGTTCAAATCCAGCCTTAGACACTTAACACTTTCCAGCTGTGTGACCCTGGTCAAATCATTTAACCCCAATGACAAAAAGAACCACTGCCAGTGGATAAAGGATGGGGAAAGGTAGAAAGAAATTATTCACTCTCTACTTCCCACTGCCACAACAGAAACTTAACAACAAGAGGAATGAATGAGTCTCTGGCTTCCATGATTGTAAAGCTTGTTCAAAAGTTCAAGAAACTATAATTTCATTAGTTGATCCGACTCTACCTCTCGATGTCAATGATATATCTTAGTTAACACATATATATATCCTCTTCAGGCAGTTTTCTATATCGCAATCCCTATTCCTATTTATCAACAAGGTATTGAAAAGCTTACATTATTTAACAGTTTAAAATTACTTATAATGAACACACTAGTTTTTATACAAATGATATTTTTACTAAAAAGCCTTACGTACAGTAAGGAGTCAAAACATTTTTAATTCAGCAAATAGTTATTAAGCAATTATTAGGTAGTGGAATTTCAAAAACAAAACTGTAAATTCTGTAAATTCCTGCCTTCAAAAAACTTACATCCTACTGGGAAGAAACTACATGTACACTATATACAAAATAAGACAACTAAATGGCTGAATATGTAGCACAAGGATTGGAGCCAAGAGGACCTGATTTCAAATGCTGTTTCAAATGCTTACTAGCTGAATGATAGCTGTATGACTAGCTGGGCAAGTCACTTAAACCTATCTGCCTCAGTTTCCTCAACTGTAAAATTGAATAACATTGGATAAAAGTAAAGAATAGTGCCTACCTCTTAGGGTTGTTATAAAAAAAATCAAATGAGATGATATTTGGAAAGTTCTTAATGTCTAGTACATAGTAAAAAGCAATGAATGCTTGTTTTCTTCCTTCCTTTTCTTTTCCCTTCTTTTCCTTCTCCCTCTTTCCTTTCCTTCTTTTCTCTTATTCCTTCCTTCCTTTTTTGTGAGTTGAGCACTAATAGCTGGAGTAATCAAGAAAAGTCTCTTGTAAAGTGCCTTATAGAGGATTAGAGTTCCCAAGAGACAGATATGAGCAAATAGAGCGGGGTTTGGGTGGATGGAATGGAATGGATTGAAAATGGAAATGGAATATCATGGATTCAGAAGAGCAGAGGACCAGCATATATAGTAGAGCTGCCTTTTCTTGACCATAAGCTCTATAAAAGGAAAGAAACATGACTTATCCATTTGCTTAATCAATCTCACCAAGGACATAGGATCCTCTTACATAAAGGCATTCCTTACTTTAAGAAAAACCCATGTTTAAAAAAAACAATTAAATTTGAGGTCCCTGTGCAGTAAAGAGGAACCTGAGATCACTAGTGTGGGTGGGGGTGGGAAGAGTTGGGGGTGAGCACTGACAGTAACATCTTTGAGTGGGAGAGAAGGACCAAAAGCCATCTCTGCTCCTGTTCCTGCAGGGAGTCCTGGCAAACATCAGAGACAGGAATATGACAGCTAGGGGATAGTGACAGTGTCAGCTCCCTTGGCTGTCTGCCAGGAAAGGCTTTGAGATCAAAGGGGACTCCCTGGTTATTTAAATTAGAAAATAATTCTTCATTTTGCATAATGACTCACTGTAGGGATTCTTTAAATAATAAAGCTCTCTGATGAAAATCAGTGTGATCTAGAGGGAAAAGCCCTGACCCAGGAGTCAGGAGACCTGCTGCTACCTAGCTAGTTGTGTGGACTTGGGCAAATAAGCTTGGCTCTCAGAGCCTTGGGTTACTCATCTAAAAAAATGAAAGATGAGGGAGCTGGACTTCCTCTCAGGCCCCTTCTCATATCCAATATTTTATGAGTCAGCTATTTGACAGGAACATAGAAATGCAGGGCTGAAGTGTTAAGTGTTGCTGCCAACTGAAGCTCAACTTAAAATAAAAATAAAGTATCTATGAAATTAACATTTAAAATAAAGGAAAAAATGGTTCAATTAAAGAAAACCCATTCAGAAATAGTTCTTTTATATAAAGGAAGGAAATAAGCAATTATCAAGAACCTACTGTGTTCCAAACACTATACAAAGCATTTTGCAATACTACTTGATCCTCACAACAACACTGAGATCCCATTTTAAAATTAAATGGGTCAAATGTAGGTCAAATTACTTGCCTAGAGTCACACAGTAAATGTCCATGGCCAGAATTCAGATCTTCCTGACTCCAGACTCAGCACTTTTATCTACTGTATCATCAAGCTACTTATTTAAAGTGCAATAAACTTACAAATATGTCATTTTTTGCTTCCTAACCAAATCATTTTATTCATATTCTACAGTTGCCTCTGACAAAAAAACAAACAAACAAACAAAAACCCAACAAATATGCCTTAAAAAGTATCCAGTGCTCAAACCAAAATAATTGTTAGTTTGTTCAATTGTATTTCATTGTAAAGATCCACATCAGATGTGAACAGGCTGCAACATGTAACAAATGAGGAACTCTGAAGAACAGAAATAAAGCTTATCATCAAAGAGCTATACGAAAGGAAGAAAGGATCAAATAGTTAGATGACAAGAGAAAGGATAACTATTGGAAAGCCAGAGTACTCCTAGAGTGCCTTTGTGGGGAGAAATCAAGGAAGTCATCCGACATGTTTTTAGAGAACTTTTTAGAGAACATGGACAAAAAGTCTCATGGGTTGAGCAGACATGAATGGTAACAATCAGCACCAATGAAAGGAACCCTTGGATTGTTAAGATCACACACCCATTTAAGTATGTTGAATTAATCTATTTGGTTATCTTACCAACTACCTTTCTATGTTTATGAACTGATGTTTTCTCCTTGTATGTGTTACAGAATATCTCCATGTACTTCCTCTAGGAATAGGGGACAATAATCTATGCTGGGTCAGTTAGATAGGTAGTTATAAGCTACCAATCAGTCAATAAACACTTATTAAACATCATGTGTCAGGTATTGTGCTAAGCATTAGGGATACAAAAGTGGGGAAAGACAGTTTCTGCCTTCAGGGAGCTCATAATCTAATGGGGTCTTGTATAACAGGCAAATAAATATATCGTGCATACTTCAGTCTCAAAGAGAGCCAATGACATCAGGAGGGTGATGTCTTGACATGCAAGTAAACTGGATTTAAGTAAGTCAGAACTGGGCATGGTCATCAGCCTCACTTTCTTCTCTAGAGTCATCAGTCTAGGGGCAAAATGTAGATTAGGATGACCAGTGATGGTCCTAGACATCATGGGGGGAACTTTGGTCTTTTTAAACTAAGGTTTTTCCCAGGTCTCAATTTGTCTAGTTTTCCATTCAGTGATTAAAGGCTAGGTAAGAATTGAGACAAAAGATGGCCTACTTTTTCTTTCTAAAAGAATCAATCTGGGAGGGGAAGACCCTCAAAAAAGCTATATACAGAATAAATTAGAAGGATAGGCACAGAATTAAGAAGAGTTGGGAAAGGCTTCCCAAAAAAGATGGGATTTTAGATGGGACTTAAAGGGAGCTGGCAAAGCCAATAGATAGAGCTGAGAAGGGAAAGAGCATCCTAGACATGGAGGGGTAGCTAGAGAAAATAATGGAGCTAGGAAATGGAGTGTTTTAATCATGGAACAGGCAGGAAGCCAGTGTCACTTAAGATTTTGAAACCCAGACAGAGCATTTTGAGTTTTCTCTTGGAGGTGATAAGGAACCACTAGAGTTTATTGAGTTGTAGAGAGGGAGGTCACAGTCAGATCAATGCTTTAGGAAAACCACTTTAGTGGCTGAATTCAAGATGAATTGGAGCAGGAAGACACTTGAGGCAGGTAGATGCACCAGGCTATTACAATAGCCCAGCTATATATGGCATAAAGAACCTGTTCTGGGATTGTGTATCATAAGGAAAGAAGAGACTACATTCAATGCTTTATTGAAATAGTGAAATTGACAGAACCTGGCTGCAGATTGAATACAGGGATTGGGTTGTCCTCCACAGTACTGGTGAAGGCAAGTGGAGAGAATTTTAGAAGGAAGGACGAGTTCTCTTTTGGACATAATGAGTTTAAGATGTCCATAGGACATCCAATTTGAGAAGTCTAAAAGGCATAGAGGTAGATTTGAGAATCATCAATTTAGAGATGATATTTAAATCCATAGGATGTGATGAGATTCCCCAAGCGAAGTGGTATAAAGAGAAAAGAGAAGAGGGCCCAGGGCAGAACCTTGGAGATACCTACATTCAGAAGGTATGATCTGGATGAGAATCCAACAAATAGACATATTGGTCAGATAGGTAGAAGAAAAACCAGGAGACAGGTGTCCTGAAAACCTAGAAAGAAGAGAGCATGAAGGAGGAAAGAATAATTGGCAGGTTGCATATGGAAAAGGCAGAATGGTCCAATGGAAAGAACATTGGATTTGGCATCAGGAGAATTGGATTAAAGCCTTGCTCTGTAGCCATCTACTTATCTGACCTTATGCAAGTTGTTTAATATCTTGGTCTTTGTTTCCTCATTTGTAAAGTGAGGGGTTAAACTGGATAACCTCAGAGGAAGGTCTCATCATTGTTCTCTCCCCTATTTTGGTGCTATATCTTGGCTCTGAAAAAGCAGGCACTATGACTAACCCTATAGCTATGATTAATTCAGGTAATTGTGAACATCCTACATTCACCTCCCATGTTAGGCACTTGCATTAAGCATCTCTCCTAGTCAAATACATCAACTTACCATCTCTGTGACTTTCTATATCAAAACGCAACTCCAAATCTACCATTTCTTTATATGTGTTAATTTTCTCATAAGAGTATAAACTACTAAAAGGAATCGTCTCTCTTTTTATACTTGTGTTCCCAGAACTTGGCATAATGACTGGTACATTGTGAGTACTTAATAATTGCCTTTGCATTCATTCATTCATTCTCCAGATTTCTCCATCTATACTTTTACTACAAACTCTATTCACAACCACACACAGGCCAATATGATCAAAAATAGATTATTATATCTGTTCCTTCTACTCAACTCCTTTAAACATCCTGATTAGATTCAGTCTTGAGGATGAAGGAATGGACTGCTATGACTGACCTCTAAATCTATCCAGCTGTTTTGACACATCTGGCATGTTTAGAGCGCCCCCAGAGAATTTCTCACTCATGTTATAAATTCCCACCTGTGTTTCTACTCCTCTTTCTCTTCTTTCTTTTTCTCCTCCCTCTCTTTTTCCTCCTTCTTTTCTTCCTCCAGAGATGTACTCCATTATCTCTACTGAAATGACAAGTCAGTGGCTGAACCAAGTTCTGGGATTTTGGCCATAAATTCTTTAATTCTGGGCCTGGCCATTACAGTCAAAGCAGTCTTGAGAAAGAATATATATTATGAATATATGTATAAACACACACATGTGTAACATGGATGTACGTATATACAAGCAGATATACTTATGTGGAGGTGTCTATACATATAAGTATATATTTGTACATGTAAATATATATATATATATATATATATATATATAGTATGTGTGTGTGTAGTTTAGTGGTTGTCCTTTTGCAAAATCATATCATTATATTAGAGTCAAGTTATAGCAACTAACTGGCTGATTAGTTTTAAACAAGCTCAGAAGAATCTACCATAAGTTGGCTACAATTACTTCATATTTGAAGTGGGGATGTCTCTAAATTTGTGCATCTCATGTTTCTTTTGAACTACTTAAACTCTGCTTTGCTCATAGAACACAGTGCCTTCTTTGATATGAACCTTCAAAGCTGGGTTATCCTGTGCTAATGTCTGCCACATCTCACAATCAATTCCAAAGTTTGTAAGAGATACCTTAAGTGTGTCCTTGCACTGCTTCTTCTGGCTGTATGTGAGCTTTTGCCTTGAATATGTTCTCTGTTAAAATAGTCTTTTAGGCAAATGCATATTTGGCATTTGAATAATGGCCAGCCCATCAGAGTTGTAATCCCTTCGGTAAAATGCTGGCAGTTTAGCTCAAGAAAAAAACATCAATGTCCAGTACCATATCTAATCTTACCAAATGATCTTCAAAGTCTTCCTAAAACAATTCAAATGAAAGCAATTCTATTCCTGGCATGGTGCTGGTATATTTCCCAGGTTTCACAAGCATCCAAAAATGAACATCTCTGTAGACCTTCAGTTTGATAGTCAGTCTAATACCTTTCCCCTCCCACATTGCTTTGGATCCTTTCAAACACTGAGCTAGTTCTGAAAATGTGTGTGTCAATCTCATTTTTGATGTGGACATCCAAGGAAAGTAAATGCCAAAGTAAGAAAACTTATCCATAGCATTCAGAACTTCTCCATTTGCTGTAACTTATGGTTCCAAACATGAATGGTGCTGCTGCTGGGGTGTGTGTGTGTGTGTGTGTGTGTGTGTGTGTGATTACCTCTCATTTTGCCTTGTTTTTCTCAACTTTAAAATTGTGGGAAAGTAGCACAAACTTCTTTACAGAATCATTACTGGAAAAAAGAATTCCCCAATTTTTTTTTTTTTGGAAAGAAAGAAAGAAAGGAAGGAAGGAAGGAAGGAAGGAAGGAAGGAAGGAAGGAAGGAAGGAAGGAAGGAAGGAAGGAAGGAAGGAAGGAAGGAAGAAGAAAAAGAAAAAAAGAGAAATAAGAAAGAGCCAGTTAAATTCAAATGTTCTCCAAGGGTCCTTTTTATCTCTGAATGAGTCTGATATTTTCAGATCTCCTGAGTACAATTCTTTTCCTTACTTATTGTTTGGTCATTCATCAGATTGAAAATGTTATAGAATATAGATTATACTGGGCATATTCCTTAACCAAACTTTATGAAGTGAGTCTTTTATGTAAACTGTAATCACATAAACATGATCAATTCCCAATCTGCTACCTACACATAAAAGCCTCTCTGGCTCAATACTTCTTGGAGGAGGAGGGGAGATTTCTTCATTGAAATAGGGTCAGCAGAGTGAGAGCCTCATAGATCACAAGGGCCATGAATAAACTTCCTTTTTACACAGTACCCTTTTTTTTATTTTTTTTCAGACTCAGTTTCCCATCTCTGTACCTTTGCACAGATACACTCAGGTAAATCACATAAGATATTTCATGGCCTCTTGCCTAGAATGCATTCATTCCCTCCTCATCTGGACCTCTTAAAAATCTCTGGTTTTCTTCAAAGCTCCGTTTGAATATTAACTCCTTATATGAGGCATTTTTCCTGCCAGTGTAGCAATGCTGATAAATAAAATTAAGTCTCTTTATTTCTTTACATGTTCACATGTCTTCTGTTACAGAATGCAAAGACTTTTGTGGGCATGGACTGTTTCATTTGTGACTTTACATCAACCTTAGCAGAAGTTCTAGCAATTAATAAATGCTTATCGATTGATCTATAAAATATGATTTAAAAAAAAAACCTGAGGCACCTACATCATAGATTTGTTTCAAGGTTCTGGTGATAAAATATATGTAGAGTGTTTTGCAAGTGTAAACTACATATAGATATCAATTACCGCAATTATTATTACACAAAAACTTTTAGAGAAGGTGGTAGCTTGCACTGGAGTTTCTTCATTTGAAAGTTCCTCATGTCAGTAAAATCACAGCTTCATTCTCTATTTCTAACCCCCATTGTGCTCTTATTGATGTTATTATCACTGTCTCTGCAGCCAAGCAAGTTGACAAGATTCTCTATGAAGAGGCTGTGTCTTCACAACCACACAATCTTGATTATTTTGATTAATTGTGGGTTGGAATGGGTGGGTTCTGTCAGCAATCTAGCAAGTCAGGTATAAGTTAAGTGGATTTATCAAAGGACTAAGTTACAGTGTGTGCCCCTCTCAGGATTCCTGGGTGCTAAAATAAGTGAAGATAATAAAGGTTTTCTCCTGTTTCCTAGAATATGTTTATAATCACTTGCAGAAGCCTTGGAGGAAGCCTCCCCTTCCCCTTAATCTCTTCTCCACCCAGGGTATTATGCAATTGCTTAAGGGGATAATGGGGATTTTTCTTTACCATTCTCTCAGAGACAGGATCTAAGACTGGAGCAGAGACTGTCTCACCCTGGGACAATAATTCTTCAGCTAAGCAGCTGCCAAATTCAGATGATGGCCAAGAGAGGAGGAAATAGGTTTCCTGTTGCCTCTAACACGCACGAAAGTGGAATGATATGAGTCTGGATCAGCTCTTTCTACCTAAGGCAGCCAGGCTGAGTATGTTGCCTTAACTAATAGGTCAGTGCTTGCTTTAATCTAATGACAGATTTTTTTTTCCACCACTGACTGAATTGACTGGTAGTTTTGGACAATTGCGAACCTGATCCCATTTATAAATCCCGAACATTATTTCCAGAGTGCTGATGATTCCCTAGAGAACCTCTAGTGAGTCATGGTAGTCTGAAGTGCCTGGATTTGCCAATCTATAAAATAGGGGGAAATAAATCACAGCTTATTTTTTATGTGCGGAAGAGAGCAATTTGTTAACAACAAGAGGTTGAGGCTCCAGAGAAACTCTAACCTAGTTTTGCCATTTCCTTTATTCATCCCTCGGTGTTTTCTCCAAACCCTATACCAGTGCATATCACTCTGAAGCTAAGCATCTGTGTTAAATACTCAAGACCTTGTGCTTTGGCACTAATTTCCAGTTTTATGCAAATACAGTTGTAGACAATCAGCAGAACTGACTCAAAATCCTCATTGTTCTTCTCATTTGAGTTTGAGAGGAAAATACTTAACCACCATCAGTAATTGTCTCCCTGATCTCCCTCTCCTTTCCAACCCCATTGCATTTATGCTCTTTTCCCCTTCCTCATCCTCATTTTGTAATGTTGTCATACCCATGTTAATTTATGCTCTTTACCACTGAACTAATAATCACCCAACATTAGGTAATTTCCCAATCACCAAGTAAAAGCTATATTTATAGAAATTTTGTTTTTATTATCTTAAGAGCAGCTACATTTGTTCTTCAGGAAATGATCCAATTTCATATTTATAAACTAATATTTTTAATTTCCATATTTTTTTAAAATGTTGGACAAAGTGAAAAGATCACTGGCTTTGAGGTCAGTAGAGGTCTTCAGTAGACAGTACCTGACTTTGGACGAGTAATCTTTCCTGTCTGAGTGTGCTTCCTTATTTTTAAAACGAGAGATTTGGGTTACATGTCCTGTAAGGTCATGTCCTGCTCTAGATGTATTAGTCTATGATTCTGTGCATAGATTTGGTCTAGATCTACAAATTACTGTTCTGAGAAAGTCCAAGTATGAATGCTTTCTCCACTGAACCAACCCACATTGGTTGTGTGGGGTGCAGAGAGGTTAAGTAACTTTCTCATGTTCACACAATTGGTATGTCACAGCTATTGGAGTTGAACATGGGTTTGCCTTCCTTCCATATACTCTCTGAAAAACATAACCCTGAGTATTTTAAGTTCATGTAATATTAACATAATGATCATGATTCAAGCTCTTACTTGAAAGGGTTCTGCCACCAACTAGCTCTGTGACCTTGGAAAAGTCATTAATTTATATTTTCTCAATCTGAAAAATGAAATGATCTATCTTTAAAAGAAAAGGAATCTCTAAAAATTCAGAATCTAGGAGAGAATCCCAGTTTGATTTGTCTTCAAACACAGGACTCGAGAAGAATAGGAAAGTTAACAAGGAAAAAGATGTATTATTTAAAGGTTAAACTTTAATATTAAGATGTTGAATCTACAGCCCTAGATGGGAAAATGAAATCTGTAACTTTTGAAAACTGTATCTGCTTTTGGGGCAATTAGAGGGGGCATCACATGAACAGAGGGTGTGATTGTGAATGGACCCCAATGTGATAATGTCAAAGAAATTCAGTTTGATTCAACAACAAACATTTATTAGGCACCTACTATATGCAAAGCACTATGATGGATACCTAAAATGAAGTCTATATTATATCATAACCTAAAGCTTATTCAAGTTCTCATTTCTCTTTATCTTAATTTGTCCTCCCCAAGTCAGTTCACTTCGCACACAACCCTCCCTAACTTTTTACCAAGCAGTTGACAAAATAACAAAAAGAGTGTTAGCCCTGATGAGTTAATATAAGTAAAACACTTAGAAGGTCCTGGAAAAGAATGGCGCCACATAAATACATTCCTTAGGCGACTGTATTCCAAGAGAAAGAAAGAAGCTATTTACAATTCTGTGTCTATGACATAGGCCCTGACCTTGGGGTTCAGAAGTTTTTCACACCCAGGATCGTACTGAAGACTAGATTTGGATTCCAACTTGTTCTATAAAGCTTCACCAGTCATTATTACTCAGTCTGACCCACCCTTCATTCTTGTGCTACAGTCCAAGGCTGGTCTCCTATATTGCCCTTTTTGGACTGGGTGCAAATCCTAATATCTGAGAAAATGTCCTGCTCATTAAAGATGGAAGACAAGAGGAAACACCCAGTGATCACCAGGAGTATCTAGATCCAGATAACTGGATGAATTGGCTAGCTATCCAGTAAGGAAGTAAGGAGAGAGTCTGCACTGGAGACTTCAGAAAAATCTCTCCCTTGCTTGGCTCAGCCTAGAAGTGAGAACTCTGGGCAAGAAGTCATTTATTTGGTCTAAGTGGTTCTGGACAGAAATTCTGAGGATCTTTCCCTGCTAGAAAGACTCTTTTAAGAAGGCAAACTAGATCATCTTTTACCTCAATTCTTATCCAGCCTTTAATTACTAAATGGGCATTGCCTCAGGCAAACTGAGACCTGGGAAAGAGTTCAGCTTAAAAAGCCCTGGGGTCCCACTGCATCCCTGCCATTGCCAGTCATCTTGATCTATGACTTGCCACTAGATTCTGATGACTGGAGGAGAGAGTAGGACTGATGACTTTCACTTAAATCCAGTTCTCTTGCAAGTCAAGACATCACCTTTCTGATGCCATCAGAACTCCTCAAGGATGAAGGATGAACAACAATCTGGTCTAAATACTGCTAAACAACCCATTTTGATCATTGTCACTAATAGGACTGAACTAACTACCCATTGTCCTTTTGTGCAAAAAAGTCTTCCACAAAATCTTGAAGTTGAAAAGGACCTCTCATAATGCAATTAGTACTCAGAAAAAAAAACAATTCTCTCAATAACATGCCAGACAAGAGGTCAACCAGTCTTTGCTTGAAGAGCCCAAGTGAAGGGAAACCCTTTCTTACCTAGACATCCCATTACACTTTGAAACAGTTCTAATGTTTGGGAAGTTTTTCCACATATCAAGCCTAAATCTGCTTCTCTTGGACTTCCCTTCTTTGCTCTTAAGATTGCCTTCTGGGGCCAACATGAACAAGATTGATAATTCTTCCATGTGTCAACACTTCAAATGTTTGAGGACTCTTGTCACTTCATCCTAACCCCAGCCTTCTCTTCTCCAGACTAGAACAAAAGGCCTTGGGATGTCTCCAACATTTGGAGTATAGATTGGAGAATCTATACCCATATTGCTGCCTCCTCAATAGAAAACTTGATCAGTCAAGGTGATGATTCCTACCAAAAAATAAGATTTTTACATGTGTACACACACACACACACACACACACACACACAGTTGCTTGTAGAAATTCTGGTAATGACAGGTATAATGATGGAGGAGGGGGAAGAAGGATAGATATTCAAGATTTTTAGAATGGGAGAGGAAAGAAAGAAAATACAATGCTAAGTTATTTTTCCAGAATACCCAGCCCTTCAGTCTGATGGGTAGAAAATGGTACTTTTCCAGAAAACAACTCTATCATTGTTACCAAGTCTTTCCATGCAGCTAATATTTTCAAAGCCTTTGACAATAGCTTTTCTTCCTGTTAAGTGGTATAGGAGGAATGTAATCATACTTTTATTATTAACTATTCTACTTCCATGCACACTAGCTTCCATATAAATGCTCTTATTGTATCTGTACTCATTCTCACACATATTGGCTCACATTAACACTCTTTCACTCATCTTTTCTACACACCACACAATCTCACTTCTATGAAAAATATTCTGTGTGTGTGTGTGTGTGTTTGTCTGTCTCTGCCTCTCTGTCTCTGTGTTTATAGCTATCTGTTTCCATCTCTCTGTGTCTCTCTCTGTCTCTCTCCTCCTCCTCTTCCCCCTCTCCTTTCTCTCTGTCTCTTGTCTCTCTCTACACATACACATACACACATACCCAATACACCTTCTACCTCAGCTTTCTTTCTTACACACCTGTGTACACTTGCTCTAACCATCCCAGTGAATTATTCCTTTCTGGAAGGCTAAGAGCAAAAATAAATAAGTAAAAACCGTTCCTCCTTCATCTGGTCTCTTATTCTTTCACACTAAGGTCCAAGTCAAGTCCAAGTGCCATACTTACTGCCAAAGCCTGCAGGAAACTTCATGAAGTGAGAGTAATTTCCATACATGTTTACTCTTCAGTTCATCTTTCTCTCTCCTCTCTCTTTCTTTCCTCTTCTCAATAGTGCTGCTTCTCCCAGCTAGTAGGCAAAAGCGGGACTCCCTCAACTTGGTGTGGGAAGAGCAGACATCATTCCCTGGCAGCCGCTAGGAGTACAGGGCTGTCCGCTTGCTGAGATTAATTAGGAAGAAGCCCGGCTCTGGTCGGGAGAGTCTTCAGAGTGTGTTCCAGGCAGCTGTGGCGGCAGCAGCTGGTGTGTGACAGTCAGAGCGCATGCTGCTGTTGCTGCCGCCTCTGGTGCTGCCGCTGCTCCTGCTGCTGCTGCTGCGGCGGCGGCGGCGGCGGGTGCTGCTGGCCCTTGGCTTCAGCTCAGGGTTGGGCTTTTCTGCTCCAACTAGTTGAGCTCCTTACACATTCGTGGAGACTCCATCAGTGGTACAATCTATCAGCTGGGAGACCAATCGATGTCTGACCGCATCGGCATAGGTCAAGAGTGAGGGGGGAGGGATCAAGCTGTGGCAAGACGCTTTGGGTGCCTTTTCTTTCTGTGGCATCTCCCCCCCCCCCACCCCCAAGGGGAAAAAAAACAACGTGGTTTTTATTTGATTTTATTTTATTATAAAAAAATTATTGTATTTATTTATTTTCTCTAACTCTAGCATTTCGCCATTCGTTGCAGCTGGTATTTGACCTGTGACAGGGACTTGGGGGAAAAGGAAAAAAAAATGAAGCTCTCCCAAGAGCATATACAATTACTAGAACAAGCGGCTGAATCATAGGATCATGGAACCGGGGCAGGGAGTCCAACTTCTTCATTTTACAGATGGGGAAATCGGGGCCCAGAGAATTGAAGTGACTTTCTCAAATTCACACAGGAAGATGTGCAACCGCATTCTCTGACTTCAAAGCCACTGTTCTCACCACTGAACCTCACTGCCTCCCCAAGCCTTCTTTCTGCAGGCTACGAGTGCTCCTGAGTGCTTTGTCACTTATATCGCCTAATTGCTTCACCTGCGAAATTCACAGGACGGAGACCTGAGGGCCTAATTGAGAAAACGAACAGAGAAGGGCTTTCTCTTCCCCCACCCCACTCCCCTCCCCCGCTCCCTGCCGCCTCCTCCTCCCCCAAGAGCAGAATCTTGTAAAGCGCCAGGCACCGGGGTGGGACTGTTTACAGAGACAAAAACAAAAACAAACAAACAAATAAAACGACCCCTGCCCTCAAAGTGTTTCCATTTCTAAAAGCAGTAGGAAAGTAGAGTAGCCTTTGGCTTTTGCAGAGAGAGACTCTTTTCGCGTGTAATTTTCTGAAAGCTTTTACCATCTATCACATCTTAAATAAGGTGCTGGCGAACCGAAAGACGAAATGCTCTTAGACACAGCTCACTCACAGTGGAAAACACGACAACCTGGAGAGGGAGTATTGACTGGACCCTGAGGTTATTTTCTTAATGTCTCAGTGGAGGAATACATTAATCATTGCAAAGTACTGTTTTTATCTTTTCATTCTCCTGTCCAAAAAGAAGGAAATCAATGACTTCTAGTTACTACAATACAAAATCCCACTTCTGACATTTAAGGCACTGATTGCAATCTGGGATTTTAGTATACTTTCCCAATCTTATTTCCCATTACTCCTGTCTCGTGAACCAATTCAATCCAAACTTTGCTCATTGGAGATTCAGAGACAAAATGAATACCATTCCCTAGCCTCTAGAAACTTATATTCTACCGGGAGGATCCTAATACACCATTTTAACTGTTCTACTCTCTGTCCTATCCTCCAAACGATTCGTGCTTATTCCTATCTTTGTACTAAGAGGTCTTATGGCGTCGGAGAAAACATTTCTGGTTCCTCATCAGGGGATCCGTATTTCAATCTCAATTTAGCGATTTACAAGATGTAAGATCTCTGGCAAGCCTTAGCTTTAGTTTTCTCACCTATAAAATTCTACCTTCGGCAAGAAGCTTTTCCTGATCTCCCTTACTGCTAATACCTTTATTCCAAGATTATCTTCATTTTTATCCTATCTATATCATGTTTGTATGTAGTCTTCTTGTAACTCTTCATTACAACGTGAGCTCCCTGAGAACGGGGAACTGCTTTATTTTTCTGTTTCCCTAGCACTTAATACAATATTTTTACATAGTAGGTGCTTAATAAATGTTTCTTGACTTAACGTGAGGAGGTTTCAATCAGAAAATCTTTAAGGTCCCTGGGGCTTTAAATCCTCCTAAAATACTTTCCTGATATCATTTGACTCATTTGGCAAACCCTCCTTTCTGCTCTGTTTAGCCATCTCTTACCCAACCTTTCAAGCCTAGTTCCGTGCTTATCTCCCCTCCCCATAAAATTTTCTCTGACTTCTGCAATGCAAAAAACAAAACAAAACAAAAACCCTCTCTCCCATAATGTGTCCCTCTTATTTTCTTATTTTTTTGTCTCACTTAATTATCATCAAATCTTATCTCTTGATAATTCTCCTACTGTTGGCTCACATGATCTAACTTCACATATGTTATAGGGCAGGCATTTTCCAGTGTTAAGAACCAGGTCAAACTATTTTGAGTAATCTGAGATTTAATTTAGAAGGGTCTGCCCCGTGGTAGGGATTGATGAAATCAATACGCCTAAAAACAAGATTAATGATTTTAGGATCTCTAGGAAATTCTTCATTGGGGAATACTTCCTGCGCTGGCCCACCTCCATAATGGTGGCAAGCATCTTTGGTGAGAAAACCATTTTTATTTATTTTTATAACACTTTTATTTTTTAAATACATGCAATGATAGTTTTCAACATTCACCCTTGCAAAACTTGTGTTCCAAAAATTTCTCCCTTCTTCTCCACTTTGTCCCTCCCCTAAACAGCAAGTAATCCAATATATGTTAAACATGTGCATTTCTTCTAAACGTTTCCACATTTATCAGAGCAGATCATTTTTAAAGCCTCTGCTGACATTTATAATCAGGTCAATGATCAAAATTATGTTACATCTATTTTGTCCTCTTTCAAGGAAGCTTGCAGAATTTTGACATGTTCAAGCAAGGTATCTGGTTGAAGGATAATTTTTAAGATGTTTTGCTCTGCCAAACCAAATGATCATAGATGATAGATTTAGAGTTGGAAGGAATCTAATCCATGCATTTGAAATGGTTTTTAATTAAAAAGCATTTTTATCTTCCTCTCACCCTTCTCAAAAAGAAAGAAAGGAAAACTCATGGTTGTACTATAAAAATAATAAAAAGGAGGGTTTCAAAGAAACTTGGGAAGATTGTATTAATTGATGCAGAGTGAAGTGAGCAGAACCAGGAAAATAATGTACTATGACAGCAATATAGAAACAATGAACACTTTTGAAAGACTTAAGAATTCTAAGTACTGCAATTACCTCATTTTACAGATGAGGAAAATGAGGCACAAAGCAATTAAGTGACTTGGCCAGAGTCACATAACTCTTTTGCAACCAGAAGTTTTGTTGGCTTCTTCTTGCCCTTATGTTTAAAAAAAAATGCCCTGTTCGACATTTATAATTCTTCTTAATCTAGCTCTCACTAGTCTATTCTTCCAGACTGATTACATATTAGCTTCCCTCAGTTACCCTAAACTCCAGCCAAACCAAATTTATTTGTTACTGTTTAGTGGAGTCCAACTCCTCATGATGCCATTTGGGATTTTCTTGGGGGAAATACTGAAGTGATTCACCATTTCCTTCTCCAGTTTATTTTATAAATGAGGAAACTGAAGTAAATAGAGTTAAGCAACTTCTTCATGGTCACCCAGCTAGTAAGTATCCAAGGCTACATTTGAAGTCATATCTTCCTGATTCCAAACCCAGCATTCTATCCACTGCTTCATCTACCTGCCCCTGGTACCGACTACTTATTATTGTACCCTTTATATGGCATTCCTTTGCCCAAGTCAGTGCTTTTACATAAGCTGTCCCCAATGAAAAGATCTTTTTTTCCCTTTGCCTCTTGGAGCTCTGAGCTCCCTTCAATTTTTATATCAAGTGCTACCTTCAATGAGATACCTTTCTCAATCTCCTCATTTGTCAATTTTTCCTATTCACTGTGTATTTTTTGTTTTATGTGCATTTATGTTAATATAATATTTTCCCCTAGTAGGATATAGCTCCCTTAATAGAAGAGTTGCATCCCTAGTGCCTAGAACATAATAGGTCTCCTCCTATATAAAAATAGTGATATTTTTTCATACCATAATTCTCTTTGAGGAGTAAATAAGACAATGTTAATAAAGTATTTTTTAGTAGTTAAAGCTCTATAAAAACAAGAATTAATAATCAACTTGATAAGCTCCTGGTTAAAAAAAAAAAAAAAAAAAAAAGGCAGTTCATAAGATTCCCTGAGATCTCAGGAGCTTCCTATTTGTGCCATAACTAGAACAGTGGTTATATCTCTTTGCCCAAAAGGCTCACGGCTGAGTTTCAGGCCAATCCATCAAATAGCCCTATTTCTCACGATGTCCTGACTCATAACAGTTATGGAAGAGAAAGAGAGAGTCAACCCAAATGGCCCCATTTGCATCAGAGCTTTCTGGTCCACAAGCCAAGGACCAACATTGCTCTCCTTATCTGGGTGCTGGTGATGTTATCCAAACTGTTCCCTATAAGCTGGGTACCACTGCCTTCAATACTATTATTAATTGAGGGTCAGAGAATAACTTTCTCCTCACCATCTCCATTTTTTAAAGTGGTATATAAGTCCTCTTGAGATAATGGAGATCTGGTCCAGCGCCCTTTCTTTGGGCAAGGAGAAAATAAAGATTATTTTGTCTTACAGGCTGTTTTTACCTGGGAGGGTAATTGAGTAGAAGATTTTTAGTAAAGTACTTGTTTGTATGAACCCTTAGGCCAGTGGTTCTCAAACTTTTGTTTTCAGTATCTTTATCCTATTAAATTATTGAGGATCTCTCCAAAGCATTTTTGTTTATCTAGATTATATTTATAGACATTTACCATATTGGAAATAAAAACAATTTTTGAATTTGTAGACCATCTAAAAGGGTTTCAGACATCCCCAGGATTCTCTAGACCATACTTTGAGAACCACTGCTTAGGCTTTCAGTGGTCTCTTGTACCAGAGGAGAATCTGTTTTGGCACAACCCCATTGCTGTTAATTATTTCTGTATATCTGACTTCCTGACTTTCTGGGATTAGTCTGTCTAGTGGCCTGACCCTAAGTCTAGACTACATTTGTGGTGTTTAGTATGTGGCAAGACTTCAAGAAGCAAAGCTGTCACTGCTTTGCCTCATCTTGGCTTTTTGCATGATGTCAGGACTTTGCATGCTTAGGACAAGAGAATTTGGCTGGTGGGTATTGGTGAAATTAACTTGTTTGTGTCCCCTGAGGTATAACTTATTTTAGGTTCATATGTCTGTGTTCCACTAGGGGGAGTCATCAATTTTAGCAAGATAATTAGCTCACAAATTCTTGTGTAAGGCAGAGAGACCTGAGATGATACCTTAATTAGGAAATAGATGGGAGTCTATTGATGCCCAAAGCCAATGGTTCCACTTGCTCCAACAATAAAGTGATAGATTTTGAGCTCAGAAAAGAGCCTGAAAAATGGCCTTTCATTTTATAGGGTAGAAGCAGAGTCATATAATAAATAGCTAAATGACTTGCCCAAATCAAATATATTTTAAGAGAAAGTGAAGAACTTGAACCCAGTTTCCCTGCTAAAAAATCAACCCTCTTTGTCCTGCACCATGCTAACTCCCAATAGGTGTTGTGCATTCATAAATATATCATGCTGTTCAGTCATTTCAGTCATATCTGACTCTTCATGAACCCATTGGGTTTTTCTTGGCAAAGGTACTGGAATGATTTGCCATTTCCTTCTCCAGCTCATTTTATAGATGAGTAATTTAGGCAGAGTTAAGTGAGTTGCCCAGGATCACACAGCTATTAAGTGTCTGACATTGGATTTGAACTTATGTCTTCCTGACACCAGATCCCATTCTCTATCCACTGTGCCACCTAACTACCCAAAAAATATATATCATATTACTATATCATTACTAGCATCCAAAAGGAAGGAAACAAGCATTTACTGAGTACCTACTTTTCTAAACAAGTTACAATTATTATCTCATAGGATCCTTCCAACAATCTTGGGTGATGGGTGCTATTATTTCCCCCCATCTGACAAGGAAATTGAAGCAAAGATTATGTGACTTTCTTAGGGTCACACAACTAGTAAGTATTTGAAGCCATAATTGAGACCCAAGTCTTCCTAACTCTTAAGTCCAGACCTCTTTCTACTGTACCACCTAGTTGCCTACTTGCTTAATCCATAGAGAAGGAGAACAAGTAGTTGATGATTCTGTTTTTTACTTTTGTAATCTTTTGGCTTTCTCATTCAACTGTAGTGCCCTCCATAAAATTCTCAATGAGACGAACACAACACAATATGGTGAAATATCCACCAGTGTGCATGAATTTCATACCAATATACCATATCAAGGATCCGGTCCAGTCCACACTTCCTTAGTTACATATATAGTCAAGAAATCTGGTCTTTTTGGACTTCAATAACTCTGGAAAAGAGAGTGAGGCTGATGACTTTGTACAACTCTTCTCACTTAAATCCAATCCATCAAATAATCCTAATCTGTCTCATAATATCCTGATTCATAAAAACCATGGGTGAGGAAGATATCACCCTCATGATATCATTGGTCCTCTTCAAAAGTGAAGACTGAATAGCATCTCATGGGACTCTTTTAAGAATAAAATCATATAGTAAAATTCCTCTCAAACCTTAAATTGTTGTGTAAATTATTAGTAGTATTGTTATTGGAGATTTTATGTGCAAAAGGGATCAAAGTTGTTCTGTTTGGCCCAAGTATCATGAGAAGAATGGGTGGGAAAAGTAGAGAAATAAATTTCAGATGAATGTAAGAAAAAACTTCCTGATAATTGGAGATACTTCCCTGGAGACAGGTTCTCTTTTATGAGAGGTTTTGAAATAAAGATCACAGAACCATTTATTTGTATTCTTATGAAAGGAATTCTTTTTCAGGTATAGTTTGGACTAGAGAACTTCTGAGGTCCTTTCTAATTCTGATGAGTTTGTAATTTATATGCCTGTATCTTGTATAGCTTCTATGAATAATGATACCACTTTACTACTGCAGAGCAATTTGACTTTTCAAAGTGCTTCTATATCTATGTCATCCAATCATTTTGATTCTGTGAGCTAGATGAGACAAGTGTTATTCTCCCACTTTATGGATGGAAAAGCAGACCTATCAAAGTGAAGTAACTTAGAGTTATACATACCACTTGTTACTGGCTAAACTAAGACCTGAACTCACACTTAGTGTTCTGCTCACTAGATCATTCCTCCACTATGCAATGGCATGCTTCTACCATTTGCATACTTTTATTTTTTCTTATATTTCTTCATAGTCTCCTTCATTTTTGTCTAAAATGTCCAACCTCATATTTGATCTCCATTGTAATTGTAATTGTAATCCTCCATCCTTGACTGGATGTTTCTAGTTCCAGTATTTGCCTTCTTCTACCAATATGACATCTTCTCACAAGTAAGGCATAATAAGTCTAGGATGAGACTATTTATATGAGGTAGGTCAAGTCACTAATAATATAGAGTGATACAAAGCATATTTCTGAAGAATAATTTGACCAGTGAATCACTGTCTGGTTTTTAATTATCTTCAGTCTCAACAACTGCCTTTCCTGACTTCCTTTAAGTCTCAACCAAAATCTCATCTCTTACTGCGTGCATTCCTCAACCCCTCTTAATTATATCCTATTTATCCTATATAGAGCTTGTTTTACATTATTGTTTGTCCTTTATTCTCTGAGAGATCAATGACATCATGAGGGTAACATCATGATTTTTGAGTGAGTTGGATTTAAATGAGACAGAGCTGTACAAGTAGAACAACTTCACTTTCCCCTTCAGTCATCAGAGTCTTGTGGCAAAATGCAAGTCAACATAATGGTAATGGCCCAGGAGACAGTGAGATATATTTAGTTATATGTTATCTCCTTCATTGGATTGTAAATTCTTGAGGGCAGGTATTTTTTGCCTCTTTATATATCCTCAGTGCTAAAACCAGTGCCTAGCACACAGTAGATAATTAATCAATGTTTATTGGTTAATAAACAATTAATTGACTGATTGAATGAATTTTCCTAACACTATATTACTCAGCCTAATTCATTGCCCTTATGTGGTCTGCCATGATTCAATCATGATCCCAGAATCTCTATATGGATATTCCTTCAAGTCTGGCATTCTTTTCTTAGGACATATGAATAGGAATTAGGCATCCAGTTCCCAGTTCACCATGCTTAGCCCTCTGATAGGGATATAACAGGTGTTACAGGTATATAATAGTAGCCAGACAATTGATCCTAGTTTCCTGTTCCATACTCTTAGCAAGCTTCCAGGACTCTGGTGGAAGCTCTATTCCAGAACTGTAAGTGGCAACCTCAAACTCAATTTCTTTAGGAAAGACAGAGTATCATGATAGAATCTGCTCTGGACTTGAAGCCCCAAGATCTGGGTTTGAGTTTTGGTTCTGCATTTTACAGTTACGAGAAAAACATTTAACTTCTTTCCTCGGTTGGTTATCTGGGGAAATGAGACATAATAGTGTTAGACAGAATTTTTATATTCTTTACATAATGTATGTCATTTAATCTTTAAAATAGCTCTGTAAAGAAGCATCAGGACAGTTAGGTGGGCAAAATGGATACAGTTCAAAGGCTACAATCAGAGAGAACTGTGTTTATATCCAGGCTCAAATATTTACTAGCTGAGGCAACTCAGGTAAATCATTTAACTTTTGTCTGCTTCAGTCCTCATCTGTAAAATGGGGACAATAGTGGTGCTTACCTTCCAAAGTTGTTGTAAGAATGTTTAAAAAGTAACATTTATAAAGTATCTAGCATATGTCTAGTACATGGTAGCTGCTATATAAACAATAGCCAAAATTATCAATCCCATTTTGCAGTGGAGGAAACTGAAATATAAAGTAATTAAGTGACTAGACGAGAATCATACAGATAGGAAATGTCTAAGGGTATATTTGAATTTATTTCACCCTAAATCCAAGGACAATATTCTATCTCCTGTGCCACTTCTTTGCCTTAATGATTATTTTTATTTTCTACTTGACAGGATGATAGTGAAAAAGTATTTCATAAATCTCAGAGCCTATATTCTGTTCTTTCATGTTGACCAAAATTTTTATATAATTTGGGGCTCCATGATAGCAAGACAGTTCTTCTACTCCTTCCTAATTAAGTCTCTATTCTATTGATCTAGAAGAGATGATTTTAGAATTATTGGATTATTTGAAAGCCATGAAGTTTTTTTTAAAAAAGAGCCAAAACAATATATTTCAAGAAATTATAAAGGAAAACTTCCATAATATCCAGAAGGTAAGAAACTGAAAGAATATATCAATAACTTTCTAAAAGAGAACCCAAAATGAAAACTCCAGGAATTATATAGATGAATTCTAGAGATCCCAGGACAAGAATAAAACATTGCAAGCAGCAGGGAAAAGAAACAATTCAAATATTATGGAGCCCTAGTCAGGATCAGACAAGACTTAACAGCTTCTACATTAAAGAAACAGAGATCTTGGAATGTGTTATTCCTGAAGGCAAGAGGAATGGTATGACAACCAAAAAAATTAAACCCTACTCTGCAAAACTATGTATAATCTTTCAGGGATAAAACTTACCTATTTAATGAAATAATGGACTTTCAAGCACTCCCAGTGAAAAGATCAGGGCAGAATAGAAAACATGGCATTCAAATACAGAATACAAGAGAAACATAAAAATGAAAAATAAAAAATAAAATCAAAAGAGACTCAATAGGGTTAAACAGTTTACATTCCTATATGGGAACAGCCTTCATATAAATACTAAGAACTTTATAATTATTAGGGCACTTAGAAGAAGTTTACATAGACAAAGGCCACAGAAATGTGTCAAACATGTTGGCAGGATCTAAAAAAACTAAGGGATAAGAAATAAGGATACCCTGGGAAAAGTGGGAAAGGGAAAGGAAGAATGGGGGAAATTATCTCACATAAAAATTAAACACAAGGAAGAATTTTTACAGTGGCAGGGGAAATGATGGGGCGCAAAAACACTTGAACTTCATTCTCATCAAAATTGGTTCAAAATGGTAAACACACATAGATATGTACACATACACACACATTCAATTGGGTATAGAAATTTATGTTGTTCAACAGGAAGAGAAGGGAAAAAGATAAAGGGGAAGAGTGATAAAATGAAAGGTGGATAAAAGGAGGCAGTAGTTAGAAGCAAAACAAACCTGGGCCTGGGGAGGGGGGGAGAGACAGAGTTAAAGAATAGAGAAGAATAAACAGAAGAAAATAGGATGGAGGAAAATGCACAATTAGTAATTACTGTGGATGTGAATGGGATGAACTTATAAATTGGAAAAGGATAGCAGAATGGAGTATAAAACAGAACCCAACAATATATTGTATACAAGAAATACACTTGAAGCAGAAAAACACACACAAAGAAAGTTAAAATAAGGGTCTGGAGAAGAATCTATTATGCTTCAACTAAAGTAAAAAAGCCAGGGGTAGCAATCATGGTCTCAGACAAGAAAAAAAGCAAAAATAGATCTAATTAAAAGAAATAATCAAAGAAACTGCATTTTGCTTCAAGATACCACAGACAATGAAGGAATATCAAAAAATGCTATAGCAAGTTTCCCTGATTAAGCTCATTTCTCAAATATGTAGGGAAGAAAATCAAATTTATAAAAACAAAAGTCATTCCCCAACTGATGAATGTTCAAAGGATATGAGCAAGTAGTTTTCAGAAGAAAAAAACTAAAGCCATCTCTAGTTGAATGAAAAAAAAATACTCTAAATAACTATATATTAGAGAAATGCCAATTTAAACAACTCTGAATTGCCATCTCTCACATATCAAGTGGCCTAATATGACAAAAGGAAAATGACAAATACTTGATGGAATTTGGAAATATGGGACACCAAAATATTCTACTCTAATATACTATTGGTGGAGCTATGAACTGGGTCCAACCATTTTGGAGAGCATTTTGGAACTATGACCAAAGAACTAAAACTGTGCACACTTTTTGACCCAACTGTGCTACCACTAAGTCTGTATTTGAAAGAGATCAAAGAAAAAGAAAAAAGACCTATTTGTACATAAGTATTTATAGCAGCTCTTTTTGTGGTAGTAAAGAATTGGAAATTGAGATGTCCATCAACTGGGGAATGGCTGAACAAGTTGTGGTATATAATTGTGTTGGAATACTATTGTGCTATAAGAAATGACAAGCAGAATGTTCCCAAAAAGCCATATGAATTGATGTAGAGTGATGTGTGCAGAACTGGTGGTGTGTTATACACAGTAATAGCAACATTGTAATGCTGACCAACTGCAAAAGATAGCTACCCTGCTCAATACAAAGATCCAAGATAATTCTAAAGAACTCATGATGAAAAATCCTGTCCGACTCCAGAGAGAAAGAACTAATGAAGTGAATGAAAATTGAAGTGTAGGTTTTGCACTTTCTTTACTTGACATGGCTTATAGTGGAAATAGATTTTACATCATATTACATGTATACTTGGTATCATAGTGTCTACTTTCTCAGTGGGTGGTATTAAGGTTAAAGGGAGCAAGAAAATTTAGAACTCAATATTTTTAAATTTTAAAAATAAATTATACACACATGAATATATATGCATACATATATACATGTGTACATATACACATATATAGTATAAGTATATTTTTAAATCTCTTATTACACAAAATGTAAAGTAGTATGATACAGTGGATAGGAGAGTTGCATAGGAATCATTAAGGTTTGGATTCAAGTCCTACTTCTGATACATACCGGCTGGGTACTACTACTAACAATTGCATTTATATAATCCTTTAATGTTTGCAAAGTTTTTTACAAATATTATTCCCTTTTATTCTCATAGTAATCCTATGTGACAGGTACTATTATTATTCCCATAATAATATCCCATAATAATATTAAAGAAACTAAGGAAAACAGAATGCAAATGACTTGCTTAGGGTCACAGAGATAGAAAGTATCTAATTTAAAAATTCTAAATTTTTTGCCTTTAACTGATTTACATTTACTTTAAAACTTTACATTTAATTTTTTTGACTTTGTCATGTTATTTTGAAGCATTAATTGAATTCAAATAATCTCTAGTGCTTTAACCTGATTTTGTAGCACATTTAATGCAACCAATATTGACTAAGCTACTCTTGTGAACAAGGCAGAGGAGTAGGTGTCATGGATATGAAGTCAAGGACCCAATCCCTAACAAGAAACTAATCCTTGGGATAAAGCAAGTGGATAAAAATATGAGGAAAACTGAAGATAATCAGAGTACTAGCAACTGGAAAATTAAGGCATGGAAGACTCAGTACCTTATCTGTGGTTGGGTAGATATAAAGGAGAATGAAGATCATTTCAAAACAAAAAAAATTGATTAAGAGATTGGAATTATTTTATTGAGTATACCTTTTAAGAGACAGGGCTTAGATGTCATACTGAATAGAACACTGGACCTGGAGTCAAGAACATTTGAATTAAAATTTGACTTTTTTTTGATCCAATTATTTTATTTTATTTTTTATAGCTTTTTATTTACAAGATATATGCATAGGTAATTTTTCAGCATCGACAGTTGCAAATCCTTTTGTTCCAACTTTTTCCTTCCTTCCCCCATCCCTTCCCCCAGATAGCAGGTTGACCAATACATGTTAAATATGTTAAAATATAAGTTAAATACAATATATGTATACATGCCCAAATGGTTAATTTGCGGTATAAAAAGAGTCAGACTTTGAAATAGTGTACAATTAGTCTGTGAAGGAAATCAAAAATGCAGGTGGACAAAAATAGAGGGATTGGGAATTCTATGTAATGGTTCATAGTCATCTCCCAGAGTTTTTCTCTGGGTGTATCTGGTTCAGTTCATTGCTGCTCTATTGAAACTGATTTGGCTCATCTTCATTGTTGAAGAGGGCCACATCCATCAGAATTGATCATCATAGTATTGTTGTTGAAGTATATAATAATCTTCTGGACCTGCTCATTTCACTCAGCATCAATTCATGTAAGTCTCTCCAGGCCTTTCTGAAATCATCCTGCTGGTCATTTCTTACAGAACAATAATATTCTATAATATTCATATACCACAAAAATTTTACTTTAATAGGCAGAATCAAAATGGTAAAAATAGAAGCAAGAACTCATCTGAGCTCTCCCAATTTTTATTCCAAAAAAATTAAAATAATATATCAAAATGGATTCTCAAAGCAGCAGAATCAACAAAAGGTCTGCTGAAACAATTTTCCAACCCAGGACAATTACAAGGTCAGTAGAAATAGGCTGCTTCAGTAGGGAAATAGTCAGATTTGGATCCCATTGCAAGCTGAGAAGGACAAGTCTAATTGGAGTGACAGCAGGAGTCTTTGGAAGCGGTTTATCAGAGGCAGCAATGACTTCAAGATTTCTCAACCAACAGACCATAAAAGGAGAAGAGAACAAAGGAGTTTACAGAGAACCCTTTGCTGTCACTGGGTACAGGATTCTGTCACATTGCCCAAATGCATTTATAGATCATGGTCAAACAGTTAAGGGGAGTATTGGCTTGTTACTGTTCATAGCTGAAGGGATGCAGGTGCCATGGTCATAGTTACAAAACAGAGAAAAGTGCTGCTTGTAGTTGCTCACAGACCAGAGTAGAGTCCAGGAGAGCAGTGAGCACACTTTTCCTTAGATCACACCATATTGAGGGAGCCATAACCCTACAAAACCATTGAAAGTCTTTGAAAAAATCAACAAGAAAGGTAGGAAACTTGCGAAAGTGCCCTCTGAATTTCAGGAGCAGAACCCAATTTTTATAAAAAAAGTTATATAAAGAAATGAGTTAGAAAAAATAAACAAACAACAAAAGAAGAATATGATCATAGAAAGTTACTATGGTGACAGGGAAGACAAGATAAAAATTCAAAATAACATGACAAAGTCAAAAGAATTAAATGTAAAGTTTTAAAGTAAATGTGATTCAGCTAATGGCAAAAAGATTTAGATTTTTAAAAAAAGGATTCCTGGAAAAACATAAAAAGAATTTTAAAAATCAAATAAGAGCAATGGGGGGGAATAGGAAAAGAAATGAAAAGGACATGAAAATATCATGGGGAGAAAAGAATCAACAGGTAAAGGTAGGTAGGTAAAGGAGGCAGAAAAAATATGGAAGAAAAGTAAACCTTAAAAAACAGTATTGGTCAAATGATACAAGGGGCACAAAAATCCACTGAAGAACTCCTTAAAAAGCAGAATTGGTCAACTGGAAAAAGAGGTACAAAAATATATTGAAGAAAATAATTCCTTAAAAATTAGAATTAAGCAAGTGAAAGCTAAAGATTCTGCAAGACATCAAGAAATAACACAACAACATAAAATGAAAAAAAATAGAAGAAAATATGAAATATCTCACTGGGAAAAAAATTGAAATGGAAAATAGATTAAGAGAGAGAATTTAAGGATAATTGGACTATCAGAAGCAATGATTTTTTAAAAAGAGGGTATGCATTACATTACAAGAAATTATCATGGAAAACTCTATTATCTGACAGAGTAAAATAGACATTGAAAGAAGCCAAAGATCATATCCTGAAAATAATGTGAAAAATGAAAACTCCCAGGAATAATGAAATTTCAGAGCTTCAAGGTCAAGAAGAAAATATTATGCTAGCATTCAGAAAGAAAAAGATCAAATATTATGGAGCCACAGTCAATATTATACAAGATTTAGCAACTTCTACTTTAAAGTAGCAAAGGATTTCTAATATGATATTCCAGAGGGGAAAGGAGCTAGGATGACAACCAAGAAGAATCTACCCAACAAAACTGAGTAAAATCCTTCAAAGGGAGAAATGGATATGTAATGAAATAGAGTTTTCAAGCATTTCTGAGGAAAAGAACAGAGCTAAATAGAAAATATCAAATACCGTACTTAAGAAAAAATATAAAAATCCAAACATGAAAGATAAATCATAACAGAGTCAATGTTACTTTACTATATAGAAAAATGATACTTATAATTCTAAAAAAAAATTATCATTAGAGAAGTTAGAAGTATACACAGACAAAGGTCAGACATAAATCAGTCATGTTGGGATAATTTCTAAGAAAAAAAATGAAGGGATAAGAAAGAAAGAGAGAAAGAAAGGAATGAATTAAATGGAATAAATAAAAAAGCTATGAAAGGAAGAACTTTTATGCTGGAGGAGAAGATAAGAGTGGTTTTCAGTGCTTGAATCTTATTCTCATCAGAACTGACTCAAAGAGGAAATAGCACGCACACTCATATAGGTATAGAAATCTATTTTGTCCTACAGGGAATCACAAGGAAGGGAGCTTTAGAGAAGATAGATGATTGATAAAATGTAGTGTGAATCAGGGAAGGTAGTGGCCAGAAGCAAAATGGACTTTTGAGGGGGAATAGAGTAAAATAAAGTAGTGGGAGACCTGAACTTTCCTCTCTCAGAACTAGATGAAGCTAACCAAAAATAAATATAAAGGAAGTTAAGAAGATGAATAGCATTTTAGAAAATTTAGATATGATAGAATTCTGGACAAAAATGAATGGGAATAGAAAAGAACATATTTTTTTCTCAGTGGTACATGACACCTACACAAAATTGACCATGTATTATCGCAGAAAAGCATTGCATCCAAATGCAGAAAAGCAGAAATATTAAAAAGTATCCTCAGATCATAGTGCAATAAAAATGCTGTTCAATTTGGATTGGATTGGATTGAAAACAAAGAAACAAAGATTAAAATTAATTGGAAATTAAATAATTTAATCCTAAAGAATGAATAATTCAAAGAACAAATCATAGAAACATTAATTTCATTAAAAAGAATAACAACAATGAGACAATATACCAGCTGAAGAAATACTTAGGGGAGATTTTATGTCTCTAAATACTCCCCAAAATGAAATAAAGATCAGATCACTGAACTGAGCATGCAATAAAAAAGTTAGGGGAAAATTTTTAATCCCAAATAAACATCAAATTAGAAATCCTAAAAATCAAAGGATAAATGAATAATACAGAAAGTAAGAAAACTACTAAACTAATGAAATTAGAATTGGTTACTTTGATTTAAAAAAGAAAGAAAGAAACCAAATCACCAATATCAAAAATGAAAAAGGTTAATTCATTACCAATGAAGAAGAAATTAAAGCAATTAGTAGACATGATTTTGCCCTAATTATGTGCAAGAAATATAAGAACCTAAGTAAGATGTATGAATATTTTCAAAATTATAAATTGCTCATTTTAACAGAAGAGGAAATAGAAATTTAAATAATCCTACCCTGGAGGGGGAGGGATTAAACATAACATAAATGATCTCCCTCTGGAAATAAAAAATTCAGGACTAGATGGATTCACAATTGAATTCTACTAAACATTTAAAGAACAATTAACTTTCAACACTAGATAAACTATTTATTTTAAAAAAAATTAGACAAAGCAATCCTACCAAATTTCTTTCATGACACACAAAAAACCACACAATACTGATACTTAAATCAGGAAAAGCAAAAACAGAAAGAAAACTTTTCCTTAATGAAGTGATGAAAAAAAATTTAAAATGAATACTAGCTGTAGAGGGCTGAAACTCTTGAGTGGATGCACTGAGGTCAGTTGGAGCACTTGAGGCTCATTACCCATTGGACAATACTCTATGGGCATGTGCTTGGGGAATGGCCCTTCCCACTATTCTGTGTTGGCTCAATAATTGGCATATACAGAGAATTGTAGGAGGGACTAGGAGGAAGAGTAAGACTAACCAGAGTCACTTTGGTGGTTGATGAGGAAGAAAGAGGTTGTGGAGATCCTTCTTCCATCCCCTTCACTTCTACCCCTAAAGACCAAGAATAAAGACTAAAGACTTTTGCTTATCCTGACTCTGGCTGATTCTAAGGTATCCTAGGTGCTAGTGCGGTCATCACAACTAGCAAAAAGATTATAGTACCATATCATAAAGATCATACACTTTGACTATGTGTGAGTTATACCAAGAATGCTGGTTCAATATTTTAAAAAAAAATCAACATAGTCACCATATAAATAACAAAACAAAAAAAAATTATTATTTCAATAGGTACAGAATTTATTTTGAAAAAGTACAAAACACCTTTCTATTAAAAGCACTAGAAAGTACAGGAATTAATAAAGCTTTCATTAACATGATGAGTAATATCTATTTAAAACCATGAGCAAGCATTACTTGTAAAGGGGATAAGCTAGAAGTCTTTCTAGTAAGATCAGGAGTGATGCAAGGATATCACCACTATTATTCGATATTGTACTAGAAATGCTAGCTAGAGCAATAAGAGAGGAAAAAGAAATTGGAGGATTAGAATAGGTGGTGAGAAAATTGCCTATCTGCAACTCTTTGCAAATTATAAGTTGATACTCTTGAAGAATCCTAGAAAATCAACTTTAAAATATTTGAAATAATTACCAATTTCAGCAAAGTTGCAAGATATAAAATAAAACCATATACATCATTAGTATTTTTAAGTGTTACCAATAAAGTCTAGTCAGAAGAGACAGAGAGAAATTTCATTTAAAATAACTGTAGAAAATATGAAATACTTGGAGCTCACTTGCCAGGACAAATCCAAGAACTATATGAACACAATTGCAAAACACTTTTCGCACAAATAAGTCAGATCTAAACAACTGGAAAAATATTAATTACTCATGGGTAGGCCAAGCCAACATGACAAAAATGATAATTCTACTTAAATTAATTTGCTTATTTAATACTATACCAAACTATTAAAAATTATTTTGTAGAGCTAAAACAAGACAAAGCAAAATTTATCTTTAAGAACAATATCAATGGAATTAATAAAAAGGAAAAGTAAAGTGATAGCAGTATCAGACAGCAAACTGTTTTACAGAATGGTAAGCAACAAAACAATCTTATACTGGCTAACAAATAAAGTAGTACGTCAATGGGATAGATTAATTATACAATACAGTAGTAAATGACCATGATATTCTTGGGTTTGATAAATGCAAAGATGCAAGCTTTTCAAATGAAAACCCATTATTTGACAAAAAAATTTTAGGAAAGGTGCAGCTAGATGGCACAGTGGATAATTTTGCATCATATTTCTCTGATAAAGGCCTCACTTTTCAAATATATAGAGAACTGAATAAAATCTGTAAGAATATGAGTCATTCCCCAATTGATAAATGGTCAAAGGATATGAACTGAGAGTTTTTAGATGAAGAAATTTAAAAAATACTCTAAATTACAATAACTCTGAATTATCACCTCACATCTATCAAATTGATCAACATGACAAAAGAAAAATGACAAATGTTGGAGAAGATATAGGAAAATTGAGACACTATGCAATTTTAGTAGAGTTGTGAATTGATCCAACCATTTTGGAGGGCAATTTGAAACTAACTATGCCCAAAGTATTTAAAAGTGTGCATATCCTTTAATCCAGCAATAGCATTACTAGGTCTGTATCCTAAAGAGATCAAAGGAAACAGAAAAGGAACCTATATGTACAAAAACTACTTATAGAAGCTTTTTTGTGGTTGCAAAGAATTGCAAACTAAGGGGATGCCCACAAATTGGGAAATGCATGAACAAAGTGTGGCATATGATTATAATGGGATATTATTGTGCTATAAGAAATGATGAACAGGATATGCTCAGAAAAACCTGGAAAGTCTTACATGAACTGATGTGAAGTAAAATGAACAGAACCAGGGGAACATTGTACATGGTAATAGCAATAAAGTATGAGGAAGAACTGTGGATGATTTATCTATTCTCAGCAATACAAAGATCCAAGACAATTTCAAAGAACTCGTGATGAAAAAAGCTGTCCACCTCCAGGCTGTCCACCTCCAGAAAAAGAACTGATGGAGTCTGAATGCAAATCAAAGCATACACTTTTTACTTTATTTTTCTTGGGTTTTTTAGTCTGTGTATTCTTTCACATCGTGACTAATATGGAAATATGTTTTGCATGACTACAAATGTAAAATCTATATCAAATTGCTTGCTTTCACAGGGAGGAAGTCAGGGAGGGAAGGAGGAAGGGAAAGAATTTGGAACTCTAAATTTAAAAAAAAGAATGTTAAAAATTGTTTTTACATGTAATTGGAAAAATATAATTTCTTTAAGAAATCTGTCTTCAGACATTAACTGCATGACCCTGGGTAAGTCACTTAATCTGACAGTTTTCTCAATTTCTGGAAAGGGAATAATAATGGCACCTATCCTTGTTTTGAAAATTAAATGAGATAATACTTGTAAATTGTTCACTATGCTGTCTAATACATAGTACATACTATATAACTGGTAACTTATGATTATCTTTTATCTTTTTCTTGTCTTGATGCAGTTTTATTTGGGTTGCACTGATACTCTAGTCTTAGTTTCTTTTCCAGTGACCCGGTTATTTTCATCTTAGCTACTCTTACTCAATAAAAATAAAAACCTGGTAATCATCCTTACTGGGAGTATTTTTATCCTTGGATGATTCATCTGGGGATAAATTTATTATGGTCATGTATATCAGATGAGTGATTCCTAAAGCCTAATAATAAGACACACATACACAAACAATCTATAATTTCATGACATAGTGAATAAAGAGTTAAACTTGGTTCAGGAAGTCCTTGTTTCAGTTGCTAATTAGCTGTGTGACCATGAACAGTCACTTAATATTCCTGAGCCTCAGTTTCCTAATTTTTTTTTTATTTTAGTGAGGCAATTGAGGTTGTGACTTATCCAAAGTCACACAGCTAGAAAGTGTTAAATGCCTGAGGCCAGATTGGGGTTGGGCTCTATCCACTGCATCATCTAGCTGCCCCCCAGTTTCCTAATTTTTAAAAGAAATTACTAGTAGGTTAGACACTAGATTTGGAGTCAGAAAATATTGAGCTCAATCTAGCCTCGATTATCAGCTGTGTGGCTCTGGTCAGATTACTTCATCTTATCTGCCTGTTTCATGTACTATAAAATGGGTATGTAGCCTAATTTTCCAGAGTTGTTGTGTGAGGATCAAATAAGATAACATTTATTAAGTGCTTTATAAACCTTAAAGCACTATCTAATTCTAGTTATTATCATTATGATTATGGTTATTAAAACAGCAATAGAATCATTCTCACATAGATATTATACATTCTAAAGAAATAATAAATATAAAGTTCTCATTGTTATTGAGAGCGCCAGAATCAAATGGGGAAAATATGTAGTCTTTCACAAATACAAAATAATATAAAAATGAGTTATTGATATAAATTTCATTTATATTATGTTACACAATATTATATTACATTCTCTGTTTTATAATATGCTATATTACATGTTATATTGTGTTTTATTGTTTGTCCTTCATTCTCAAAGAGGACCATGATATCAGGAAGGTGATGATATGATTTGCAAGGGAATTGGATTTAAATGATATAGGACTCTGCAAAGTCACCAGCCTCATTCTGTCTTCCAGAGCCATCTGAGTCCAATGAAACAGGACAAGAGCTGTTCTCAAAGTCAGAAAGATCTGGCTTCAAATCTTACCTTTGCCACATACTGATTTTATGAATATAACCAAACTGCTCAGCATTCTAGGCACCTTTAAGACTACAAATTGCAGATGAAGTGTCAACCTGAATTGGCAGATGGAATTTCTTCAGCCATAGGTCTTTATCTCTACAGTGAAGTCACAGGTCCTATTTTCAGTTGTTCTTAATCTCTTACATCTGAAAACATTAGAGGGGAAATTAGAAGTCCCAAACATATCCCCTCTTCCCTTCTTCATTGCAGCACCCCATGAAGCCAGTCCTATTTGAGCAATGTACTACTCTCCAATATTTTTTCTCTTTTCTTCACCATGAAAATTCCCATTCCTACTGACACTATCAGTCACTTGTCATAAAGCAGTGGTTTTCAACATGCCGGTTGTTTACCCCTGGGAGGCTGCAGCATTACTGAAAAGAGATTCAGAAATCAAGAATTGGCACACTGATCTTTATTTAGCTCTAACAAAATGTGCGATATAACTTAACATGACAAAGAAGCAAACAGCTTCTGTTGATGAAATAAAATGTGCCCTAATGCATTTATTAATTTGTTTCAATTATGTAGATGCTACTGTGATTAATAAAACATTAATTTATTTAAAATCAATACTCAATTTACATTCACTTTCTGATTTGTATTTTCTCAAATTTTCACAATAATATCTTGAATTTTGTAGTACTTTAAAGTTTGTAAAGTACCTTGTATACATTCTCTTATTTGAGCTCAAAATAATCTTGTGAAGATGTAATGCTATTCCGGGTACCATTTCCTGTGTAATTAGGAAACTGATATCCAAAGAGCTTAATTAAACGAATTGTCGAGGATCACAGAGCTAAGAAGTATTTGAGTCAGTCATATCTCCCTGAAATTAAGTTCAGGACTCTTATCTACTATGTTACACTATATCAAAGGTTAACTAAGAGATATTAATGGTACAACTACTATCATATTAGAATTCGCAAAGTTCTCAACATTTTAAAGGTGGTCTTCATATTCTAAAAAGCTGGAAGTCATTGTCACAGAAGACAAGCCGATAAATGAAGCTAGTCTATGTAAGCAGTACAATCAAGGAATGGTATACTGAGTAAAATCAATGAATGAATCTTGTTGATCTTATCATATGATAATGTGCAAAAGAGACAGCTAGATGGTTTTAGTGGATAGAGTGCTGGACCTGAAGTTAAGAAGACCTGAGTTAAAATCTAATCTCTGACACTTACTAGCTGTGTAACACCAGGCAAATCACTTAACTTTTCTGCTTTTCTTCTTCCACTGGAGAAGGAAGTGGCAAAACACCTCATAATCCTTGCCAAGAAAACTCCATTGATAGATATATTATGGTCTATGAATCACAAAGAGTTACAGATGACTGAATGACTAAACAACAACAGAAATATCAATATTAAAAGTGTAAAAGAGTAATAATTAGCTTAATGAGTTAGCACTCAGATGGAAAACTTATTCCTTAAAAGGCCTCGCTTTTCAAGTACCCTTTAGACTCAAAGCAATGAATCTCTAATAGATGAATTTCAATAACCTGTAAAAAAAATTAATGATAATAACGAGAACATTTACAGCCATACTTTAAGATTTGCAAAGTACTTTCTATATGTTGTCATTTGAATATCATCAAAACCTTGGGGCACAGGTACTATTATCATCTCCATTTTACAAATTAAGAAACTGAGGCTGACATGAGAGTCAAACTTACCAGTTTTGGAGGTAGTATGTGAACTTTGGTGTGACTGACTCCAGGTTCAGCCCTCTATACACTGAACAACTCACATAATAGCAGATTCCCCTGTCTTAAAGGCTATAAAAGGAGATTGGATGCTCATTTATCTGTAATGTTATAGAGAAGACTGCTGATAAGTTATGGCTTAAACTAAATGAATTTTGAAATAACTTCCTATGCTGAGATTCTATAAGATCATTATAGGATAAAGGAGGAACTTTCTAGTGCCCCTTCTATTATGATTGTTCTATTCACCCTCTCCAAAATGTGGCTTATCGGATACAAAAATCATAGTTACCTTTGACTTTTGCTTCTATAGATCAGTTAAGGTAGTGCCAGATGTATGAATAGAGATAGTGATGCTTTGGTCAGAGTGGCCCTCAACACAAAGAGTTTTTTGCCTGGGAGGCTGGGGTAAAGAATGGGCCCTGTGTCATAAAATGCACTCCCCATTATCACACTGACGTATGATAATAACTTTCAGGGAACGTGCCTTTGACTAAAGTCAAAGATAAAAAGGAGAAAATAATTTCATTTAAGTCACTAGGAATATGAGTATTTATTACATGTCCAGCTGTAGAGGACACCAAATATGTTCTCTCCATAATACTGCAAGTGATTCAGTCATATGTGATAACTGTAATCAGGAATTATGAGTTAAATTTTAAATTTAATTATTATATATAAACAATTTTGATGATTCTCTGCTCCTATTTTTTGGTAGAACTGTTATTGTAATAAAAATTGATAATATGTAAATTATGCAAGTATATGCATAAAGATCAGCTGAATCGATTAATTGTCCTTATCCCACTAATGAAACTTGTGATGTGTCCGTTTCTTCCCCTATACAGTATTCAAGAAGTTTTCCTGAAATGTATTTAGTTTTCCACTGGGCTCTTTGTAGAATTCTAAATCTGTCCTTCCCCAGTTTTGTTTCTCTTTCTCAGAATGCTAGTGGTTGTTCATTCAGCCATTGGTATTTTGAGAACACTGCTACAACATCTATGGGAAGTCCAAAATTCTAGGGCCTTTGAGGTTCACAGGTCAAAGAGGCATGATGGAGACCAAGGCTCTTTTGCTCTTTGCTCCCAACTGTACCCTAAGTGTCTTTCAGGGTTTTTCAGAAGAAATTGTATAGATTTCTGTGATCTTATATAAAAAGGGTGAAATTACCAGAATGAAAAAAATTTATACAATGATAGCAACTTAATAGGTGAAAAAAACAAGCTTGAAAGATTTTAGAACTTTGTACTGCAATGATAAAGCTTGAGCCTAGAGGATGGATGGTGAGTCACTCCACCCACTTCTGACAGATAAGTGATGGGCTTACAATCCAGACATGTATTTCTGGACATGGCCATATGTGGGAATTTGTTTTCCTGTGCTATGTGTTTGTTGTGAGGTTATGGGTTTGGGTTGGATTTTTTCTATTGTTCAATTTGGTGTCCAATTTGTGGTGGTCAATGGAAGGAAAGAAATCATAAATATTTTTAATTGGGCATCCCCCCATAGTGGAAGTATCTAAATCAGACACAGTATTCAAGAAAACACTAAATGCTAATGTGATTAAAATTTTTAAATACAAAAACAATTAAAATGCAACATTACTTCCCCATGACATTTTTCACAATGAAAAAATTAAAATATTTCTCTGCACTGTTTATTATTGGTAAACTAAGACTAGGAGCTAGAAATAAATTTTCATATCATTTATGAAAATAAAACATTGTGAGTGATATTATACTCCTGTAATAATATCACTATAATAACAAACAGGTTAGGGCACTATTAAGAACTGGTGAAAAATAATACTAGAGGAATTCCCCAAATCCCTTAGGGTTTCACATAGAATCCTGAAAAGAG